>NC_134695.1:105412567-105721496 GCF_050947455.1 Rhinoderma darwinii
TTCCTCCATGTCATCCTGCTTTTCTTTAGATGACACGTTGACTGTGAAAAGAAGAAACGCATAGACATAGAATAAGTCACATAATAAAAGATAAAGCCCTCTCTATGAACCAGAAGGGAGAGCCGCTCTATAAGCTGTCCATGTAATACATGGATGGTCATTTATCTAAATGGCTGCTATGTAATACTACATTTCACCTGCAGGGAAAATGTCTGGATGGCCACGATTTCCCCTGGAAAAATCATCTTTAATGGTGGTGGTTTTATTTTAAACCCTTAACGCCATACACGTACGGTGGATGTGCGGAATTGAGCTCGCACCATACACGGCGGGTGCCGGCTGTTTTATATACCTGACACCAGCCTGCCATGGCTAGGAGCGGAGATTTCTCTGATTGTGGTGGATTAACCCAGCCAGATGTCGCGATCAGTAGCAACTACAGATTCTGAGCAGTTAGACAGAGGGAGGGAGCCAAGCAGTTACCATGGCAGCCAAAGGCCTACTGAAATCTTCCAAGTCTGTCTTTTCTGTCCTACTATTTAAGGGGTCATCCGGTTTTAGCAAATTAATATTATTTTCTGTATAATTAAAAGTAATAAAATTTTCCAATATACTTCCTGTATTAATTCCTTATGGTTTTTAAGATCTCTGCTTGTTGCTATTTAGAAAGAACATTTATTGTTTACTTCCAGTGGATAAAATTCGGTCCATGGTCATGTGATGGACACAGGTGCACGGCTCGTTACAGTAAGGGTATGTGCACATGATAACGTCAATTACGGCTGAAATTACGGAGCTGTTTTCAGGAGAAAACAGATCCTGCATTTCAGACGTAATTGCTTGTACTCGCGTTTTGCGAGGCGTCCATTACGGACGTAATTTGGAGCTGTTCTTCATTGAAGTCAATGAAAAATGGCTCAAATTACGTCATTACGTCATTTGACAACGACGCGTAAAATTACAGGTCGTCGGCATAGTACATCGGCAAACCCATTGAAATGAATGGGCAGATGTTTGCCGACGTATTTGAGCCGTATTTTCAGGTGTAATTCGAGGCGTAAAACGCCTCGTTTACGCCTGAAAATAGGTCGTGTGAACCCAGGCTCACAGTATGTGTATCAGAGCTGTTGTGTCTTGTAATGAGCCGTGCACCTGTGTGTCCATCACATGACCATGGACAGAATTTTATCCACTGGAATTAAATAATGGAATAAAAATTGATCTGAAAGCTTCCCATAAAGACTACATCTGACCCCGCAAAACAACAAGCACTCACACCTCCCCATTGTTGTAAAAATAATAAAATGTATGCGTCTCAGAATATGGCTACACAAAACATGTCATTTTTTTTTTTTTAAATGTCGTATTGCCGTAATTGTTTTGACCCGCAGAATAAATTAAACGTGTAATCTTTACTGCATGATCAACGCAGTAAAAAAAAAAAAACAATGGAGGAATTGTGTTTTTTCTTCAAAAACATCCCACAATATTTTTTTTTCTAATTTACTTAATACATTTTATGGTACATTAAATTGTGGGATTAAAAAATACAACTCGTCCAGCAAAAAAAATTTTGTCAAACGGCTATGTCGACGGAAAAATAAAAATGTTGTGGCTACTGGAAGGCGGGGAGGATAAAACAAAAAATCTAAAATTGGCCTGGTCCTTAAGAGGTGAAATGGGAAATGCTCTGTAGCCGAGTACTAGGCCGGGAATTTAATGCCATAACCCATAATGTTCTTTAAGACAAATGTGGAGGCCGAGCATCAGAGGAGACCAGGGAGATCGTCTAACTGAACTCCTAAAATGGCGGCAAGTTTATATATTTATATATATTTACATAAAAGAAACTGGTGCAAAAGAAAACTGGAGCCGTTGCCCATAGCAACCAATCAGATTCCTTTGCACTAGTTTTGATAAATTTCCCCCAATACATCTAGGATTTTGTTTTAGAAACCTGATAACAATAACCAAAACCTTGTATTATAAAAAAATTATTATAGTAAATCTTCATGTACATTCACATTCCTTTAAAATTTTTACACCCCATATTCTAAGTATTGCCGCAAACCCCATTGCCCACAAAACCACCTGTTTTGGGGGTACATTTGCATAAGCCCCACTCCTTTGAGGTACATTTTGGGGAATAATAGTAATTACATGTTGTCTTACCTTTGCTGTCCACCATGTTAATGCCGCTGGGTCCTGGGAGTTCTAAACTTCTCTTTTTTTGGATAGAAGTCCTCCTCCCCTTATGTCCAGCAATCCTCGCCCAGGTTTTTTGCAGGCGAGCTAAGAACCGGATGATTCTTGGTTTCTTAGCTTTACTTGGCTTCTTCTGGTCATCTTCTCCACCATTCTTCTCTTTTTGTTCTTCTTCTTTTCTCTCCTCCTTCTCTCCTTCTTTCACTAAATTCTTTCTCTTCTTTTTTGCCTTCATTTTGTCAAAGGCTAAGAGATCAAATCGAAGTTTGCAGGGTTCGCTCACACGTGTCTCTGCTGGCTGCAGTGAGTGAATGCAAAGTTTCTTACCTGTACATTTGTGAAAGTAGCCACATGATGTCATCTGCAATTGTGATGTCATCAACTTGTGATATCTTGCGGCAGTTGATGACATCACAATGCCCCCAACACTGTTTATATATATATATATATATATATATATATATATATATAAATATAAACGTATACCTATCTATCTATCTGTCTATCTATCTATCTATCTATCTATCTATCTATCTATCTATCTATCTATCTATCTATCTATCTATCTATCTATCTATCTGTCTATCTATCTATCTACCTATCTATATCTATATTTATTTATATAGATTTTTAGAGGGAGGAAATAAAGAGATATTGAGTATACTTTATATAGATTAGATTTATATGTATACAATATACAATGCCCCCAATACTGTGTTTACATATATTTATTTATTTAGAGAGAGGGAGAGAAAATAAAGACATTGAATACACTGTATATAGAGGAAGCCACATTATGGCGATACACGTGGGGCAATCAGACCCCTTTATCCCATTTTTTGCCTATTTTGTATCCATGTCGCAACCACATTTAAGATTTGATGCAACATTTCTTATGCCTTTGTACTAGCTATATATGCTGAGGGATTTAGGTGGTTTTGGGGGTATTCTCTATTTGTCCACATATCAGGGTGGCAACCCCCTTTGAATTTGGTCCAGCATGATGTGCTGTTTTAAATGTTTTTAAACACATTTATGTAGTGTGCTTATTTCTAAATAAACTTATTTTTGTGTAATTTAGAGTGACTATTTATTCTCCTTGCCACTTATATACCCATATGTGTGTTGTTTTTTCATATTGTAGATTAGATTTCTATACATAATATACATTTTTATATATATTTAGTTATATAATTAATATGTTTATAATTATAATTAATAAATTTATATAATATATATATATACACTACCGTTCAAAAGTTTGCGGTCACCCAGACAATTTTGTGTTTTCCATGAAAACTCACACTTATATTTATCAAATGAGTTGCAAAATGACTAGAAAATATATTAGAAATAATGATTTTTATTTGAAATAATAATTTTCTCCTTCAAACTTTGCTTTCGTCAAAGAATGCTCCATTTGCAGCAATTACAGCATTGCAGACCTTTGGCATTCTAGCTGTTAATTTGCTGAGGTAATCGGGAGAAATTTCACCCCATGCTTCCAGAAGCCCCTCCCACAAGTTGGATTGGCTTGATGGGCACTTCTTGCGTACCATACGGTCAAGCTGCTCCCACAACAGTTCTATGGGTTTGAGATCTGGTGACTGCGCTGGCCACTCCATTACAGATAGAATACCAGCTGCCTACTTCTTCCCTAAATAGTTCTTGCATAATTTGGAGGTGTGCTTTGGGTCATTGTCCTGCTGCAGGATGAAATTGGCTCCAATTAAGCACTGTCCACAGGGTATGGCGTTGCAAAATTGAGTGATAGCCTTCCTTATTCAAAATCCCTTTTACCTTGTACAAATCTCCCACTTTACCAGCACCAAAGCAACCCCAGACTATCACATTACCTCCACCATGCTTGACAGATGGCGTCAGGCACTCTTCCAGCATCTTTTCAGTTGTTCTGCGTCTCACAAATGTTCTTCTGTGTGTTCCAAACACCTCAAACTTCGATTCATCTGTCCATAACACTTATTTCCAATCTTCCTCTGTCCAATGTCTGTGTGCTTTTGCCCATATTAATCTTTTCCTTTTATTAGCCAGTCTCAGATATGGCTTTTTCTTTGTCACTCTGCCCTGATGGCCAGCATCCCGGAGTCACCTCTTCGCTGTAGACCTTGGTACTATTTAATGAAGCTGCCAGTTGAGGACCTGTGAGGCGTCTATTTCTCACACTAGAGACTCTAATTTTGAGAGTTTAATCGAACCCACAAATGTAATGCTCCAGATTCTCAACTAGCTCAAAGGAAGGTCAGTTTTATAGCTCCTCTAAACAGCAAAACTGTTTACAGCGGTGCTAACATAATTGCACATGGGTTTTCAAGTGTTTTCTAATCATCCATTAGCCTTCTAACATAGTTATCAAACACAATGTACAATTAGAACACTGGAGTGATGGTTGCTGGAAATGGGCCTCTATACACCTATGTAGATATTGCATTAAAAACCAGACGTTTGCAGCTAGAATAGTCATTTAGCGCATTAAAAATGTATAGAGTGTATTTCTGATTAATTTAATGTTATCTTCATTGAAAAAAACTGTGCTTTTCTTTCAAAAATAAATTTATTAGCACAAAGGAGGGGGAGGGTAATAAATGGGGTATTGGGGGTGATTAAAAGGCTTTTTTTCTTTCACTTTTATAGAGGTAAAACACACAGCTCCGATATCCTCACAAATCTGACAGGAATGAGGAGAACAGAGCTGTTTGCCCTGCCTCCATGCCTTTACATGCTGTGATTGGTCAGTCAGGTTTGACTGGTTTATCACAGTTGTAGCGTCCATGGCCGCGTGCCGTCGGGTTTACTCATCTCCCGACGCCCGCAGCCATGGATCCGTGAGCGCTGGCCCCCATATCCTTCCTAGGAGACGCCAGCGCTCATTTCCGCTCTGGTCTGCTGGATCCCGTAGGGTGCACGCGCACGCTCGTGCCCGGTCTTAAAGGGCCAGCGCGCGCACAAAAGAAGTCATCATCATTATCAACTGCCACGATTTCCTGGTCTATAAGAAGGCCCCAGGCCTTCTGATCCTTGCCCGAGCATTGATAGTTTTCCCAGTCTGTCTTGCAAATGGTCCCTTAGTGTTTCCCGTTCCAGTTGTTACCCGTGCCTTGTTACCCGTTCCTGTTTCCCGTGCTGTGCCTTTAGTATTGAGTCTGCCACGTCCTGTGCCATCTGCCACATCCAGAGGAATCCGCCACGTCCTGTGTCATCTGCCACGTCCGGAGGAATCACCACGTCCTGTGTCACCTGCCACATCCGGAGGAATCAGCCACGTCATGTGTCATTTGCCACGTCCGGAGAAATCCGCCATGTCTGGCGCAACCTGCGGCTCCTGTGTCATCCGCCATGTTTGGCGTTATCTGCTGCACCCATCCCCATCAGTGCCAGAGCTGCGGCCACCGTCTGGACTATCCAGGTACCCTTGTGCGGGACATTGTATTGCTGGGGTTTCCTGTTGTTTGGCCAGCTGCCTCCCCGCTACGGCGGTATGACGTAGTGGGTCCACTAACCCACTTCGTGACAGTACGCTCAGTCCATGGACCCCACTGGTCAACCTGAGACTTTGACGACACAAGTCATGCTGGCCGAGATGGAGGATCTCCAGTCACGACAAGACCAACTCCTCCTGTCAGTGAACGCCATTGCCCATCGGCTGCTTGCTCCAACCACAGTCGTCACCGCACCCATTCCTGCTGTTCCTCCTGCTACACTTCCTGTTTGTGCTGGTACCAGTCCCCTGTGTTTCTTGCCACTACCTCCACGATATGACGGAGACCCGAGGACCTGCAGGGGATTTTTGAATCAGTGCCTGATCCACTTCAGCCTACATGCCAGGTCTTTCTCTTCGGATGACACCAGGATCGCCTTCATCATCTCTCTCCTTACTGGCAAAGCCCTGGCATGGGCTAACCCTCTATGGGAACATCAGGGACCAGAGACCTGTGACTTGCAGTGCTTCTTACAGACATTCCGCTCTATCTTTGAGGAACCTGGGAGAGTTTCTTCGGCTGCTGCATCCTTGCTGACCCTACACCAGGGAGACCTCTCCGTGGGTGAGTATGCCATTCAATTCCGATCCTGGCTGCTGAATTGACCTGGAACTCGTTGGCTTTGGTGGCCACATTCTGGCAGGGACTATCTTCAGGGATCAAGGACGAGCTGGCTGCTCGCGATCTGCCATCTACCCTGCACGATCTTGTCCTACTTGCCTCCCGGGTTGACATGAGGATCCGGGAGCGTTCCCAAGAGGTTCTCCGGGAGAGAGAGCTTCCTAGGCTGGATTCTACTTTCCAGCAATCCTCCTCAGTCATCCCACCAGAGGATCCGATGCAGAGTAACTATGTCAGATTGTCTACCCAGGAGAAACAACGCAGACGCACTTCTGGACTTTGTTTGTATTGCGGCCTCAGAGGCCATATTGTGCGTCTGTGTCCCCAGAGGCCAGAGAGACCCCATTGCCTAGGTCTGATTGCAGAGACAACCCTAGATGGAATGGTACCTAATAAAGCATTCAGTTCCAAGCTGACTATTCCTCTGACCCTAGTATCCGGCGAGAAGACGTATCAAGTTTCTGCCTATCTTGACTCTGGTTCTGCGGCAAATTTCATCCAGAGAGAGCTGGTGGATCAACTTCAGCTGCCCACTGTCCCCCTAGAGAGGTCTTTGGCTGTTGCCTCAGTTAATGGACTGCCTCTGCCTGATCCCATCATTTCTAAAACAAAGCCGTTGAAGCTCCAGGTTGGAGTCCTTCATTTTGAATTAATTTATTTCCTTGTTTTGCCCAAGGCCATCAACCCTGTTCTACTGGGCCTGCCTTGGCTTCAACTACATGCCCCAGTCCTGTACTGGAATTCTGGAGAGGTTCTCCAATGGGGCTCCAAGTGCCATGGTCGTTGTCTGTTGCAGATCCATCCTGTCAAGCCTCCTCTGCCTCAGTCATTGGCGGGACTGCCTCCACAGTTTGCTCAATATGCAGATGTTTTCAGCAAAAGGGAGGCTGAGACACTGCCTCCTTATCGGACTTATGACTGCCCCATTGAACTGGTTCCTAATTCCTCCCTCCCCGTGGCCGAGTATATCCTCTTTCCTTGCCTTAGTCTCTATCCATGTCGGCCTATATCAAGGAGAATCTGGAGAGGTGTTTCATTCGAAAGACTTCCGCCCCGGCCGGGGCTGGATTCTTCTTCGTTAAAAAGAAGAACGGATCCCTTCGACCCTGCATTGACTACCGTGGTCTCAACCAGATCACGGTCAAGAACAAATACCCGTTGCCACTTATATCAGAGCTGTTTGATCGCATACGACGAGCAAAAATTTTTTCTAAGCTAGACCTGCGTGGGGCTTATAATCTAGTCCGGATTCGCCGGGGTGATGAATGGAAGACGGCATTTAACACCCAGGACGGGCACTACGAATACCTAGTGATGCCCTTCGGACTGTGTAACGCTCCCGCAGTGTTTCAGGACTTCGTTAATGATATCTTCCGAGATCTCCTCTATATCTGTGTTGTTGTTTATCTCGATTATATTTTGATTTTCTCCCCAGATCCGACGACTCATCGGAGGCATGCCCGTCAGGTTCTACTGTGATTAAGGGAGAATCATTTATACGCCAAGCTGGAGAAGTGCGTCTTTGAGAAGAGTTCTCTGCCCTTCCTGGGCTACATCATCTTGGATCAGGGTCTCAAGATGGATCCTGAGAAAGTCAGAGCTGTCCTGGAGTGGCCACGTCCTCAAGGCTTAAGGGCCATACAGCGGTTCCTGGGATTCGCCAATTTCTACCAGCAGTTTATTCCTAACTTCTCTTCTCTGACGGCTCCCATCTCTACCCTTACCAAGAAGGGTGTGAACGCCAAGGTGTGGACTCCAGAGGCAGAGTCCGCATTCATTAGCCTCAAGAAAGCCTTCACTTCAGCTTCGATCCTCCATCATCCTGACGTATCTCGGCAGTTCTCACTGGAAGTTGACGCTTTCTCTGTTGGTGCAGGTGCACTTCTGTTCCAGAGGAGCTCCAAAGGAAAAGCGGTAGTATGTGACTACTACTCAGGACTTTTTTCTTCTTCTGAGTGCAATTACTCTATTGGAGATCGGGAGCTACTGGCCATCAAATTGTCTCTGGAGGAGTGGAGACATCTTCTAGAGGGCGCTGCTCACCCCATCCTGATCTTCACCGACCACATAAACCTTACCTACCTTCAGTCTGCACAACGACTGAATCCCCGTCAAGCCAGGTGGTCGCTGTTCTTCACCAGTTTCCAGTTTGTGCTCCAATACCGTCCCGCGGACAAGAATGTGGGGGCCGATGCCCTGTCCAGATCGTTTGAGACGGAAGACAAGGTGGAGTCCCTTCAGACTATCATAGACCCGTCCTGCATTGTCACTGCTAATCCTCTGCAGGTTAGAGACATCCCTCCGGGGAGGACTTTTGTTCGGTTGGCAGACAGGAGAAGAATTCTAAACTTGCTGGGCACGCTGGTGTCCGTAAAACCCGAGACCTGATTGCTCGTCACTTCTGGTGGCCCACGCTACCTAAAGATGTTCTGGACTTTGTCTCTTCTTGCACAGTGTTTTCCACTTACAAAGTTACTCACTCCAAGCCTGCCGGCCTGCTTCAACCTCTGCCTGTACCCAATGCCCCCTGGCAACACATTGCGATGGACTTTGTCACAGACCTTCCCCCCTCAGCAGGATGCAACACTGTCTGGGTGGTGGTGGACCGGTTCTCTAAGATGCCACATTTTATCCCGCTGGCCGGCCTACCTTCTGCTCCTCATCTGGGGAGTCTCTTCATTCTACACATCTTTCGCTTGCATGGCTTGCCTCTTCACATCGTGTCAGATCGGGGGGTTCAGTTTACTTCAAAGTTCTGGAGAGCCCTCTGTAAACTCCTGAATGTGAGATTGGACTTTTCCTCAGCTTATCACCCCCAGTCCAATGGGCAAGTTGAGAGGATCAACCAGATCATGGAGAATTATCTTTGTCACTTCATCTCTTCACAGCACGATAACTGGGTACAGCTTCTTCCATGGGCCGAGTTCTCATACAACAACCACACAAGTGAGTCCAAAGATTCCACTGCATTTCACATTGTGTACAGTCAACATCCTAGAGTCCCTCTTCCAGTGTCGACCACATCTCAAGTATCCGCAGCTAACTCTGCTTATGGGGACTTTTTGCAAAACTGCCAACAGACCCGATCCTCTATTTTACTGGCAGTCGATTGCATGAAGCGAAATGCAGATACTAGGAGAAGAGAGCCACCTCAGTATCTTCCGGGCATTAAAGTCTGGCTGTCCTCTCGGAACATTCGCTTGAAGGTGCCTTCATACAAGTTTGCTCCCAGGTTCCTTGGTCCTTTTGAGATTCTGCAACAGATAAACCCTGTCTCCTATAAGCTGCGGCTGCCTCCTACCCTCAGAATCCCCAACTCCTTTCATGTGTCCCTCCTGAAGCCAGTGGTCCTGAACCGCTACAGCAAGACTTCTAGATCCATAGTTGCTCCCAGCGGTTCTTCTGATATATTTGAGGTGAGGAAGATCCTGGACTGCAAGAGGGTAGGAGGAAGGACTTTCTATTTGGTGGACTGGAGAGGGTTTGGTCCTGAGGAGAGCTCCTGGGATCCAGAAGAGAACCTCAGTGCCCTTGCGCTTATTAAGAAATTCCTCTCTCGCTCTGGCCCCAAGAAGAGGGGGCGTAAGAGGGGGGATACTGTAGCGTCCATGGCCGCGGGCCGTCGGGTTTACTCACCTCCCGACGCCCGCAGCCATGGATCCGTGAGCGCTGGCCCCCATCTCCTTCCTAGGAGACGCCAGCACTCACTTCCGCTCTGGTCTGCTGGGTCCCGTAGGGTGCACGCGCACGCTCGTGCCCGGTCTTAAAGGGCCAGCGCGCGCACAATGGAAGTCGTCATCATTATCAACTGCCATGATTTCCTGGTGTATAAGAAGGCCCCAGGCATTATGATCCTTGCCTGAGCATTGTTAGTGTTCACAGTGTCTTGCAAATGGTCCCTTAATGTTTCCCGTTCCAGTTGTTAGCCGTGCCTTGTTACCTGTTCCTGTTTCCCGTGCTGTGCCTTTAGTATTGAGTCTGCCACGTCCTGTGTCATCTGCCTCGTCCGGAGGAATACGCCACGTCCTGTGTCATCTGCCATATCCTGAGTAATCCGCCACGTCATGTGTCATCTGCCACGTCCGGAGGAATCCGCCACGTCTGGCGCAACCTGCGGCTCCTGTGTAATCTGCCACGCTTTGCGTTATCTGCTCCACCCATCTCCATCAGTGCCAGAGCTGCGGCCACCGTCTGGACTATCCATGTACCCTTGTGTGGGACATTGTATTGCTGGGGTTTCCTGTTGTTTGGCCAGCTGTCTCCCTGCTACGGCGGTACGGCCTAGTGTGTCCACTAACCTGCTTTGTGACACCAGTGATCGCCGTACAGGGACCACTGTGATTGGTCCCCTGATGGCTCCCTGTCACAATCATCTGTCTACTACAGCTGTTGCCAGGGTTTTATCACTGTGTGTTTACTGTCCTGCACCACTGTCTTGCTTGTTTCATCGTTCTTCTGTCTACTGTCTTCTGTGGTGGGTAACATGTAGGAGTTAATTGTACAACATCAATATCATGAAGCACCTCACCAAGGAGTGACAGCCCAACATGGTGCCGCTGGATTGGTTACTTTCCAATCCAGATGCATGGCTCAGGGCAGAATGCAGAGGATAAGGTTCTACTTCCTGCTTTTCAGCACCGCCTGATTGGTCAGAGCCCAATGTAGCAGTGCAGACTGAGCAGGACCAGGCGCCACGTGAGTCCTGTAGAGGGTCAGCATGCTTTGCATTATATGTTGAGAATGCTGTCCTGGTGCCAGTCAGTCTGGCAGAGAAGGCAGGTGAGAATTGGCCCTACAAAACCGAATAAAGAACAATTTATTTTACAACATTGTCTTTCTAAAGACCCCACTACTCGACAGAAGGCCTGTCTTACAACACTATAGAACAATTATTTATTAAGTGGAGGTTATAGAGACTTAACATTACACTGGGAGCATTTATTGTTTTACACTGGTCCATGTATCTCTGTGTCTACGAGATACATGTATAGCCTTCAATCGCTGCACTTGGGTTTAGACTGGGTAAAACAAATGTCAAATAATGGTACAAATGATAAATGGAAGATTTGAAAATCTACTTTGGGTAATTATAATGCAAAATGTATTCCTATAGGTACCATATATAAACGACTAAAATGAAACCCCACATGGCTTACACCTTCTGTAAAAAGGGCAATACATGACAAAAAAAGGGCATTTGAAAAATACAAATCTGAGGGTACAGCTGTGGCCTTTGCAAATTTATAAAGAGCTTAATAAAATCTTTAAAAAGGTAATAAAATCAGCAAAAATACAAAATGAAAGGCAGGTGGGCAAGGATAGTAAAACAAATCCCCAAAAATTCTTCAAGTATATAAATGCAAAAAAGGCAAGGTCTGAACATGTAGGACCCTTAAACAGTGGTAATGGGGAGTTGGTGACAGGGGATCAAGAGAAGGCAGAGTTACTAAATGGGTTCTACACGGTTTTACTAAGGACAGAAGTTGTCAAACCAACCTGATTTTTTTTTATGAAGAGGTAGGCAGAAGCCTAGACAAAGAGGCCGCTGTGGAGATAGTGTTTTTGTACTTTGCAAAGGCATTTGACACTGTCCATCATAGACGTCTAATGAGTAAATTAAGGAATATACGTGTAGAATTTATAGTTTGTAATTGGAATGAGAATTGGATCAAGGACCGTATCTAGAGAGTTGTGGTCAATGATTCCTACTCTGAATGGTCCCCTGTTATAAGTGATAAGTGGTAAACCCCAGGGTTCCATGCTGGGACCACTATTATTCCACTTATTTATTAATGATATAGAGGATGGGATTAATAGCACTATTTCTATTTTTGCAGATGACAACAAGCTATGTAGTATTGTTGAGTCTATGGAAGATGTTCCTAAATTGCAAGCGGATTTAAACAAAGTGTTTGGGCGTCCAGTTGGCAAATTAAATTGAATGTAGATAAATGTAAAGTTATGCATCTGGGTACCAACAATCTGCATGCATCATATGTCCTAGGGGGAGCTACACTGGGGGAGTCACTTGTTGAGAAGGATCATGGTGTACTTGAAGATCATAAACGAAATAACAGCTTGCAATGTCAATCAGCTGCTTCAAAGGCCAGCAAGATATTGTTGTGTATTAAAAGAGGCATGGACTCACGGGACAGGGATATATTATTACCACTTTACAAAACATTAGTGAGGCCTCATCTAGAATATGCAGTTCAGTTCTGGGCTCCAGTTAATAGAAAGTAACCCCTGGAGTTGGACAAAATACAAAGAAGAGCAACAAAGCTAATAAGGGGCATGGAGAATCTAAGTTATGAGAAAAGATTAAAAGAATTAAACCTATTTAGCCTTGAAAAAAAGATGACTAAGGGGGACATGATTAACTTATATAAATATATTAATGGCACATACAAAAATATTGTGAGATCCTGTTCTATGTTAAACCCCCTCAAAAAACAAGGCGGCACTCCCTTCAGAGAAAAAAAGGTTCAACCTGCAGAGGCGACAAGCCTTCTTTACTGTGAGAACTGTGAATCTATGGAATAGTCACCGCAGGAACTGGTCACATCAGGGACAGTAGATGGCTTTAAAAAAGGCTTAGATAATTTCCTAGAACAAAAAAATATTAGCTCCTATGTATAGAAATTTTTCCCTTCACTTTTCCCATCCCTTGGTTGAACTTGATGGATATGTGTCTTTTTTCAACCGTAGTAACTATGTAACTATGTATTGTCAAACTTATATACTTTTTTTGCTCTGATCTAAAGGGCCAACAATGAGGTTGTGTATAGAAATAATGAAGACAAAGCCTCTGTAGATGTTTTTCATTTTTATTTAATTATGCATTATAGATGTTACCATCACACAATCAAGAAAAATAAAGAAGACTGAAGATGAAGTCTTGTCTATGGGCATAAGGTGAAGGAGCTGTTTTCTTTTTCAGCAGTTTCCTTCTATCTGCCCATGGTCAGTAAGTGAAGGAGCTGCTTTCTATTTGAGAAACTTCCTTCTGTGTGTCTATGGTCGATTGGAAAAGGAGCTGTTTTTTGTCAACACAGCTTTCTTCCGTGGTGACCATTGTCGGTAGGAGAAGGAGCTGCTTTCTGTCTCAGCAGCGTCCTTCTATGTGTCTATGGTCAGTAGGAGCTGTTTTCTGTTTCTACAGCATTCTACTGTCTGACCATTATCGGTAGGAGAAGGAGCTGCTTTCTATCTCAGCAGCTTCCTTCTGTTTGTCTTTGCCACCACATTGGTCGATGAGTTGTCCAGTTAGTTAAATAGCAAGTATGGTTGAAAGAAGTCCTTCAATTTCAACCTCTTAATTACTTGCTATGGTGATCCAGAGGAAGGCGAAAAATAACCCCTGAGGACTACTTGTTGGCTTGTCCTTGTATAAGGGGAAAAAATTCCTTCCTGACCCCAAATATGGCGATCGGAATATATCCCTGGATTGTTGGTGCTCAAATCTACTTGGATGTTCAGTGGTGGAAACTTGGTAAGTTTGTCACAGTCCGGTAAAGATGAAATTTCTCTTCAAAGAGTTGTCTCATCCAGTGGTTGCTGTAAGAAGACATATATAATATGTGCAGATCAGTATCTCTTAGAATAAACACATTCCACATCCTGTAATCTTTAGACTTTGTTCACATCTGCGCTAGGGATCCGTTCCGATGTTCCGTCTGAGCTTTCTGTCAGAACGGAGCCCTGACAGACACAAATGGAAACCATAGGTTTCCGTTTCCATCACCATTGATTTCAATGGTGATGGATCCGGTGTCAATGGTTTCCGTTTGTCTCCGTTGTGCAAGGGTTCCGTCGCTTGGAAGGAATCAATAGCGTAGTCGACTACGCTATTGATTCAGAAAGCTCAGATGGAACGTCAGAACGGAGCCCTAGCGCATATGTGAACGAAATCTCACAGGGACAGTCAGCTCTTCTCATATAAACTGTATAACTGGGGGCTCTTCAAATATTATTGATCACCAGTACTAGTTACTCAAGGATAGTCATAGTATCTTTGTGGCATAGTAAAGCTAATCTCTATTAACCAATCATTTAATATTCTATCTGCTGTGTCATTGGATGGAAGTGGTTATTAGTTTTCGAGTTACACAATGACTTTTGGCCAAAACGACAACTAACACCCCATGTTTTTTCATGGTTACTTACATTGTACATACCTTTTTTTCCAGGACACGGCCAGGTCTTATGGTGCTGGGAGAGCATGGTGTGCAGATGTCTGGCATTGCATGCAGGGCAGCCTGATCTCTTACAGTATGGGCGTTCTAAAACGGCTGCTATTCGGCGATATATGCTGTGCCTCACTATCCAAACACTATGCCTCCATGTTTTACACACTACACTCACGTTTTTGTATCACTCACAGCCCCGATTTCTACACACTACACTTAGTAATGTCCCCTATACCTCACTTGTACACCATACACAGTACTTTATTATTTTTTATTTTTTCCATTACACATTTACTTCCATGCCCAACACACCACTCCCCTCAAGGTTAGTGGGAGTGGCTATCATTATATAAACACACCTGGGCATTTCCCTTCAGCAGCATTCTCTGACCTGGTCGCGTCCTGTTTGGAACGGGTTTTTTACCCTCCTTCTAATCTGTGAGTATGGCCTTTTCTGTGGTTTTAATGACATTCTATGTCCCAATTTTTTTGCACACAATGACTATGATCACACATGTGAAATTCACACAGGCAACTTTGGTGGACCCTCCATTCGACTTAGTCATGCAGGGTTTTTTTTTAGATAAGAACCACATTTTAATATTACACAAATGATTTTGCTCAGAGACAAATTTTTAGTTTCCTGTAAATTATAAGAGTTATAAAAGCACTAGAAGCTCTATATTAATGCCCTTATATACTAGTTATACAATTTATAGAGTATATTACACAGCAATGATAACAATATTGACTTCACTGGTGTTATACTTACATTGTCTAAATAGAATGGTGGGTGGGTTCTGCAAGATGCCAGCTCGCCGAGTCTACTGAGTGGATGCACAGGTTGGATCTATAGGACGAGGATATTGACAGATGGCTTCATGGAGTTTTGTAGGCATTGCCACATCTACTGATGCTAGTGGTGGCAGTGCTGTCTATTACAGGAGCTGTTTCATGGCTTTGGGTAGGTTATGGAATGTAGTGGGAATTTGTAGATGGAGAATATGGTTGGATTTAGTTCTGCTGGTTTGATCTGGTCATCCAGTAGCTTTTTCCATTGACCAGTTACTTTTTGTTCTTCCTGAATGACCGCTTGGTAAACAGTTTGGCCATCCAAGTTCTGGTCTGAGTGATGACAGGATGATAGTGCTTTGACCACTCTGGGCACACAAAGCTGAATTTATTGAAGATCTTCTGGTCTTTGGTTCTTATTCTATTCGGCATTTCAGCATAGTCCAGTGTTTGGTTAACATTCAGGTCAACAGAAACTGCCAGCAGGCTCGCTGGTGGTGCCATTCTCCTGGTATCCACATTTTCCCAATTGATACTTGAGAAAAATGGATGTTTCTTGATGTCTCCTTTTACTCCCAGCCGCTGAAACTGATCTTTACACAGCAGCCCTTCTAAGATGTTTACTGTGTCAGGAGTTAGATACTTTGGGTAGGGTGGAGCATGGCAGAGGACAGAGCGCTCAATTTCTCTGGGATGTTTTCCAGGAAAAGCTGTCTCTCCTGTAAACAATTGATAAAGAATAGCGCCAATTGCAAAATAATCTACCCCTCGTCCATGTGCCTGGTCCTTCACCATTTCTGGGGCTGCATATCCAGGTGTACCTCTACATGTTTCTTTGGTCTTCTTATACACGCCTGTTACAGCAAGGCCAAAGTCAGTTATTTTGACATGGCCATCAGTGGTCAGAAGAATGTTTTCCATCTTCAGGTCCCGGTGTAGAATGCCTTTGTTATGCAGGAACTCTGTGCCACAGATCACTTCTGCTGAGATGAATTGTATTGTGGCAGTATCAAGAGGAAAGTTCTTTAGTATGAAAGCATGCAGGTCCCCTCTGGTGGCCAATTCCATCACGTAATAGATAAAGTTGTCGGTGTGGAAGGCAGCCAGGCCATGAATCAAGTAAGGACTTTCATGGGATAGTTGTAAGACATGGCGCTCTACGAAACTGTACCCAAGCTCAGTGAAGTCCCGTTTATCTGACACTTTAAGGGCAATTAATTCTTTGCGCATGATATCTCTTGCCAAGTAAACTTTACCAAAGCTTCCTTCTCCCAGTGTACCGTGGAAAGTAAAGCATTTCAATGATAGGGGTACTGTAGCAGATGCTTCCTCGCCAGTCTGATCAGGTTCCTTTACACAGATGTCACTTTTGGTGGATTTCCTGCCACGGCAAATGCTGCTCTGAGATGTTTTGGTACTGTCTGTCACCAGTCCTGTCTCCTTGTCATCGGTCTTGATGCTTTGATTTTCCTCCATGTCATCATGTCCACCATAGTACTGGATGTACAGGTCTTCCAAGCTGTGGATCAGGTCATGAATTTGTTGGTATTCTTCTAGTATATGCTGTTGCCCAAAACTGTCTGTCAGCAGTTCTGTCTCCTTGTCATCGGTCTTGATGCTTTCATTTTCCTCCATGTCATCGTGTCTACCATAGTACTGGATATACAGGTCTTCCAAGCTGTGGATCAGGTCATGAATTTGTTGGTATTCTTCTAGAATATGCTGTGCCCCAAAATTTTCTGTCTCCAGTTCTGTCTCCTTGTCATCGGTCTTAATGATTTTATTTTCCTCCATGTCATCCTGCTTTTCTTTAGATGACACGTTGACTGTGAAAAGAAGAAACGCATAGACATAAAATAAGTCACATAATAAAACATAAAGCCCTCTCTATGAACCAGAAGGGAGAGCCGCTCTATAAGCTGTCCATGTAATACATGGATGGTCATTTATCTAAATGGCTGCTATGTAATACTACATTTCACCTGCAGGGAAAATGTCTGGATGGCCACGATTTCCCCTGGAAAAATCATCTTTAATGGTGGTGGTTTTATTTTAAACCCTTAACGCCATACACGTACGGTGGATGTGCGGAATTGAGCTCGCACCATACACGGCGGGTGCCGGCTGTTTTATATACCTGACACCAGCCTGCCATGGCTAGGAGCGGAGATTTCTCTGATTGTGGTGGATTAACCCAGCCAGATGTCGCGATCAGTAGCAACTACAGATTCTGAGCAGTTAGACAGAGGGAGGGAGCCAAGCAGTTACCATGGCAGCCAAAGGCCTACTGAAATCTTCCAAGTCTGTCTTTTCTGTCCTACTATTTAAGGGGTCATCCGGTTTTAGCAAATTAATATTATTTTCTGTATAATTAAAAGTAATACAATTTTCCAATATACTTCCTGTATTAATTCCTTATGGTTTTTAAGATCTCTGCTTGTTGCTATTTAGAAAGAACATTTATTATTTACTTCCAGTGGATAAAATTCGGTCCATGGTCATGTGATGGACACACAGGTGCACGGCTCGTTACAGTAAGGGTATGTGCACATGATAACGTCAATTACGGCTGAAATTACGGAGCTGTTTTCAGGAGAAAACAGCTCCTGCATTTCAGACGTAATTGCTTGTACTCGCGTTTTGCGAGGCGTCCATTACGGACGTAATTTGGAGCTGTTCTTCATTGAAGTCAATGAAAAATGGCTCAAATTACGTAATTACGTCATTTGACAACGACGCGTAAAATTACAGGTCGTCGGCATAGTACATCGGCAAACCCATTGAAATGAATGGGCAGATGTTTGCCGACGTATTTGAGCCGTATTTTCAGGTGTAATTCGAGGCGTAAAACGCCTCGTTTACGCCTGAAAATAGGTCGTGTGAACCCAGGCTCACAGTATGTGTATCAGAGCTGTTGTGTCTTGTAATGAGCCGTGCACCTGTGTGTCCATCACATGACCATGGACAGAATTTTATCCACTGGAATTAAATAATGGAATAAAAATTGATCTGAAAGCTTCCCATAAAGACTACATCTGACCCCGCAAAACAACAAGCACTCACACCTCCCCATTGTTGTAAAAATAATAAAATGTATGCGTCTCAGAATATGGCTACACAAAACATGTCATTTTTTTTTTTTAAATGTCGTATTGCCGTAATTGTTTTGACCCGCAGAATAAATTAAACGTGTAATCTTTACTGCATGATCAACGCAGTAAAAAAAAAAAAACAATGGAGGAATTGTGTTTTTTCTTCAAAAACATCCCACAATATTTTTTTTTCTAATTTACTTAATACATTTTATGGTACATTAAATTGTGGGATTAAAAAATACAACTCGTCCAGCAAAAAAAATTTTGTCAAACGGCTATGTCGACGGAAAAATAAAAATGTTGTGGCTACTGGAAGGCGGGGAGGATAAAACAAAAAATCTAAAATTGGCCTGGTCCTTAAGAGGTGAAATGGGAAATGCTCTGTAGCCGAGTACTAGGCCGGGAATTTAATGCCATAACCCATAATGTTCTTTAAGACAAATGTGGAGGCCGAGCATCAGAGGAGACCAGGGAGATCGTCTAACTGAACTCCTAAAATGGCGGCAAGTTTATATATTTATATATATTTACATAAAAGAAACTGGTGTAAAAGAAAACTGGAGCCGTTGCCCATAGCAACCAATCAGATTCCTTTGCACTAGTTTTGATAAATTTCCCGCAATACATCTAGGATTTTGTTTTACAAACCTGATAACAATAACCAAAACCTTGTATTATAAAAAAATTATTATAGTAAATCTTCATGTACATTCACATTCCTTTAAAATTTTTACACCCCATATTCTAAGTATTGCCGCAAACCCCATTGCCCACAAAACCACCTGTTTTGGGGGTACATTTGCATAAGCCCCACTCCTTTGAGGTACATTTTGGGGAATAATAGTAATTACATGTTGTCTTACCTTTGCTGTCCACCATGTTAATGCCGCTGGGTCCTGGGAGTTCTAAACTTCTCTTTTTTTGGATAGAAGTCCTCCTCCCCTTATGTCCAGCAATCCTCGCCCAGGTTTTTTGCAGGCGAGCTAAGAACCGGATGATTCTTGGTTTCTTAGCTTTACTTGGCTTCTTCTGGTCATCTTCTCCACCATTCTTCTCTTTTTGTTCTTCTTCTTTTCTCTCCTCCTTCTCTCCTTCTTTCACTAAATTCTTTCTCTTCTTTTTTGCCTTCATTTTGTCAAAGGCTAAGAGATCAAATCGAAGTTCGCAGGGTTCGCTCACACGTGTCTCTGCTGGCTGCAGTGAGTGAATGCAAAGTTTCTTACCTGTACATTTGTGAAAGTAGCCACATGATGTCATCTGCCATTGTGATGTCATCAACTTGTGATATCTTGCGGCAGTTGATGACATCACAATGCCCCCAACACTGTTTATATATATATATATATATATATATATATATATATATATATATATAAATATAAACGTATACCTATCTATCTGTCTATCTATCTATCTATCTATCTATCTATCTATCTATCTATCTATCTATCTATCTATCTATCTATCTATCTATCTATCTATCTATCTATCTATCTATCTATCTATCTATCTATCTATCTACCTATCTATATCTATATTTATTTATATATATTTTTAGAGGGAGGAAATAAAGAGATATTGAGTATACTTTATATAGATTAGATTTATATGTATACAATATACAATGCCCCCAATACTGTGTTTACATATATTTATTTATTTAGAGAGAGGGAGAGAAAATAAAGACATTGAATACACTGTATATAGAGGAAGCCACATTATGGCGATACACGTGGGGCAATCAGACCCCTTTATCCCATTTTTTGCCTATTTTGTATCCATGTCGCAACCACATTTAAGATTTGATGCAACATTTCTTATGCCTTTGTACTAGCTATATATGCTGAGGGATTTAGGTGGTTTTGGGGGTATTCTCTATTTGTCCACATATCAGGGTGGCAACCCCCTTTGAATTTGGTCCAGCATGATGTGCTGTTTTAAATGTTTTTAAACACATTTATGTAGTGTGCTTATTTCTAAATAAACTTATTTTTGTGTAATTTAGAGTGACTATTTATTCTCCTTGCCACTTATATACCCATATGTGTGTTGTTTTTTCATATTGTAGATTAGATTTCTATACATAATATACATTTTTATATATATTTAGTTATATAATTAATATGTTTATAATTATAATTAATAAATTTATATAATATATATATATACACTACCGTTCAAAAGTTTGCGGTCACCCAGACAATTTTGTGTTTTCCATGAAAACTCACACTTATATTTATCAAATGAGTTGCAAAATGACTAGAAAATATATTAGAAATAATGATTTTTATTTGAAATAATAATTTTCTCCTCCAAACTTTGCTTTCGTCAAAGAATGCTCCATTTGCAGCAATTACAGCATTGCAGACCTTTGGCATTCTAGCTGTTAATTTGCTGAGGTAATCGGGAGAAATTTCACCCCATGCTTCCAGAAGCCCCTCCCACAAGTTGGATTGGCTTGATGGGCACTTCTTGCGTACCATACGGTCAAGCTGCTCCCACAACAGTTCTATGGGTTTGAGATCTGGTGACTGCGCTGGCCACTCCATTACAGATAGAATACCAGCTGCCTACTTCTTCCCTAAATAGTTCTTGCATAATTTGGAGGTGTGCTTTGGGTCATTGTCCTGCTGCAGGATGAAATTGGCTCCAATTAAGCACTGTCCACAGGGTATGGCGTTGCAAAATGGAGTGATAGCCTTCCTTATTCAAAATCCCTTTTACCTTGTACAAATCTCCCACTTTACCAGCACCAAAGCAACCCCAGACTATCACATTACCTCCACCATGCTTGACAGATGGCGTCAGGCACTCTTCCAGCATCTTTTCAGTTGTTCTGCGTCTCACAAATGTTCTTCTGTGTGATCCAAACACCTCAAACTTCGATTCATCTGTCCATAAGACTTATTTCCAATCTTCCTCTGTCCAATGTCTGTGTGCTTTTGCCCATATTAATCTTTTCCTTTTATTAGCCAGTCTCAGATATGGCTTTTTCTTTGTCACTCTGCCCTGAAGGCCAGCATCCCGGAGTCACCTCTTCGCTGTAGACCTTGGTACTATTTAATGAAGCTGCCAGTTGAGGACCTGTGAGGCGTCTATTTCTCACACTAGAGACTCTAATTTTGAGAGTTTAATCGAACCCACAAATGTAATGCTCCAGATTCTCAACTAGCTCAAAGGAAGGTCAGTTTTATAGCTCCTCTAAACAGCAAAACTGTTTACAGCGGTGCTAACATAATTGCACATGGGTTTTCAAGTGTTTTCTAATCATCCATTAGCCTTCTAACATAGTTATCAAACACAATGTACAATTAGAACACTGGAGTGATGGTTGCTGGAAATGGGCCTCTATACACCTATGTAGATATTGCATTAAAAACCAGACGTTTGCAGCTAGAATAGTCATTTAGCGCATTAAAAATGTATAGAGTGTATTTCTGATTAATTTAATGTTATCTTCATTGAAAAAAACTGTGCTTTTCTTTCAAAAATAAATTTATTAGCACAAAGAAGGGGGAGGGTAATAAATGGGGTATTGGGGGTGATTAAAAGGCTTTTTTTCTTTCACTTTTATAGAGGTAAAACACACAGCTCCGATATCCTCACAAATCTGACAGGAATGAGGAGAACAGAGCTGTTTGCCCTGCCTCCATGCCTTTACATGCTGTGATTGGTCAGTCAGGTTTGACTGGTTTATCACAGTTGTAGCGTCCATGGCCGCGTGCCGTCGGGTTTACTCATCTCCCGACGCCCGCAGCCATGGATCCGTGAGCGCTGGCCCCCATATCCTTCCTAGGAGACGCCAGCGCTCATTTCCGCTCTGGTCTGCTGGATCCCGTAGGGTGCACGCGCACGCTCGTGCCCGGTCTTAAAGGGCCAGCGCGCGCACAAAAGAAGTCGTCATCATTATCAACTGCCACGATTTCCTGGTCTATAAGAAGGCCCCAGGCCTTCTGATCCTTGCCCGAGCATTGATAGTTTTCCCAGTCTGTCTTGCAAATGGTACCTTAGTGTTTCCCGTTCCAGTTGTTACCCGTGCCTTGTTACCCGTTCCTGTTTCCCGTGCTGTGCCTTTAGTATTGAGTCTGCCACGTCCTGTGCCATCTGCCACATCCAGAGGAATCCGCCACGTCCTGTGTCATCTGCCACGTCCGGAGGAATCACCACGTCCTGTGTCACCTGCCACATCCGGAGGAATCAGCCACGTCATGTGTCATTTGCCACGTCCGGAGAAATCCGCCATGTCTGGCGCAACCTGCGGCTCCTGTGTCATCCGCCATGTTTGGCGTTATCTGCTGCACCCATCCCCATCAGTGCCAGAGCTGCGGCCACCGTCTGGACTATCCAGGTACCCTTGTGCGGGACATTGTATTGCTGGGGTTTCCTGTTGTTTGGCCAGCTGCCTCCCCGCTACGGCGGTATGACGTAGTGGGTCCACTAACCCACTTCGTGACAGTGCGCTCAGTCCATGGACCCCACTGGTCAACCTGAGACTTTGACGACACAAGTCATGCTGGCCGAGATGGAGGATCTCCAGTCACGACAAGACCAACTCCTCCTGTCAGTGAACGCCATTGCCCATCGGCTGCTTGCTCCAAACACAGTCGTCACCGCACCCATTCCTGCTGTTCCTCCTGCTACACTTCCTGTTTGTGCTGGTACCAATCCCCTGTGTTTCTTGCCACTACCTCCACGATATGACGGAGACCCGAGGACCTGCAGGGGATTTTTGAATCAGTGCCTGATCCACTTCAGCCTACATGCCAGGTCTTTCTCTTCGGATGACGCCAGGATCGCCTTCATCATCTCTCTCCTTACTGGCAAAGCCCTGGCATGGGCTAACCCTCTATGGGAACATCAGGGACCAGAGACCTGTGACTTGCAGTGCTTCTTACAGACATTCCGCTCGATCTTTGAGGAACCTGGGAGAGTTTCTTCGGCTGCTGCATCCTTGCTGACCCTACACCAGGGAGACCTCTCCGTGGGTGAGTATGCCATTCAGTTCCGATCCTGGCTGCTGAATTGACCTGGAACTCGTTGGCTTTGGTGGCCACATTCTGGCAGGGACTATCTTCAGGGATCAAGGACGAGCTGGCTGCTCGCGATCTGCCATCTACCCTGCACGATCTTGTCCTACTTGCCTCCCGGGTTGACATGAGGATCCGGGAGCGTTCCCAAGAGGTTCTCCTGGAGAGAGAGCTTCCTAGGCTGGATTCTACTTTCCAGCAATCCTCCTCAGTCATCCCACCAGAGGATCCGATGCAGAGTAACTATGTCAGATTGTCTACCCAGGAGAAACAACGCAGACGCACTTCTGGACTTTGTTTGTATTGCGGCCTCAGAGGCCATATTGTGCGTCTGTGTCCCCAGAGGCCAGAGAGACCCCATTGCCTAGGTCTGATTGCAGAGACAACCCTAGATGGAATGGTACCTAATAAAGCATTCAGTTCCAAGCTGACTATTCCTCTGACCCTAGTATCCGGCTAGAAGACGTATCAAGTTTCTGCCTATCTTGACTCTGGTTCTGCGGCAAATTTCATCCAGAGAGAGCTGGTGGATCAACTTCAGCTGCCCACTGTCCCCCTAGAGAGGTCTTTGGCTGTTGCCTCAGTTAATGGACTGCCTCTGCCTGATCCCATCATTTCTAAAACAAAGCCGTTGAAGCTCCAGGTTGGAGTCCTTCATTTTGAATTAATTTATTTCCTTGTTTTGCCCAAGGCCATCAACCCTGTTCTACTGGGCCTGCCTTGGCTTCAACTACATGCCCCAGTCCTGTACTGGAATTCTGGAGAGGTTCTCCAATGGGGCTCCAAGTGCCATGGTCGTTGTCTGTTGCAGATCCATCCTGTCAAGCCTCCTCTACCTCAGTCATTGGCGGGACTGCCTCCACAGTTTGCTCAATATGCAGATGTTTTCAGCAAAAGGGAGGCTGAGACACTGCCTCCTTATCGGACTTATGACTGCCCCATTGAACTGGTTCCTAATTCCTCCCTCCCCCGTGGCCGAGTATATCCTCTTTCCTTGCCTTAGTCTCTATCCATGTCGGCCTATATCAAGGAGAATCTGGAGAGGTGTTTCATTCGAAAGACTTCCGCCCCGGCCGGGGCTGGATTCTTCTTCGTTAAAAAGAAGAACGGATCCCTTCGACCCTGCATTGACTACCGTGGTCTCAACCAGATCACGGTCAAGAACAAATACCCGTTGCCACTTATATCAGAGCTGTTTGATCACATACGATGAGCAAAAATTTTTTCTAAGCTAGACCTGCGTGGGGCTTATAATCTAGTCCGGATTCGCCGGGGTGATGAATGGAAGACGGCATTTAACACCCAGGACGGGCACTACGAATACCTAGTGATGCCCTTCGGACTGTGTAACGCTCCCGCAGTGTTTCAGGACTTCGTTAATGATATCTTCCGAGATCTCCTCTATATCTGTGTTGTTGTTTATCTCGATTATATTTTGATTTTCTCCCCAGATCCGACGACTCATCGGAGGCATGCCCGTCAGGTTCTACTGTGATTAAGGGAGAATCATTTATACGCCAAGCTGGAGAAGTGCGTCTTTGAGAAGAGTTCTCTGCCCTTCCTGGGCTACATCATCTTGGATCAGGGTCTCAAGATGGATCCTGAGAAAGTCAGAGCTGTCCTGGAGTGGCCACGTCCTCAAGGCTTAAGGGCCATACAGCGGTTCCTGGGATTCGCCAATTTCTACCAGCAGTTTATTCCTAACTTCTCTTCTCTGACGGCTCCCATCTCTACCCTTACCAAGAAGGGTGTGAACGCCAAGGTGTGGACTCCAGAGGCAGAGTCCGCATTCATTAGCTTCAAGAAAGCCTTCACTTCAGCTTCGATCCTCCATCATCCTGACGTATCTCGGCAGTTCTCACTGGAAGTTGACGCTTCCTCTGTTGGTGCAGGTGCACTTCTGTTCCAGAGGAGCTCCAAAGGAAAAGCGGTAGTATGTGACTACTACTCAGGACTTTTTTCTTCTTCTGAGTGCAATTACTCTATTGGAGATCGGGAGCTACTGGCCATCAAATTGTCTCTGGAGGAGTGGAGACATCTTCTAGAGGGCGCTGCTCACCCCATCCTGATCTTCACCGACCACATAAACCTTATCTACCTTCAGTCTGCACAACGACTGAATCCCCGTCAAGCCAGGTGGTCGCTGTTCTTCACCAGTTTCCAGTTTGTGCTCCAATACCGTCCCGCGGACAAGAATGTGGGGGCCGATGCCCTGTCCAGATCGTTTGAGACGGAAGACAAGGTGGAGTCCCTTCAGACTATCATAGACCCGTCCTGCATTGTCACTGCTAATCCTCTGCAGGTTAGAGACATCCCTCCGGGGAGGACTTTTGTTCGGTTGGCAGACAGGAGAAGAATTCTAAACTTGCTGGGCACGCTGGTGTCCGTAAAACCCGAGACCTGATTGCTCGTCACTTCTGGTGGCCCACGCTACCTAAAGATGTTCTGGACTTTGTCTCTTCTTGCACAGTGTTTTCCACTTACAAAGTTACTCACTCCAAGCCTGCCGGCCTGCTTCAACCTCTGCCTGTACCCAATGCCCCCTGGCAGCACATTGCGATGGACTTTGTCACAGACCTTCCCCCCTCAGCAGGATGCAACACTGTCTGGGTGGTGGTGGACCGGTTCTCTAAGATGGCACATTTTATCCCGCTGGCCGGCCTACCTTCTGCTCCTCATCTGGGGAGTCTCTTCATTCTACACATCTTTCGCTTGCATGGCTTGCCTCTTCACATCGTGTCAGATCGGGGGGTTCAGTTTACTTCAAAGTTCTGGAGAGCCCTCTGTAAACTCCTGAATGTGAGATTGGACTTTTCCTCAGCTTATCACCCCCAGTCCAATGGGCAAGTTGAGAGGATCAACCAGATCATGGAGAATTATCTTTGTCACTTCATCTCTTCACAGCACGATAACTGGGTACAGCTTCTTCCATGGGCCGAGTTCTCATACAACAACCACACAAGTGAGTCCACCGATTCCACTGCATTTCACATTGTGTACAGTCAACATCCTAGAGTCCCTCTTCCAGTGTCGACCACATCTCAAGTATCCGCAGCTAACTCTGCTTATGGGGACTTTTTGCAAAACTGCCAACAGACCCGATCCTCTATTTTACTGGCAGTCGATTGCATGAAGCGAAATGCAGATACTAGGAGAAGAGAGCCACCTCAGTATCTTCCGGGCATTAAAGTCTGGCTGTCCTCTCGGAACATTCGCTTGAAGGTGCCTTCATACAAGTTTGCTCCCAGGTTCCTTGGTCCTTTTGAGATTCTGCAACAGATAAACCCTGTCTCCTATAAGCTGCGGCTGCCTCCTACCCTCAGAATCCCCAACTCCTTTCATGTGTCCCTCCTGAAGCCAGTGGTCCTGAACCGCTACAGCAAGACTTCTAGATCCATAGTTGCTCCCAGCGGTTCTTCTGATATATTTGAGGTGAGGAAGATCCTGGACTGCAAGAGGGTAGGAGGAAGGACTTTCTATTTGGTGGACTGGAGAGGGTTTGGTCCTGAGGAGAGCTCCTGGGATCCAGAAGAGAACCTCAGTGCCCTTGCGCTTATTAAGAAATTCCTCTCTCGCTCTGGCCCCAAGAAGAGGGGGCGTAAGAGGGGGGATACTGTAGCGTCCATGGCCGCGGGCCGTCGGGTTTACTCACCTCCCGACGCCCGCAGCCATGGATCCGTGAGCGCTGGCCCCCATCTCCTTCCTAGGAGACGCCAGCACTCACTTCCGCTCTGGTCTGCTGGGTCCCGTAGGGTGCACGCGCACGCTCGTGCCCGGTCTTAAAGGGCCTGCGCGCGCACAAAGGAAGTCGTCATCATTATCAACTGCCACGATTTCCTGGTGTATAAGAAGGCCCCAGGCATTATGATCCTTGCCTGAGCATTGTTAGTGTTCACAGTGTCTTGCAAATGGTCCCTTAATGTTTCCCGTTCCAGTTGTTAGCCGTGCCTTGTTACCTGTTCCTGTTTCCCGTGCTGTGCCTTTAGTATTGAGTCTGCCACGTCCTGTGTCATCTGCCTCGTCCGGAGGAATACGCCACGTCCTGTGTCATCTGCCATATCCTGAGTAATCCGCCACATCATGTGTCATCTGCCACGTCCGGAGGAATCCGCCACGTCTGGCGCAACCTGCGGCTCCTGTGTAATCTGCCACGCTTTGCGTTATCTGCTCCACCCATCTCCATCAGTGCCAGAGCTGCGGCCACCGTCTGGACTATCCATGTACCCTTGTGTGGGACATTGTATTGCTGGGGTTTCCTGTTGTTTGGCCAGCTGTCTCCCCGCTACGGCGGTACGGCCTAGTGTGTCCACTAACCTGCTTTGTGACACCAGTGATCGCCGTACAGGGACCACTGTGATTGGTCCCCTGATGGCTCCCTGTCACAATCATCTGTCTACTACAGCTGTTGCCAGGGTTTTATCACTGTGTGTTTACTCTCCTGCACCACTGTCTTGCTTGTTTCATCGTTCTTCTGTCTACTGTCTTCTGTGGTGGGTAACATGTAGGAGTTAATTGTACAACATCAATATCATGAAGCACCTCACCAAGGAGTGACAGCCCAACATGGTGCCGCTGGATTGGTTACTTTCCAATCCAGATGCATGGCTCAGGGCAGAATGCAGAGGATAAGGTTCTACTTCCTGCTTTTCAGCACCGCCTGATTGGTCAGAGCCCAATGTAGCAGTGCAGACTGAGCAGGACCAGGCGCCACGTGAGTCCTGTAGAGGGTCAGCATGCTTTGCATTCTATGTTGAGAATGCTGTCCTGGTGCCAGTCAGTCTGGCAGAGAAGGCAGGTGAGAATTGGCCCTACAAAACCGAATAAAGAACAATTTATTTTACAACATTGTCTTTCTAAAGACCCCACTACTCGACAGAAGGCCTGTCTTACAACACTATAGAACAATTATTTATTAAGTGGAGGTTATAGAGACTTAACATTACACTGGGAGCATTTATTGTTTTACACTGGTCCATGTATCTCTGTGTCTACGAGATACATGTATAGCCTTCAATCGCTGCACTTGGGTTTAGACTGGGTAAAACAAATGTCAAATAATGGTACAAATGATAAATGGAAGATTTGAAAATCTACTTTGGGTAATTATAATGCAAAATGTATTCCTATAGGTACCATATATAAACGACTAAAATGAAACCCCACATGGCTTACACCTTCTGTAAAAAGGGCAATACATGACAAAAAAAGGGCATTTGAAAAATACAAATCTGAGGGTACAGCTGTGGCCTTTGCAAATTTATAAAGAGCTTAATAAAATCTTTAAAAAGGTAATAAAATCAGCAAAAATACAAAATGAAAGGCAGGTGGGCAAGGATAGTAAAACAAATCCCCAAAAATTCTTCAAGTATATAAATGCAAAAAAGGCAAGGTCTGAACATGTAGGACCCTTAAACAGTGGTAATGGGGAGTTGGTGACAGGGGATCAAGAGAAGGCAGAGTTACTAAATGGGTTCTACACGGTTTTACTAAGGACAGAAGTTGTCAAACCAACCTGATTTTTTTTTATGAAGAGGTAGGCAGAAGCCTAGACAAAGAGGCCGCTGTGGAGATAGTGTTTTTGTACTTTGCAAAGGCATTTGACACTGTCCATCATAGACGTCTAATGAGTAAATTAAGGAATATACGTTTAGAATTTATAGTTTGTAATTGGATTGAGAATTGGCTCAAGGACCGTATCTAGAGAGTTGTGGTCAATGATTCCTACTCTGAATGGTCCCCTGTTATAAGTGATAAGTGGTAAACCCCAGGGTTCCATGCTGGGACCACTATTATTCCACTTATTTATTAATGATATAGAGGATGGGATTAATAGCACTATTTCTATTTTTGCAGATGACAACAAGCTATGTAGTATTGTTGAGTCTATGGAAGATGTTCCTAAATTGCAAGCGGATTTAAACAAAGTGTTTGGGCGTCCAGTTGGCAAATTAAATTGAATGTAGATAAATGTAAAGTTATGCATCTGGGTACCAACAATCTGCATGCATCATATGTCCTAGGGGGAGCTACACTGGGGGAGTCACTTGTTGAGAAGGATCATGGTGTACTTGAAGATCATAAACGAAATAACAGCTTGCAATGTCAATCAGTTGCTTCAAAGGCCAGCAAGATATTGTTGTGTATTAAAAGAGGCATGGACTCACGGGACAGGGATATATTATTACCACTTTACAAAACATTAGTGAGGCCTCATCTAGAATATGCAGTTCAGTTCTGGGCTCCAGTTAATAGAAAGTAACCCCTGGAGTTGGACAAAATACAAAGAAGAGCAACAAAGCTAATAAGGGGCATGGAGAATCTAAGTTATGAGAAAAGATTAAAAGAATTAAACCTATTTAGCCTTGAAAAAAAGATGACTAAGGGGGACATGATTAACTTATATAAATATATTAATGGCACATACAAAAATATTGTGAGATCCTGTTCTATGTTAAACCCCCTCAAAAAACAAGGCGGCACTCCCTTCAGAGAAAAAAAGGTTCAACCTGCAGAGGCGACAAGCCTTCTTTACTGTGAGAACTGTGAATCTATGGAATAGTCACCGCAGGAACTGGTCACATCAGGGACAGTAGATGGCTTTAAAAAAGGCTTAGATAATTTCCTAGAACAAAAAAATATTAGCTCCTATGTATAGAAATTTTTCCCTTCACTTTTCCCATCCCTTGGTTGAACTTGATGGATATGTGTCTTTTTTCAACCGTAGTAACTATGTAACTATGTATTGTCAAACTTATATACTTTTTTTGCTCTGATCTAAAGGGCCAACAATGAGGTTGTGTATAGAAATAATGAAGACAAAGCCTCTGTAGATGTTTTTCATTTTTATTTAATTATGCATTATAGATGTTACCATCACACAATCAAGAAAAATAAAGAAGACTGAAGATGAAGTCTTGTCTATGGGCATAAGGTGAAGGAGCTGTTTTCTTTTTCAGCAGTTTCCTTCTATCTGCCCATGGTCGGTAAGTGAAGGAGCTGCTTTCTATTTGAGCAGCTTCCTTCTGTGTGTCTATGGTCGATTGGAAAAGGAGCTGTTTTTTGTCAACACAGCTTTCTTCCGTGGTGACCATTGTCGGTAGGAGAAGGAGCTGCTTTCTGTCTCAGCAGCGTCCTTCTATGTGTCTATGGTCAGTAGGAGCTGTTTTCTGTTTCTACAGCATTCTACTGTCTGACCATTATCGGTAGGAGAAGGAGCTGCTTTCTATCTCAGCAGCTTCCTTCTGTTTGTCTTTGCCACCACATTGGTCGATGAGTTGTCCAGTTAGTTAAATAGCAAGTATGGTTGAAAGAAGTCCTTCAATTTCAACCTCTTAATTACTTGCTATGGTGATCCAGAGGAAGGCGAAAAATAACCCCTGAGGACTACTTGTTGGCTTGTCCTTGTATAAGGGGAAAAAATTCCTTCCTGACCCCAAATATGGCGATCGGAATATATCCCTGGATTGTTGGTGCTCAAATCTACTTGGATGTTCAGTGGTGGAAACTTGGTAAGTTTGTCACAGTCCGGTAAAGATGAAATTTCTCTTCAAAGAGTTGTCTCATCCAGTGGTTGCTGTAAGAAGACATATATAATATGTGCAGATCAGTATCTCTTAGAATAAACACATTCCGCATCCTGTAATCTTTAGACTTTGTTCACATCTGCGCTAGGGATCCGTTCCGATGTTCCGTCTGAGCTTTCTGTCAGAACGGAGCCCTGACAGACACAAATGGAAACCATAGGTTTCCGTTTCCATCACCATTGATTTCAATGGTGATGGATCCGGTGTCAATGGTTTCCGTTTGTCTCCGTTGTGCAAGGGTTCCGTCGCTTGGAAGGAATCAATAGCGTAGTCGACTACGCTATTGATTCAGAAAGCTCAGATGGAACGTCAGAACGGAGCCCTAGCGCATATGTGAATGAAATCTCACAGGGACAGTCAGCTCTTCTCATATAAACTGTATAACTGGGGGCTCTTCAAATATTATTGATCACCAGTACTAGTTACTCAAGGATAGTCATAGTATCTTTGTGGCATAGTAAAGCTAATCTCTATTAACCAATCATTTAATATTCTATCTGCTGTGTCATTGGATGGAAGTGGTTATTAGTTTTCGAGTTACACAATGACTTTTGGCCAAAACGACAACTAACACCCCATGTTTTTTCATGGTTACTTACATTGTACATACCTTTTTTTCCAGGACACGGCCAGGTCTTATGGTGTTGGGAGAGCATGGTGTGCAGATGTCTGGCATTGCATGCAGGGCAGCCTGATCTCTTACAGTATGGGCGTTCTAAAACGGCTGCCATTCGGCGATATATGCTGTGCCTCACTATCCAAACACTATGCCTCCATGTTTTACACACTACACTCACGTTTTTGTATCACTCACAGCCCCGATTTCTACACACTACACTTAGTAATGTCCCCTATACCTCACTTGTACACCATACACAGTACTTTATTATTTTTTATTTTTTCCATTACACATTTACTTCCATGCCCAACACACCACTCCCCTCAAGGTTAGTGGGAGTGGCTATCATTATATAAACACACCTGGGCATTTCCCTTCAGCAGCATTCTCTGACCTGGTCGCGTCCTGTTTGGAACGGGTTTTTTACCCTCCTTCTAATCTGTGAGTATGGCCTTTTCTGTGGTTTTAATGACATTCTATGTCCCAATTTTTTTGCACACAATGACTATGATCACACATGTGAAATTCACACAGGCAACTTTGGTGGACCCTCCATTCGACTTAGTCATGCAGGGTTTTTTTTTAGATAAGAACCACATTTTAATATTACACAAATGATTTTGCTCAGAGACAAATTTTTAGTTTCCTGTAAATTATAAGCGTTATAAAAGCACTAGAAGCTCTATATTAATGCCCTTATATACTAGTTATACAATTTATAGAGTATATTACACAGCAATGATAACAATATTGACTTCACTGGTGTTATACTTACATTGTCTAAATAGAATGGTGGGTGGGTTCTGCAAGATGCCAGCTCGCCGAGTCTACTGAGTGGATGCACAGGTTGGATCTATAGGACGAGGATATTGACAGATGGCTTCATGGAGTTTTGTAGGCATTGCCACATCTACTGATGCTAGTGGTGGCAGTGCTGTCTATTACAGGAGCTGTTTCATGGCTTTGGGTAGGTTATGGAATGTAGTGGGAATTTGTAGATGGAGAATATGGTTGGATTTAGTTCTGCTGGTTTGATCTGGTCATCCAGTAGCTTTTTCCATTGACCAGTTACTTTTTGTTCTTCCTGAATGACCGCTTGGTAAACAGTTTGGCCATCCAAGTTCTGGTCTGAGTGATGACAGGATGATAGTGCTTTGACCACTCTGGGCACACAAAGCTGAATTTATTGAAGATCTTCTGGTCTTTGGTTCTTATTCTATTCGGCATTTCAGCATAGTCCAGTGTTTGGTTAACATTCAGGTCAACAGAAACTGCCAGCAGGCTCGCTGGTGGTGCCATTCTCCCGGCATCCACATTTTCCCAATTGATACTTGAGAAAAATGGATGTTTCTTGATGTCTCCTTTTACTCCCAGCCGCTGAAACTGATCTTTACACAGCAGCCCTTCTAAGATGTTTACTGTGTCAGGAGTTAGATACTTTGGGTAGGGTGGAGCATGGTAGAGGACAGAGCGCTCAATTTCTCTGGGATGTTTTACAGGAAAAGCTGTCTCTCCTGTAAACAATTGATAAAGAATAGCGCCAATTGCAAAATAATCTACCCCTCGTCCATGTGCCTGGTCCTTCACCATTTCTGGGGCTGCATATCCAGGTGTACCTCTACATGTTTCTTTGGTCTTCTTATACACGCCTGTTACAGCAAGGCCAAAGTCAGTTATTTTGACATGGCCATCAGTGGTCAGAAGAATGTTTTCCATCTTCAGGTCCCGGTGTAGAATGCCTTTGTTATGCAGGAACTCTGTGCCACAGATCACTTCTGCTGAGATGAATTGTATTGTGGCAGTATCAAGAGGAAAGTTCTTTAGTATGAAAGCATGCAGGTCCCCTCTGGTGGCCAATTCCATCACGTAATAGATAAAGTTGTCGGTGTGGAAGGCAGCCAGGCCATAAATCAAGTAAGGACTTTCATGGGATAGTTGTAAGACATGGCGCTCTACGAAACTGTACCCAAGCTCAGTGAAGTCCCGTTTATCTGACACTTTAAGGGCAATTAATTCTTTGCGCATGATATCTCTTGCCAAGTAAACTTTACCAAAGCTTCCTTCTCCCAGTGTACCGTGGAAAGTAAAGCATTTCAATGATAGGGATACTGTAGCAGATGCTTCCTCGCCAGTCTGATCAGGTTCCTTTACACAGATGTCACTTTTGGTGGATTTCCTGCCACGGCAAATGCTGCTCTGAGATGTTTTGGTACTGTCTGTCACCAGTCCTGTCTCCTTGTCATCGGTCTTGATGCTTTGATTTTCCTCCATGTCATCATGTCCACCATAGTACTGGATGTACAGGTCTTCCAAGCTGTGGATCAGGTCATGAATTTGTTGGTATTCTTCTAGTATATGCTGTTACCCAAAACTGTCTGTCAGCAGTTCTGTCTCCTTGTCATCGGTCTTGATGCTTTGATTTTCCTCCATGTCATCGTGTCTACCATAGTACTGGATATACAGGTCTTCCAAGCTGTGGATCAGGTCATGAATTTGTTGGTATTCTTCTAGAATATGCTGTGCCCCAAAATTTTCTGTCTCCAGTTCTGTCTCCTTGTCATCGGTCTTAATGATTTTATTTTCCTCCATGTCATCCTGCTTTTCTTTAGATGACACGTTGACTGTGAAAAGAAGAAACGCATAGACATAAAATAAGTCACATAATAAAACATAAAGCCCTCTCTATGAGCCAGAAGGGAGAGCCGCTCTATAAGCTGTCCATGTAATACATGGATGGTCATTTATCTAAATGGCTGCTATGTAATACTACATTTCACCTGCAGGGAAAATGTCTGGATGGCCACGATTTCCCCTGGAAAAATCATCTTTAATGGTGGTGGTTTTATTTTAAACCCTTAACGCCATACACGTACGGTGGATGTGCGGAATTGAGCTCGCACCATACACGGCGGGTGCCGGCTGTTTTATATACCTGACACCAGCCTGCCATGGCTAGGAGCGGAGATTTCTCTGATTGTGGTGGATTAACCCAGCCAGATGTCGCGATCAGTAGCAACTACAGATTCTGAGCAGTTAGACAGAGGGAGGGAGCCAAGCAGTTACCATGGCAGCCAAAGGCCTACTGAAATCTTCCAAGTCTGTCTTTTCTGTCCTACTATTTAAGGGGTCATCCGGTTTTAGCAAATTAATATTATTTTCTGTATAATTAAAAGTAATACAATTTTCCAATATACTTCCTGTATTAATTCCTTATGGTTTTTAAGATCTCTGCTTGTTGCTATTTAGAAAGAACATTTATTGTTTACTTCCAGTGGATAAAATTCGGTCCATGGTCATGTGATGGACACACAGGTGCACGGCTCGTTACAGTAAGGGTATGTGCACATGATAACGTCAATTACTGCTGAAATTACGGAGCTGTTTTCAGGAGAAAACAGCTCCTGCATTTCAGACGTAATTGCTTGTACTCGCGTTTTGCGAGGCGTCCATTACGGACGTAATTTGGAGCTGTTCTTCATTGAAGTCAATGAAAAATTGCTCAAATTACGTCATTACGTCATTTGACAACGACGCGTAAAATTACAGGTCGTCGGCATAGTACATCGGCAAACCCATTGAAATGAATGGGCAGATGTTTGCCGACGTATTTGAGCCGTATTTTCAGGTGTAATTCGAGGCGTAAAACGCCTCGTTTACGCCTGAAAATAGGTCGTGTGAACCCAGGCTCACAGTATGTGTATCAGAGCTGTTGTGTCTTGTAATGAGCCGTGCACCTGTGTGTCCATCACATGACCATGGACAGAATTTTATCCACTGGAATTAAATAATGGAATAAAAATTGATCTGAAAGCTTCCCATAAAGACTACATCTGACCCCGCAAAACAACAAGCACTCACACCTCCCCATTGTTGTAAAAATAATAAAATGTATGCGTCTCAGAATATGGCTACACAAAACATGTCATTTTTTTTTTTTAAAATGTTGTATTGCCGTAATTGTTTTGACCCGCAGAATAAATTAAACGTGTAATCTTTACTGCATGATCAACGCAGTAAAAAAAAAAAAACAATGGAGGAATTGTGTTTTTTCTTCAAAAACATCCCACAATATTTTTTTTTCTAATTTACTTAATACATTTTATGGTACATTAAATTGTGGGATTAAAAAATACAACTCGTCCAGCAAAAAAAATTTTGTCAAACGGCTATGTCGACGGAAAAAAAAAAATGTTGTGGCTACTGGAAGGCGGGGAGGATAAAACAAAAAATCTAAAATTGGCCTGGTCCTTAAGAGGTGAAATGGGAAATGCTCTGTAGCCGAGTACTAGGCCGGGAATTTAATGCCATAACCCATAATGTTCTTTAAGACAAATGTGGAGGCCGAGCATCAGAGGAGACCAGGGAGATCGTCTAACTGAACTCCTAAAATGGCGGCAAGTTTATATATTTATATATATTTACATAAAAGAAACTGGTGTAAAAGAAAACTGGAGCTGTTGCCCATAGCAACCAATCAGATTCCTTTGCACTAGTTTTGATAAATTTCCCCCAATACATCTAGGATTTTGTTTTACAAACCTGATAACAATAACCAAAACCTTGTATTATAAAAAAATTATTATAGTAAATCTTCATGTACATTCACATTTCTTTAAAATTTTTACACCCCATATTCTAAGTATTGCCGCAAACCCCATTGCCCACAAAACCACCTCTTTTGGGGGTACATTTGCATAAGCCCCACTCCTTTGAGGTACATTTTGGGGAATAATAGTAATTACATGTTGTCTTACCTTTGCTGTCCACCATGTTAATGCCGCTGGGTCCTGGGAGTTCTAAACTTCTCTTTTTTTGGATAGAAGTCCTCCTCCCCTTATGTCCAGCAATCCTCGCCCAAGTTTTTTGCAGGCGAGCTAAGAACCGGATGATTCTTGGTTTCTTAGCTTTACTTGGCTTCTTCTGGTCATCTTCTCCACCATTCTTCTCTTTTTGTTCTTCTTCTTTTCTCTCCTCCTTCTCTCCTTCTTTCACTAAATTCTTTCTCTTCTTTTTTGCCTTCATTTTGCCTTCATTTTGTCAAAGGCTAAGAGATCAAATCGAAGTTCGCAGGGTTCGCTCACACGTGTCTCTGCTGGCTGCAGTGAGTGAATGCAAAGTTTCTTACCTGTACATTTGTGAAAGTAGCCACATGATGTCATCTGCCATTGTGATGTCATCAACTTGTGATATCTTGCGGCAGTTGATGACATCACAATGCCCCCAACACTGTTTATATATATATATATATATATATATATATATATATATAAAAATATAAACGTATACCTATCTATCTATCTGTCTATCTATCTATCTATCTATCTATCTATCTATCTATCTATCTATCTATCTATCTATCTATCTATCTATCTACCTATCTATATCTATATTTATTTATATATATTTTTAGAGGGAGGAAATAAAGAGATATTGAGTATACTTTATATAGATTAGATTTATATGTATACAATATACAATGCCCCCAATACTGTGTTTACATATATTTATTTATTTAGAGAGAGGGAGAGAAAATAAAGACATTGAATACACTGTATATAGAGGAAGCCACATTATGGCGATACACGTGGGGCAATCAGACCCCTTTATCCCATTTTTTGCCTATTTTGTATCCATGTCGCAACCACATTTAAGATTTGATGCAACATTTCTTATGCCTTTGTACTAGCTATATATGCTGAGGGATTTAGGTGGTTTTGGGGGGTATTCTCTATTTGTCCACATATCAGGGTGGCAACCCCCTTTGAATTTGGTCCAGCATGATGTGCTGTTTTAAATGTTTTTAAACACATTTATGTAGTGTGCTTATTTCTAAATAAACTTATTTTTGTGTAATTTAGAGTGACTATTTATTCTCCTTGCCACTTATATACCCATATGTGTGTTGTTTTTTCATATTGTAGATTAGATTTCTATACATAATATACATTTTTATATATATTTAGTTATATAATTAATATGTTTATAATTATAATTAATAAATTTATATAATATATATATATACACTACCGTTCAAAAGTTTGCGGTCACCCAGACAATTTTGTGTTTTCCATGAAAACTCACACTTATATTTATCAAATGAGTTGCAAAATGACTAGAAAATATATTAGAAATAATGATTTTTATTTGAAATAATAATTTTCTCCTCCAAACTTTGCTTTCGTCAAAGAATGCTCCATTTGCAGCAATTACAGCATTGCAGACCTTTGGCATTCTAGCTGTTAATTTGCTGAGGTAATCGGGAGAAATTTCACCCCATGCTTCCAGAAGCCCCTCCCACAAGTTGGATTGGCTTGATGGGCACTTCTTGCGTACCATACGGTCAAGCTGCTCCCACAACAGTTCTATGGGTTTGAGATCTGGTGACTGCGCTGGCCACTCCATTACAGATAGAATACCAGCTGCCTACTTCTTCCCTAAATAGTTCTTGCATAATTTGGAGGTGTGCTTTGGGTCATTGTCCTGCTACAGGATGAAATTGGATCCAATTAAGCACTGTCCACAGGGTATGGCGTTGCAAAATGGAGTGATAGCCTTCCTTATTCAAAATCCCTTTTACCTTGTACAAATCTCCCACTTTACCAGCACCAAAGCAACCCCAGACTATCACATTACCTCCACCATGCTTGACAGATGGCGTCAGGCACTCTTCCAGCATCTTTTCAGTTGTTCTGCGTCTCACAAATGTTCTTCTGTGTGATCCAAACACCTCAAACTTCGATTCATCTGTCCATAACACTTATTTCCAATCTTCCTCTTTCCAATGTCTGTGTGCTTTTGCCCATATTAATCTTTTCCTTTTATTAGCCAGTCTCAGATATGGCTTTTTCTTTGTCACTCTGCCCTGAAGGCCAGCATCCCGGAGTCACCTCTTCGCTGTAGACCTTGGTACTATTTAATGAAGCTGCCAGTTGAGGACCTGTGAGGCGTCTATTTCTCACACTAGAGACTCTAATTTTGAGAGTTTAATCGAACCCACAAATGTAATGCTCCAGATTCTCAACTAGCTCAAAGGAAGGTCAGTTTTATAGCTCCTCTAAACAGCAAAACTGTTTACAGCGGTGCTAACATAATTGCACATGGGTTTTCAAGTGTTTTCTAATCATCCATTAGCCTTCTAACATAGTTATCAAACACAATGTACAATTAGAACACTGGAGTGATGGTTGCTGGAAATGGGCCTCTATACACCTATGTAGATATTGCATTAAAAACCAGACGTTTGCAGCTAGAATAGTCATTTAGCGCATTAAAAATGTATAGAGTGTATTTCTGATTAATTTAATGTTATCTTCATTGAAAAAAACTGTGCTTTTCTTTCAAAAATAAATTTATTAGCACAAAGGAGGGGGAGGGTAATAAATGGGGTATTGGGGGTGATTAAAAGGCTTTTTTTCTTTCACTTTTATAGAGGTAAAACACACAGCTCCGATATCCTCACAAATCTGACAGGAATGAGGAGAACAGAGCTGTTTGCCCTGCCTCCATGCCTTTACATGCTGTGATTGGTCAGTCAGGTTTGACTGGTTTATCACAGTTGTAGCGTCCATGGCCGCGTGCCGTCGGGTTTACTCATCTCCCGACGCCCGCAGCCATGGATCCGTGAGCGCTGGCCCCCATATCCTTCCTAGGAGACGCCAGCGCTCATTTCCGCTCTGGTCTGCTGGATCCCGTAGGGTGCACGCGCACGCTCGTGCCCGGTCTTAAAGGGCCAGCGCGCGCACAAAAGAAGTCGTCATCATTATCAACTGCCACGATTTCCTGGTCTATAAGAAGGCCCCAGGCCTTCTGATCCTTGCCCGAGCATTGATAGTTTTCCCAGTCTGTCTTGCAAATGGTCCCTTAGTGTTTCCCGTTCCAGTTGTTACCCGTGCCTTGTTACCCGTTCCTGTTTCCCGTGCTGTGCCTTTAGTATTGAGTCTGCCACGTCCTGTGCCATCTGACACATCCAGAGGAATCCGCCACGTCCTGTGTCATCTGCCACGTCCGGAGGAATCACCACGTCCTGTGTCACCTGCCACATCCGGAGGAATCAGCCACGTCATGTGTCATTTGCCACGTCCGGAGAAATCCGCCATGTCTGGCGCAACCTGCGGCTCCTGTGTCATCCGCCATGTTTGGCGTTATCTGCTGCACCCATCCCCATCAGTGCCAGAGCTGCGGCCACCGTCTGGACTATCCAGGTACCCTTGTGCAGGACATTGTATTGCTGGGGTTTCCTGTTGTTTGGCCAGCTGCCTCCCCGCTACGGCGGTATGACGTAGTGGGTCCACTAACCCACTTCGTGACAGTACGCTCAGTCCATGGACCCCACTGGTCAACCTGAGACTTTGACGACACAAGTCATGCTGGCCGAGATGGAGGATCTCCAGTCACGACAAGACCAACTCCTCCTGTCAGTGAACGCCATTGCCCATCGGCTGCTTGCTCCAACCACAGTCGTCACCGCACCCATTCCTGCTGTTCCTCCTGCTACACTTCCTGTTTGTGCTGGTACCAATCCCCTGTGTTTCTTGCCACTACCTCCACGATATGACGGAGACCCGAGGACCTGCAGGGGATTTTTGAATCAGTGCCTGATCCACTTCAGCCTACATGCCAGGTCTTTCTCTTCGGATGACGCCAGGATCGCCTTCATCATCTCTCTCCTTACTGGCAAAGCCCTGGCATGGGCTAACCCTCTATGGGAACATCAGGGACCAGAGACCTGTGACTTGCAGTGCTTCTTACAGACATTCCGCTCGATCTTTGAGGAACCTGGGAGAGTTTCTTCGGCTGCTGCATCCTTGCTGACCCTACACCAGGGAGACCTCTCCGTGGGTGAGTATGCCATTCAGTTCCGATCCTGGCTGCTGAATTGACCTGGAACTCGTTGGCTTTGGTGGCCACATTCTGGCAGGGACTATCTTCAGGGATCAAGGACGAGCTGGCTGCTCGCGATCTGCCATCTACCCTGCACGATCTTGTCCTACTTGCCTCCCGGGTTGACATGAGGATCCGGGAGCGTTCCCAAGAGGTTCTCCGGGAGAGAGAGCTTCCTAGGCTGGATTCTACTTTCCAGCAATCCTCCTCAGTCATCCCACCAGAGGATCCGATGCAGAGTAACTATGTCAGATTGTCTACCCAGGAGAAACAACGCAGACGCACTTCTGGACTTTGTTTGTATTGCGGCCTCAGAGGCCATATTGTGCGTCTGTGTCCCCAGAGGCCAGAGAGACCCCATTGCCTAGGTCTGATTGCAGAGGCAACCCTAGATGGAATGGTACCTAATAAAGCATTCAGTTCCAAGCTGACTATTCCTCTGACCCTAGTATCCGGCGAGAAGACGTATCAAGTTTCTGCCTATCTTGACTCTGGTTCTGTGGCAAATTTCATCCAGAGAGAGCTGGTGGATCAACTTCAGCTGCCCACTGTCCCCCTAGAGAGGTCTTTGGCTGTTGCCTCAGTTAATGGACTGCCTCTGCCTGATCCCATCATTTCTAAAACAAAGCCGTTGAAGCTCCAGGTTGGAGTCCTTCATTTTGAATTAATTTATTTCCTTGTTTTGCCCAAGGCCATCAACCCTGTTCTACTGGGCCTGCCTTGGCTTCAACTACATGCCCCAGTCCTGTACTGGAATTCTGGAGAGGTTCTCCAATGGGGCTCCAAGTGCCATGGTCGTTGTCTGTTGCAGATCCATCCTGTCAAGCCTCCTCTACCTCAGTCATTGGCGGGACTGCCTCCACAGTTTGCTCAATATGCAGATGTTTTCAGCAAAAGGGAGGCTGAGACACTGCCTCCTTATCGGACTTATGACTGCCCCATTGAACTGGTTCCTAATTCCTCCCTCCCCCGTGGCCGAGTATATCCTCTTTCCTTGCCTTAGTCTCTATCCATGTCGGCCTATATCAAGGAGAATCTGGAGAGGTGTTTCATTCGAAAGACTTCCGGCCCGGCCGGGGCTGGATTCTTCTTCGTTAAAAAGAAGAACGGATCCCTTCGACCCTGCATTGACTACCGTGGTCTCAACCAGATCACGGTCAAGAACAAATACCCGTTGCCACTTATATCAGAGCTGTTTGATCGCATACGACGAGCAAAAATTTTTTCTAAGCTAGACCTGTGTGGGGCTTATAATCTAGTCCGGATTCGCCGGGGTGATGAATGGAAGACGGCATTTAACACCCAGGATGGGCACTACGAATACCTAGTGATGCCCTTCGGACTGTGTAACGCTCCCGCAGTGTTTCAGGACTTCGTTAATGATATCTTCCGAGATCTCCTCTATATCTGTGTTGTTGTTTATCTCGATTATATTTTGATTTTCTCCCCAGATCCGACGACTCATCGGAGGCATGCCCGTCAGGTTCTACTGTGATTAAGGGAGAATCATTTATACGCCAAGTTGGAGAAGTGCGTCTTTGAGAAGAGTTCTCTGCCCTTCCTGGGCTACATCATCTTGGATCAGGGTCTCAAGATGGATCCTGAGAAAGTCAGAGCTGTCCTGGAGTGGCCACGTCCTCAAGGCTTAAGGGCCATACAGCGGTTCCTGGGATTCGCCAATTTCTACCAGCAGTTTATTCCTAACTTCTCTTCTCTGACGGCTCCCATCTCTACCCTTACCAAGAAGGGTGTGAACGCCAAGGTGTGGACTCCAGAGGCAGAGTCCGCATTCATTAGCCTCAAGAAAGCCTTCACTTCAGCTTCGATCCTCCATCATCCTGACGTATCTCGGCAGTTCTCACTGGAAGTTGACGCTTCCTCTGTTGGTGCAGGTGCACTTCTGTTCCAGAGGAGCTCCAAAGGAAAAGCGGTAGTATGTGACTACTACTCAGGACTTTTTTCTTCTTCTGAGTGCAATTACTCTATTGGAGATCGGGAGCTACTGGCCATCAAATTGTCTCTGGAGGAGTGGAGACATCTTCTAGAGGGCGCTGCTCACCCCATCCTGATCTTCACCGACCACATAAACCTTACCTACCTTCAGTCTGCACAACGACTGAATCCCCGTCAAGCCAGGTGGTCGCTGTTCTTCACCAGTTTCCAGTTTGTGCTCCAATACCGTCCCGCGGACAAGAATGTGGGGGCCGATGCCCTGTCCAGATCGTTTGAGACGGAAGATAAGGTGGAGTCCCTTCAGACTATCATAGACCCGTCCTGCATTGTCACTGCTAATCCTCTGCAGGTTAGAGACATCCCTCCGGGGAGGACTTTTGTTCGGTTGGCAGACAGGAGAAGAATTCTAAACTTGCTGGGCACGCTGGTGTCCGTAAAACCCGAGACCTGATTGCTCGTCACTTCTGGTGGCCCACGCTACCTAAAGATGTTCTGGACTTTGTCTCTTCTTGCACAGTGTTTTCCACTTACAAAGTTACTCACTCCAAGCCTGCCGGCCTGCTTCAACCTCTGCCTGTACCCAATGCCCCCTGGCAGCACATTGCGATGGACTTTGTCACAGACCTTCCCCCCTCAGCAGGATGCAACACTGTCTGGGTGGTGGTGGACCGGTTCTCTAAGATGGCACATTTTATCCCGCTGGCCGGCCTACCTTCTGCTCCTCATCTGGGGAGTCTCTTCATTCTACACATCTTTCGCTTGCATGGCTTGCCTCTTCACATCGTGTCAGATCGGGGGGTTCAGTTTACTTCAAAGTTCTGGAGAGCCCTCTGTAAACTCCTGAATGTGAGATTGGACTTTTCCTCAGCTTATCACCCCCAGTCCAATGGGCAAGTTGAGAGGATCAACCAGATCATGGAGAATTATCTTTGTCACTTCATCTCTTCACAGCACGATAACTGGGTACAGCTTCTTCCATGGGCCGAGTTCTCATACAACAACCACACAAGTGAGTCCACCGATTCCACTGCATTTCACATTGTGTACAGTCAACATTTTAGAGTCCCTCTTCCAGTGTCGACCACATCTCAAGTATCCGCAGCTAACTCTGCTTATGGGGACTTTTTGCAAAACTGCCAACAGACCCGATCCTCTATTTTACTGGCAGTCGATTGCATGAAGCGAAATGCAGATACTAGGAGAAGAGAGCCACCTCAGTATCTTCCGGGCATTAAAGTCTGGCTGTCCTCTCGGAACATTCGCTTGAAGGTGCCTTCATACAAGTTTGCTCCCAGGTTCCTTGGTCCTTTTGAGATTCTGCAACAGATAAACCCTGTCTCCTATAAGCTGCGGCTGCCTCCTACCCTCAGAATCCCCAACTCCTTTCATGTGTCCCTCCTGAAGCCAGTGGTCCTGAACCGCTACAGCAAGACTTCTAGATCCATAGTTGCTCCCAGCGGTTCTTCTGATATATTTGAGGTGAGGAAGATCCTGGACTGCAAGAGGGTAGGAGGAAGGACTTTCTATTTGGTGGACTGGAGAGGGTTTGGTCCTGAGGAGAGGTCCTGGGATCCAGAAGAGAACCTCAGTGCCCTTGCGCTTATTAAGAAATTCCTCTCTCGCTCTGGCCCCAAGAAGAGGGGGCGTAAGAGGGGGGATACTGTAGCGTCCATGGCCGCGGGCCGTCGGGTTTACTCACCTCCCGACGCCCGCAGCCATGGATCCGTGAGCGCTGGCCCCCATCTCCTTCCTAGGAGACGCCAGCACTCACTTCCGCTCTGGTCTGCTGGGTCCCGTAGGGTGCACGCGCACGCTCGTGCCCGGTCTTAAAGGGCCTGCGCGCGCACAAAGGAAGTCGTCATCATTATCAACTGCCACGATTTCCTGGTGTATAACAAGGCCCCAGGCATTATGATCCTTGCCTGAGCATTGTTAGTGTTCACAGTGTCTTGCAAATGGTCCCTTAATGTTTCCCGTTCCAGTTGTTAGCCGTGCCTTGTTACCTGTTCCTGTTTCCCGTGCTGTGCCTTTAGTATTGAGTCTGCCACGTCCTGTGTCATCTGCCTCGTCCGGAGGAATACGCCACGTCTTGTGTCATCTGCCATATCCTGAGTAATCCGCCACGTCATGTGTCATCTGCCACGTCCGGAGGAATCCGCCACGTCTGGCGCAACCTGCGGCTCCTGTGTAATCTGCCACGCTTTGCGTTATCTGCTCCACCCATCTCCATCAGTGCCAGAGCTGCGGCCACCGTCTGGACTATCCATGTACCCTTGTGTGGGACATTGTATTGCTGGGGTTTCCTGTTGTTTGGCCAGCTGTCTCCCCGCTACGGCGGTACGGCCTAGTGTGTCCACTAACCTGCTTTGTGACACCAGTGATCGCCGTACAGGGACCACTGTGATTGGTCCCCTGATGGCTCCCTGTCACAATCATCTGTCTACTACAGCTGTTGCCAGGGTTTTATCACTGTGTGTTTACTCTCCTGCACCACTGTCTTGCTTGTTTCATCGTTCTTCTGTCTACTGTCTTCTGTGGTGGGTAACATGTAGGAGTTAATTGTACAACATCAATATCATGAAGCACCTCACCAAGGAGTGACAGCCCAACATGGTGCCGCTGGATTGGTTACTTTCCAATCCAGATGCATGGCTCAGGGCAGAATGCAGAGGATAAGGTTCTACTTCCTGCTTTTCAGCACCGCCTGATTGGTCAGAGCCCAATGTAGCAGTGCAGACTGAGCAGGACCAGGCGCCACGTGAGTCCTGTAGAGGGTCAGCATGCTTTGCATTATATGTTGAGAATGCTGTCCTGGTGCCAGTCAGTCTGGCAGAGAAGGCAGGTGAGAATTGGCCCTACAAAACCGAATAAAGAACAATTTATTTTACAACATTGTCTTTCTAAAGACCCCACTACTCGACAGAAGGCCTGTCTTACAACACTATAGAACAATTATTTATTAAGTGGAGGTTATAGAGACTTAACATTACACTGGGAGCATTTATTGTTTTACACTGGTCCATGTATCTCTGTGTCTACGAGATACATGTATAGCCTTCAATCGCTGCACTTGGGTTTAGACTGGGTAAAACAAATGTCAAATAATGGTACAAATGATAAATGGAAGATTTGAAAATCTACTTTGGGTAATTATAATGCAAAATGTATTCCTATAGGTACCATATATAAACGACTAAAATGAAACCCCACATGGCTTACACCTTCTGTAAAAAGGGCAATACATGACAAAAAAAGGGCATTTGAAAAATACAAATCTGAGGGTACAGCTGTGGCCTTTGCAAATTTATAAAGAGCTTAATAAAATCTTTAAAAAGGTAATAAAATCAGCAAAAATACAAAATGAAAGGCAGGTGGGCAAGGATAGTAAAACAAATCCCCAAAAATTCTTCAAGTATATAAATGCAAAAAAGGCAAGGTCTGAACATGTAGGACCCTTAAACAGTGGTAATGGGGAGTTGGTGACAGGGGATCAAGAGAAGGCAGAGTTACTAAATGGGTTCTACACGGTTTTACTAAGGACAGAAGTTGTCAAACCAACCTGATTTTTTTTTATGAAGAGGTAGGCAGAAGCCTAGACAAAGAGGCCGCTGTGGAGATAGTGTTTTTGTACTTTGCAAAGGCATTTGACACTGTCCATCATAGACGTCTAATGAGTAAATTAAGGAATATACGTTTAGAATTTATAGTTTGTAATTGGATTGAGAATTGGCTCAAGGACCGTATCTAGAGAGTTGTGGTCAATGATTCCTACTCTGAATGGTCCCCTGTTATAAGTGATAAGTGGTAAACCCCAGGGTTCCATGCTGGGACCACTATTATTCCACTTATTTATTAATGATATAAAGGATGGGATTAATAGCACTATTTCTATTTTTGCAGATGACAACAAGCTATGTAGTATTGTTGAGTCTATGGAAGATGTTCCTAAATTGCAAGCGGATTTAAACAAAGTGTTTGGGCGTCCAGTTGGCAAATTAAATTGAATGTAGATAAATGTAAAGTTATGCATCTGGGTACCAACAATCTGCATGCATCATATGTCCTAGGGGGAGCTACACTGGGGGAGTCACTTGTTGAGAAGGATCATGGTGTACTTGAAGATCATAAACGAAATAACAGCTTGCAATGTCAATCAGCTGCTTCAAAGGCCAGCAAGATATTGTTGTGTATTAAAAGAGGCATGGACTCAAGGGACAGGGATATATTATTACCACTTTACAAAACATTAGTGAGGCCTCTTCTAGAATATGCAGTTCAGTTCTGGGCTCCAGTTAATAGAAAGTAACCCCTGGAGTTGGACAAAATACAAAGAAGAGCAACAAAGCTAATAAGGGGCATGGAGAATCTAAGTTATCAGAAAAGATTAAAAGAATTAAACCTATTTAGCCTTGAAAAAAAGATGACTAAGGGGGACATGATTAACTTATATAAATATATTAATGGCACATACAAAAATATTGTGAGATCCTGTTCTATGTTAAACCCCCTCAAAAAACAAGGCGGCACTCCCTTCAGAGAAAAAAAGGTTCAACCTGCAGAGGTGACAAGCCTTCTTTACTGTGAGAACTGTGAATCTATGGAATAGTCACCGCAGGAACTGGTCACATCAGGGACAGTAGATGGCTTTAAAAAAGGCTTAGATAATTTCCTAGAACAAAAAAATATTAGCTCCTATGTATAGAAATTTTTCCCTTCACTTTTCCCATCCCTTGGTTGAACTTGATGGATATGTGTCTTTTTTCAACCGTAGTAACTATGTAACTATGTATTGTCAAACTTATATACTTTTTTTGCTCTGATCTAAAGGGCCAACAATGAGGTTGTGTATAGAAATAATGAAGACAAAGCCTCTGTAGATGTTTTTCATTTTTATTTAATTATGCATTATAGATGTTACCATCACACAATCAAGAAAAATAAAGAAGACTGAAGATGAAGTCTTGTCTATGGGCATAAGGTGAAGGAGCTGTTTTCTTTTTCAGCAGTTTCCTTCTATCTGCCCATGGTCGGTAAGTGAAGGAGCTGCTTTCTATTTGAGCAGCTTCCTTCTGTGTGTCTATGGTCGATTGGAAAAGGAGCTGTTTTTTGTCAACACAGCTTTCTTCCGTGGTGACCATTGTCGGTAGGAGAAGGAGCTGCTTTCTGTCTCAGCAGCGTCCTTCTATGTGTCTATGGTCAGTAGGAGCTGTTTTCTGTTTCTACAGCATTCTACTGTCTGACCATTATCGGTAGGAGAAGGAGCTGCTTTCTATCTCAGCAGCTTCCTTCTGTTTGTCTTTGCCACCACATTGGTCGATGAGTTGTCCAGTTAGTTAAATAGCAAGTATGGTTGAAAGAAGTCCTTCAATTTCAACCTCTTAATTACTTGCTATGGTGATCCAGAGGAAGGCGAAAAATAACCCCTGAGGACTACTTGTTGGCTTGTCCTTGTATAAGGGGAAAAAATTCCTTCCTGACCCCAAATATGGCGATCGGAATATATCCCTGGATTGTTGGTGCTCAAATCTGTTGTTCAGTGGTGGAAACTTGGTAAGTTTGTCACAGTCCGGTAAAGATGAAATTTCTCTTCAAAGAGTTGTCTCATCCAGTGGTTGCTGTAAGAAGACATATATAATATGTGCAGATCAGTATCTCTTAGAATAAACACATTCCACATCCTGTAATCTTTAGACTTTGTTCACATCTGCGCTAGGGATCCGTTCCGATGTTCCGTCTGAGCTTTCTGTCAGAACGGAGCCCTGACAGACACAAATGGAAACCATAGGTTTCCGTTTCCATCACCATTGATTTCAATGGTGATGGATCCGGTGTCAATGGTTTCCGTTTGTCTCCGTTGTGCAAGGGTTCCGTCGCTTGGAAGGAATCAATAGCGTAGTCGACTACGCTATTGATTCAGAAAGCTCAGATGGAACATCAGAACGGAGCCCTAGCGCATATGTAAACGAAATCTCACAGGGACAGTCAGCTCTTCTCATATAAACTGTATAACTGGGGGCTCTTCAAATATTATTGATCACCAGTACTAGTTACTCAAGGATAGTCATAGTATCTTTGTGGCATAGTAAAGCTAATCTCTATTAACCAATCATTTAATATTCTATCTGCTGTGTCATTGGATGGAAGTGGTTATTAGTTTTCGAGTTACACAATGACTTTTGGCCAAAACGACAACTAACACCCCATGTTTTTTCATGGTTACTTACATTGTACATACCTTTTTTTCCAGGACACGGCCAGGTCTTATGGTGCTGGGAGAGCATGGTGTGCAGATGTCTGGCATTGCATGCAGGGCAGCCTGATCTCTTACAGTATGGGCGTTCTAAAACGGCTGCTATTCGGCGATATATGCTGTGCCTCACTATCCAAACACTATGCCTCCATGTTTTACACACTACACTCACGTTTTTGTATCACTCACAGCCCCGATTTCTACACACTACACTTAGTAATGTCCCCTATACCTCACTTGTACACCATACACAGTACTTTATTATTTTTTATTTTTTCCATTACACATTTACTTCCATGACACACTACACTTAGTAATGTCCCCTATAACTCACTTGTACACCATACACAGTACTTTATTATTTTTTATTTTTTCCATTACACATTTACTTCCATGCCCAACACACCACTCCCCTCAAGGTTAGTGGGAGTGGATATCATTATATAAACACACCTGGGCATTTCCCTTCAGCAGCATTCTCTGACCTGGTCGCGTCCTGTTTGGAACGGGTTTTTTACCCTCCTTCTAATCTGTGAGTATGGCCTTTTCTGTGGTTTTAATGACATTCTATGTCCCAATTTTTTTGCACACAATGACTATGATCACACATGTGAAATTCACACAGGCAACTTTGGTGGACCCTCCATTCGACTTAGTCATGCAGGGTTTTTTTTTAGATAAGAACCACATTTTAATATTACACAAATGATTTTGCTCAGAGACAAATTTTTAGTTTCCTGTAAATTATAAGAGTTATAAAAGCACTAGAAGCTCTATATTAATGCCCTTATATACTAGTTATACAATTTATAGAGTATATTACACAGCAATGATAACAATATTGACTTCACTGGTGTTATACTTACATTGTCTAAATAGAATGGTGGGTGGGTTCTGCAAGATGCCAGCTCGCCGAGTCTACTGAGTGGATGCACAGGTTGGATCTATAGGACGAGGATATTGACAGATGGCTTCATGGAGTTTTGTAGGCATTGCCACATCTACTGGTGCTAGTGGTGGCAGTGCTGTCTATTACAGGAGCTGTTTCATGGCTTTGGGTAGGTTATGGAATGTAGTGGGAATTTGTAGATGGAGAATATGGTTGGATTTAGTTCTGCTGGTTTGATCTGGTCATCCAGTAGCTTTTTCCATTGACCAGTTACTTTTTGTTCTTCCTGAATGACCGCTTGGTAAACAGTTTGGCCATCCAAGTTCTGGTCTGAGTGATGACAGGATGATAGTGCTTTGACCACTCTGGGCACACAAAGCTGAATTTATTGAAGATCTTCTGGTCTTTGGTTCTTATTCTATTTGGCATTTCAGCATAGTCCAGTGTTTGGTTAACATTCAGGTCAACAGAAACTGCCAGCAGGCTCGCTGGTGGTGCCATTCTCCTGGCATCCACATTTTCCCAATTGATACTTGAGAAAAATGGATGTTTCTTGATGTCTCCTTTTACTCCCAGCCGCTGAAACTGATCTTTACACAGCAGCCCTTCTAAGATGTTTACTGTGTCAGGAGTTAGATACTTTGGGTAGGATGGAGCATGGCAGAGGACAGAGCGCTCAATTTCTCTGGGATGTTTTCCAGGAAAAGCTGTCTCTCCTGTAAACAATTGATAAAGAATAGCGCCAATTGCAAAATAATCTACCCCTCGTCCATGTGCCTGGTCCTTCACCATTTCTGGGGCTGCATATCCAGGTGTACCTCTACATGTTTCTTTGGTCTTCTTATACACGCCTGTTACAGCAAGGCCAAAGTCAGTTATTTTGACATGGCCATCAGTGGTCAGAAGAATGTTTTCCATCTTCAGGTCCCGGTGTAGAATGCCTTTGTTATGCAGGAACTCTGTGCCACAGATCACTTCTGCTGAGATGAATTGTATTGTGGCAGTATCAAGAGGAAAGTTCTTTAGTATGAAAGCATGCAGGTCCCCTCTGGTGGCCAATTCCATCACGTAATAGATAAAGTTGTCGGTGTGGAAGGCAGCCAGGCCATGAATCAAGTAAGGACTTTCATGGGATAGTTGTAAGACATGGCGCTCTACGAAACTGTACCCAAGCTCAGTGAAGTCCCGTTTATCTGACACTTTAAGGGCAATTAATTCTTTGCGCATGATATCTCTTGCCAAGTAAACTTTACCAAAGCTTCCTTCTCCCAGTGTACCGTGGAAAGTAAAGGATTTCAATGATAGGGGTACTGTAGCAGATGCTTCCTCGCCAGTCTGATCAGGTTCCTTTACACAGATGTCACTTTTGGTGGATTTCCTGCCACGGCAAATGCTGCTCTGAGATGTTTTGGTACTGTCTATCACCAGTCCTGTCTCCTTGTCATCGGTCTTGATGCTTTGATTTTCCTCCATGTCATCATGTCCACCATAGTACTGGATGTACAGGTCTTCCAAGCTGTGGATCAGGTCATGAATTTGTTGGTATTCTTCTAGTATATGCTGTTGCCCAAAACTGTCTGTCAGCAGTTCTGTCTCCTTGTCATCGGTCTTGATGCTTTGATTTTCCTCCATGTCATCGTGTCTACCATAGTACTGGATATACAGGTCTTCCAAGCTGTGGATCAGGTCATGAATTTGTTGGTATTCTTCTAGAATATGCTGTGCCCCAAAATTTTCTGTCTCCAGTTCTGTCTCCTTGTCATCGGTCTTAATGATTTTATTTTCCTCCATGTCATCCTGCTTTTCTTTAGATGACACGTTGACTGTGAAAAGAAGAAACGCATAGACATAGAATAAGTCACATAATAAAACATAAAGCCCTCTCTATGAACCAGAAGGGAGAGCCGCTCTATAAGCTGTCCATGTAATACATGGATGGTCATTTATCTAAATGGCTGCTATGTAATACTACATTTCACCTGCAGGGAAAATGTCTGGATGGCCACGATTTCCCCTGGAAAAATCATCTTTAATGGTGGTGGTTTTATTTTAAACCCTTAACGCCATACACGTACGGTGGATGTGCGGAATTGAGCTCGCACCATACACGGCGGGTGCCGGCTGTTTTATATACCTGACACCAGCCTGCCATGGCTAGGAGCGGAGATTTCTCTGATTGTGGTGGATTAACCCAGCCAGATGTCGCGATCAGTAGCAACTACAGATTCTGAGCAGTTAGACAGAGGGAGGGAGCCAAGCAGTTACCATGGCAGCCAAAGGCCTACTGAAATCTTCCAAGTCTGTCTTTTCTGTCCTACTATTTAAGGGGTCATCCGGTTTTAGCAAATTAATATTATTTTCTGTATAATTAAAAGTAATACAATTTTCCAATATACTTCCTGTATTAATTCCTTATGGTTTTTAAGATCTCTGCTTGTTGCTATTTAGAAAGAACATTTATGTCATATGATGGACACACAGGTGCACGGCTCGTTACAGTAAGGGTATGTGCACATGATAACGTCAATTACGGCTGAAATTACGGAGCTGTTTTCAGGAGAAAACAGCTCCTGCATTTCAGACGTAATTGCTTGTACTCGCGTTTTGCGAGGCGTCCATTACGGACGTAATTTGGAGCTGTTCTTCATTGAAGTCAATGAAAAATGGCTCAAATTACGTCATTACGTCATTTGACAACGACGCGTAAAATTACAGGTTGTCGGCATAGTACATCGGCAAACCCATTGAAATGAATGGGCAGATGTTTGCCGACGTATTTGAGCCGTATTTTCAGGTGTAATTCGAGGCGTAAAACGCCTCGTTTACGCCTGAAAATAGGTTGTGTGAACCCAGGCTCACAGTATGTGTATCAGAGCTGTTGTGTCTTGTAATGAGCCGTTCACCTGTGTGTCCATCACATGACCATGGACAGAATTTTATCCACTGGAATTAAATAATGGAATAAAAATTGATCTGAAAGCTTCCCATAAAGACTACATCTGACCCCGCAAAACAACAAGCACTCACACCTCCCCATTGTTGTAAAAATAATAAAATGTATGCGTCTCAGAATATGGCTACACAAAACATGTCATTTTTATTTTTTTTAAATGTCGTATTGCCGTAATTGTTTTGACCCGCAGAATAAATTAAACGTGTAATCTTTACTGCATGATCAACGCAGTAAAAAACAAAAACAATGGAGGAATTGTGTTTTTTCTTCAAAAACATCCCACAATATTTTTTTTTCTAATTTACTTAATACATTTTATGGTACATTAAATTGTGGGATTAAAAAATACAACTCGTCCAGCAAAAAAATTTTTGTCAAACGGCTATGTCGACGGAAAAATAAAAATGTTGTGGCTACTGGAAGGCGGGGAGGATAAAACAAAAAATCTAAAATTGGCCTGGTCCTTAAGAGGTGAAATGGGAAATGCTCTGTAGCCGAGTACTAGGCCGGGAATTTAATGCCATAACCCATAATGTTCTTTAAGACAAATGTGGAGGCCGAGCATCAGAGGAGACCAGGGAGATCGTCTAACTGAACTCCTAAAATGGCGGCAAGTTTATATATTTATATATATTTACATAAAAGAAACTGGTGCAAAAGAAAACTGGAGCCGTTGCCCATAGCAACCAATCAGATTCCTTTGCACTAGTTTTGATAAATTTCCCCCATTACATCTAGGATTTCGTTTTACAAACCTGATAACAATAACCAAAACCTTGTATTATAAAAAAATTATTATAGTAAATCTTCATGTACATTCACATTCCTTTAAAATTTTTACACCCCATATTCTAAGTATTGCCGCAAACCCCATTGCCCACAAAACCACCTGTTTTGGGGGTACATTTGCATAAGCCCCACTCCTTTGAGGTACATTTTGGGGAATAATAGTAATTACATGTTGTCTTACCTTTGCTGTCCACCATGTTAATGCCGCTGGGTCCTGGGAGTTCTAAACTTCTCTTTTTTTGGATAGAAGTCCTCCTCCCCTTATGTCCAGCAATCCTCGCCCAGGTTTTTTGCAGGCGAGCTAAGAACCGGATGATTCTTGGTTTCTTAGCTTTACTTGGCTTCTTCTGGTCATCTTCTCCACCATTCTTCTCTTTTTGTTCTTCTTCTTTTCTCTCCTCCTTCTCTCCTTCTTTCTCTAAATTCTTTCTCTTCTTTTTTGCCTTCATTTTGTCAAAGGCTAAGAGATCAAATCGAAGTTCGCAGGGTTCGCTCACACGTGTCTCTGCTGGCTGCAGTGAGTGAATGCAAAGTTTCTTACCTGTACATTTGTGAAAGTAGCCACATGATGTCATCTGCCATTGTGATGTCATCAACTTGTGATATCTTGCGGCAGTTGATGACATCACAATGCCCCCAACACTGTTTATATATATATATATATATATATATATATATAAATATAAACGTATATCTATCTATCTATCTATCTATCTATCTATCTATCTATCTATCTATCTATCTATCTATCTATCTATCTATCTATCTGTCTGTCTGTCTGTCTGTCTGTCTGTCTGTCTGTCTGTCTGTCTGTCTATCTATCTATCTATCTACCTATCTATATCTATATTTATTTATCTATATTTTTAGAGGGAGGAAATAAAGAGATATTGAGTATACTTTATATAGATTAGATTTATATGTATACAATATACAATGCCCCCAATACTGTGTTTACATATATTTATTTATTTAGAGAGAGGGAGAGAAAATAAAGAGACATTGAATACACTGTATATAGAGGAAGCCACATTATGGCGATACACGTGGGGCAATCAGACCCCTTTATCCCATTTTTTGCCTATTTTGTATCCATGTCGCAACCACATTTAAGATTTGATGCAACATTTCTTATGCCTTTGTACTAGCTATATATGCTGAGGGATTTAGGTGGTTTTGGGGGTATTCTCTATTTGTCCACATATCAGGGTGGCAACCCCCTTTGAATTTGGTCCAGCATGATGTGCTGTTTTAAATGTTTTTAAACACATTTATGTAGTGTGCTTATTTCTAAATAAACTTATTTTTGTGTAATTTAGAGTGACTATTTATTCTCCTTGCCACTTATATACCCATATGTGTGTTGTTTTTTCATATTGTAGATTAGATTTCTATACATAATATACATTTTTATATATATTTATTTATATAATTAATATGTTTATAATTATAATTAATAAATTTATATAATATATATATATACACTACCGTTCAAAAGTTTGGAGTCACCCAGACAATTTTGTGTTTTCCATGAAAACTCACACTTATATTTATCAAATGAGTTGCAAAATGACTAGAAAATATATTAGAAATAATGATTTTTATTTGAAATAATAATTTTCTCCTTCAAACTTTGCTTTCGTCAAAGAATCCTCCATTTGCAGCAATTACAGCATTGCAGACCTTTGCCATTCTAGCTGTTAATTTGCTGAGGTAATCGGGAGAAATTTCACCCCATGCTTCCAGAAGCCCCTCCCACAAGTTGGATTGGCTTGATGGGCACTTCTTGCGTACCATACGGTCAAGCTGCTCCCACAACAGTTCTATGGGTTTGAGATCTGGTGACTGCGCTGGCCACTCCATTACAGATAGAATACCAGCTGCCTACTTCTTCCCTAAATAGTTCTTGCATAATTTGGAGGTGTGCTTTGGGTCATTGTCCTGCTGCAAGATGAAATTGGCTCCAATTAAGCACTGTCCACAGGGTATGGCGTTGCAAAATGGAGTGATAGCCTTCCTTATTCAAAATCCCTTTTACCTTGTACAAATCTCCCACTTTACCAGCACCAAAGCAACCCCAGACAATCACATTACCTCCACCATGCTTGACAGATGGCGTCAGGCACTCTTCCAGCATCTTTTCAGTTGTTCTGCGTCTCACAAATGTTCTTCTGTGTGATCCAAACACCTCAAACTTCGATTCATCTGTCCATAACACTTATTTCCAATCTTCCTCTGTCCAATGTCTGTGTGCTTTTGCCCATATTAATCTTTTCCTTTTATTAGCCAGTCTCAGATATTGCTTTTTCTTTGTCACTCTGCCCTGAAGGCCAGCATCCCGGAGTCACCTCTTCGCTGTAGACCTTGGTACTATTTAATGAAGCTGCCAGTTGAGGACCTGTGAGGCGTCTATTTCTCAAACTAGAGACTCTAATTTTGAGAGTTTAATCGAACCCACAAATGTAATGCTCCAGATTCTCAACTAGCTCAAAGGAAGGTCAGTTTTATAGCTCCTCTAAACAGCAAAACTGTTTACAGTGGTGCTAACATAATTGCACATGGGTTTTCAAGTGTTTTCTAATCATCCATTAGCCTTCTAACATAGTTATCAAACACAATGTACAATTAGAACACTGGAGTGATGGTTGCTGGAAATGGGCCTCTATACACCTATGTAGATATTGCATTAAAAACCAGACGTTTGCAGCTAGAATAGTCATTTAGCGCATTAAAAATGTATAGAGTGTATTTCTGATTAATTTAATGTTATCTTCATTGAAAAAAACTGTGCTTTTCTTTCAAAAATAAATTTATTAGCACAAAGGAGGGGGAGGGTAATAAATGGGGTATTGGGGGTGATTAAAAGGCTTTTTTTCTTTCACTTTTATAGAGGTAAAACACACAGCTCCGATATCCTCACAAATCTGACAGGAATGAGGAGAACAGAGCTGTTTGCCCTGCCTCCATGCCTTTACATGCTGTGATTGGTCAGTCAGGTTTGACTGGTTTATCACAGTTGTAGCGTCCATGGCCGCGTGCCGTCGGGTTTACTCATCTCCCGACGCCCGCAGCCATGGATCCGTGAGCGCTGGCCCCCATATCCTTCCTAGGAGACGCCAGCGCTCATTTCCGCTCTGGTCTGCTGGATCCCGTAGGGTGCACACGCACGCTCGTGCCCGGTCTTAAAGGGCCAGCGCGCGCACAAAAGAAGTCGTCATCATTATCAAGTGCCACGATTTCCTGGTCTATAAGAAGGCCCTAGGCCTTCTGATCCTTGCCCGAGCATTGATAGTTTTCCCAGTCTGTCTTGCAAATGGTCCCTTAGTGTTTCCCGTTCCAGTTGTTACCCGTGCCTTGTTACCCGTTCCTGTTTCCCGTGCTGTGCCTTTAGTATTGAGTCTGCCACGTCCTGTGCCATCTGACACATCCAGAGGAATCCGCCACGTCCTGTGTCATCTGCCACGTCCGGAGGAATCACCACGTCCTGTGTCACCTGCCACATCTGGAGGAATCAGCCACGTCATGTGTCATTTGCCACGTCCGGAGAAATCCGCCATGTCTGGCGCAACCTGCGGCTCCTGTGTCATCCGCCATGTTTGGCGTTATCTGCTGCACCCATCCCCATCAGTGCCAGAGCTGCGGCCACCGTCTGGACTATCCAGGTACCCTTGTGCGGGACATTGTATTGCTGGGGTTTCCTGTTGTTTGGCCAGCTGCCTCCCCGCTACGGCGGTATGACGTAGTGGGTCCACTAACCCACTTTGTGACAGTACGCTCAGTCCATGGACCCCACTGGTCAACCTGAGACTTTGACGACACAAGTCATGCTGGCCGAGATGGAGGATCTCCAGTCACGACAAGACCAACTCCTCCTGTCAGTGAACGCCATTGCCCATCGGCTGCTTGCTCCAACCACAGTCGTCACCGCACCCATTCCTGCTGTTCCTCCTGCTACACTTCCTGTTTGTGCTGGTACCAATCCCCTGTGTTTCTTGCCACTACCTCCACGATATGACGGAGACCCGAGGACCTGCAGGGGATTTTTGAATCAGTGCCTGATCCACTTCAGCCTACATGCCAGGTCTTTCTCTTCGGATGACGCCAGGATCGCCTTCATCATCTCTCTCCTTACTGGCAAAGCCCTGGCATGGGCTAACCCTCTATGGGAACATCAGGGACCAGAGACCTGTGACTTGCAGTGCTTCTTACAGACATTCCGCTCGATCTTTGAGGAACCTGGGAGAGTTTCTTCGGCTGCTGCATCCTTGCTGACCCTACACCAGGGAGACCTCTCCGTGGGTGAGTATGCCATTCAGTTCCGATCCTGGCTGCTGAATTGACCTGGAACTCGTTGGCTTTGGTGGCCACATTCTGGCAGGGACTATCTTCAGGGATCAAGGACGAGCTGGCTGCTCGCGATCTGCCATCTACCCTGGACGATCTTGTCCTACTTGCCTCCCGGGTTGACATGAGGATCCGGGAGCGTTCCCAAGAGGTTCTCCGGGAGAGAGAGCTTCCTAGGCTGGATTCTACTTTCCAGCAATCCTCCTCAGTCATCCCACCAGAGGATCCGATGCATAGTAACTATGTCAGATTGTCTACCCAGGAGAAACAACGCAGACGCACTTCTGGACTTTGTTTGTATTGCGGCCTCAGAGGCCATATTGTGCGTCTGTGTCCCCAGAGGCCAGAGAGACCCCATTGCCTAGGTCTGATTGCAGAGACAACCCTAGATGGAATGGTACCTAATAAAGCATTCAGTTCCAAGCTGACTATTCCTCTGACCCTAGTATCCGGCGAGAAGACGTATCAAGTTTCTGCCTATCTTGACTCTGGTTCTGCGGCAAATTTCATCCAGAGAGAGCTGGTGGATCAACTTCAGCTGCCCACTGTCCCCCTAGAGAGGTCTTTGGATGTTGCCTCAGTTAATGGACTGCCTCTACCTGATCCCATCATTTCTAAAACAAAGCCGTTGAAGCTCCAGGTTGGAGTCCTTCATTTTGAATTAATTTCTTTCCTTGTTTTGCCCAAGGCCATCAACCCTGTTCTACTGGGCCTGCCTTGGCTTCAACTACATGCCCCAGTCCTGTACTGGAATTCTGGAGAGGTTCTCCAATGGGGCTCCAAGTGCCATGGTCGTTGTCTGTTGCAGATCCATCCTGTCAAGCCTCCTCTGCCTCAGTCATTGGCGGGACTGCCTCCACAGTTTGCTCAATATGCAGATGTTTTCAGCAAAAGGGAGGCTGAGACACTGCCTCCTTATCGGACTTATGACTGCCCCATTGAACTGGTTCCTAATTCCTCCCTCCCCCGTGGCCGAGTATATCCTCTTTCCTTGCCTTAGTCTCTATCCATGTCGGCCTATATCAAGGAGAATCTGGAGAGGTGTTTCATTCGAAAGACTTCCGGCCGGGGCTGGATTCTTCTTCGTTAAAAAGAAGAACGGATCCCTTCGACCCTGCATTGACTACCGTGGTCTCAACCAGATCACGGTCAAGAACAAATACCCGTTGCCACTTATAGCTGAGCTGTTTGATCGCATACGACGAGCAAATTTTTTTTCTAAGCTAGACCTGCGTGGGGCTTATAATCTAGTCCGGATTCGCCGGGGTGATGAATGGAAGACGGCATTTAACACCCAGGACGGGCATTACGAATACCTAGTGATGCCCTTCGGACTGTGTAACGCTCCCGCAGTGTTTCAGGACTTCGTTAATGATATCTTCCGAGATCTCCTCTATATCTGTGTTGTTGTTTATCTCGATTATATTTTTATTTTCTCCCCAGATCCGACGACTCATCGGAGGCATGCCCGTCAGGTTCTACTGTGATTAAGGGAGAATCATTTATATGCCAAGCTGGAGAAGTGCGTCTTTGACAAGAGTTCTCTGCCCTTCCTGGGCTACATCATCTTGGATCAGGGTCTCAAGATGGATCCTGAGAAAGTCAGAGCTGTCCTGGAGTGGCCACGTCCTCAAGGCTTAAGGGCCATACAGCGGTTCCTGGGATTCGCCAATTTCTACCAGCAGTTTATTCCTAACTTCTCTTCTCTGACGGCTCCCATCTCTACCCTTACCAAGAAGGGTGTGAACGCCAAGGTGTGGACTCCAGAGGCAGAGTCCGCATTCATTAGCCTCAAGAAAGCCTTCACTTCAGCTTCGGTCCTCCATCATCCTGACGTATCTCGGCAGTTCTCACTGGAAGTTGACGCTTCCTCTGTTGGTGCAGGTGCACTTCTGTTCCAGAGGAGCTCCAAAGGAAAAGCGGTAGTATGTAACTACTACTCAGGACTTTTTTCTTCTTCTGAGCACAATTACTCTATTGGAGATCGGGAGCTACTGGCCATCAAATTGGCTCTGGAGGAGTGGAGACATCTTCTAGAGGGCGCTGCTCACCCCATCCTGATCTTCACCGACCACATAAACCTTACCTACCTTCAGTCTGCACAACGACTGAATCCCCGTCAAGACAGGTGGTCGCTGTTCTTCACCAGTTTCCAGTTTGTGCTCCAATACCGTCCCGCGGACAAGAATGTGGGGGCCGATGCCCTGTCCAGATCGTTTGAGACGGAAGACAAGGTGGAGTCCCTTCAGACTATCATAGACCCGTCCTGCATTGTCACTGCTAATCCTCTGCAGGTTAGAGACATCCCTCCGGGGAGGACTTTTGTTCGGTTGGCAGACAGGAGAAGAATTCTAAACTTGCTGGGCACGCTGGTGTCCGTAAAACCCGAGACCTGATTGCTCGTCACTTCTGGTGGCCCACGCTACCTAAAGATGTTCTGGACTTTGTCTCTTCTTGCACAGTGTTTTCCACTTACAAAGTTACTCACTCCAAGCCTGCCGGCCTGCTTCAACCTCTGCCTGTACCCAATGCCCCCTGGCAGCACATTGCGATGGACTTTGTCACAGACCTTCCCCCCTCAGCAGGATGCAACACTGTCTGGGTGGTGGTGGACCGGTTCTCTAAGATGGCACATTTTATCCCGCTGGCCGGCCTACCTTCTGCTCCTCATCTGGGGAGTCTCTTCATTCTACACATCTTTCGCTTGCATGGCTTGCCTCTTCACATCGTGTCAGATCGGGGGGTTCAGTTTACTTCAAAGTTCTGGAGAGCCCTCTGTAAACTCCTGAATGTGAGATTGGACTTTTCCTCAGCTTATCACCCCCAGTCCAATGGGCAAGTTGAGAGGATCAACCAGATCATGGAGAATTATCTCTGTCACTTCATCTCTTCACAGCACGATAACTGGGTACAGCTTCTTCCATGGGCCGAGTTCTCATACAACAACCACACAAGTGAGTCCACCGATTCCACTGCATTTCACATTGTGTACAGTCAACATCCTAGAGTCCCTCTTCCAGTGTCGACCACATCTCAAGTATCCGCAGCTAACTCTGCTTATGGGGACTTTTTGCAAAACTGCCAACAGACCCGGTCCTCTATTTTACTGGCAGTCGATTGCATGAAGCGAAATGCAGATACTAGGAGAAGAGAGCCACCTCAGTATCTTCCGGGCATTAAAGTCTGGCTGTCCTCTCGGAACATTCGCTTGAAGGTGCCTTCATACAAGTTTGCTCCCAGGTTCCTTGGTCCTTTTGAGATTCTGCAACAGATAAACCCTGTCTCCTATAAGCTGCGGCTGCCTCCTACCCTCAGAATCCCCAACTCCTTTCATGTGTCCCTCCTGAAGCCAGTGGTCCTGAACCGCTACAGCAAGACTTCTAGATCCATAGTTGCTCCCAGCGGTTCTTCTGATATATTTGAGGTGAGGGAGATCCTGGACTGCAAGAGGGTAGGAGGAAGGACTTTCTATTTGGTGGACTGGAGAGGGTTTGGTCCTGAGGAGAGGTCCTGGGATCCAGAAGAGAACCTCAGTGCCCTTGCGCTTATTAAGAAATTCCTCTCTCGCTCTGGCCCCAAGAAGAGGGGGCGTAAGAGGGGGGATACTGTAGCGTCCATGGCCGCGGGCCGTCGGGTTTACTCACCTCCCGACGCCCGCAGCCATGGATCCGTGAGCGCTGGCCCCCATCTCCTTCCTAGGAGACGCCAGCACTCACTTCCGCTCTTGTCTGCTGGGTCCCATATGGGTGCACGTGCACGCTCGTGCCCGGTCTTAAAGGGCCAGCGCGTGCACAAATGAAGTCGTCATCATTATCAACTGCCACGATTTCCTGGTCTATAAGAAGGCCCCAGGCATTCTGATCCTTGCCTGAGCATTGTTAGTGTTCACAGTGTCTTGCAAATGGTCCCTTAATGTTTCCCGTTCCAGTTGTTAGCCGTGCCTTGTTACCTGTTCCTGTTTCCCGTGCTGTGCCTTTAGTATTGAGTCTGCCACGTCCTGTGTCATCTGCCTCGTCCGGAGGAATACGCCACGTCCTGTGTCATCTGCCATATCCTGAGTAATCCGCCACGTCATGTGTCATCTGCCACGTCCGGAGGAATCCGCCACGTCTGGCGCAACCTGCGGCTCCTGTGTAATCTGCCACGCTTTGCGTTATCTGCTCCACCCATCTCCATCAGTGCCAGAGCTGCGGCCACCGTCTGGACTATCCATGTACCCTTGTGTGGGACATTGTATTGCTGGGGTTTCCTGTTGTTTGGCCAGCTGTCTTCCCGCTACGGCGGTACGGCCTAGTGTGTCCACTAACCTGCTTTGTGACACCAGTGATCGCCGTACAGGGACCACTGTGATTGGTCCCCTGATGGCTCCCTGTCACAATCATCTGTCTACTACAGCTGTTGCCAGGGTTTTATCACTGTGTGTTTACTCTCCTGCACCACTGTCTTGCTTGTTTCATCGTTCTTCTGTCTACTGTCTTCTGTGGTGGGTAACATGTAGGAGTTAATTGTACAACATCAATATCATGAAGCACCTCACCAAGGAGTGACAGCCCAACATGGTGCCGCTGGATTGGTTACTTTCCAATCCAGATGCATGGCTCAGGGCAGAATGCAGAGGATAAGGTTCTACTTCCTGCTTTTCAGCACCGCCTGATTGGTCAGAGCCCAATGTAGCAGTGCAGACTGAGCAGGACCAGGCGCCACGTGAGTCCTGTAGAGGGTCAGCATGCTTTGCATTATATGTTGAGAATGCTGTCCTGGTGCCAGTCAGTCTGGCAGAGAAGGCAGGTGAGAATTGGCCCTACAAAACCGAATAAAGAACAATTTATTTTACAACATTGTCTTTCTAAAGACCCCACTACTCGACAGAAGGCCTGTCTTACAACACTATAGAACAATTATTTATTAAGTGGAGGTTATAGAGACTTAACATTACACTGGGAGCATTTATTGTTTTACACTGGTCCATGTATCTCTGTGTCTACGAGATACATGTATAGCCTTCAATCGCTGCACTTGGGTTTAGACTGGGTAAAACAAATGTCAAATAATGGTACAAATGATAAATGGAAGATTTGAAAATCTACTTTGGGTAATTATAATGCAAAATGTATTCCTATAGGTACCATATATAAACGACTAAAATGAAACCCCACATGGCTTACACCTTCTGAAAAAAGGGCAATACATGACAAAAAAAGGGCATTTGAAAAATACAAATCTGAGGGTACAGCTGTGGCCTTTGCAAATTTATAAAGAGCTTAATAAAATCTTTAAAAAGGTAATAAAATCAGCAAAAATACAAAATGAAAGGCAGGTGGGCAAGGATAGTAAAACAAATCCCCAATAATTCTTCAAGTATATAAATGCAAAAAAGGCAAGGTCTGAACATGTAGGACCCTTAAACAGTGGTAATGGGGAGTTGGTGACAGGGGATCAAGAGAAGGCAGAGTTACTAAATGGGTTCTACACGGTTTTACTAAGGACAGAAGTTGTCAAACCAACCTGATTTTTTTTTATGAAGAGGTAGGCAGAAGCCTAGACAAAGAGGCCGCTGTGGAGATAGTGTTTTTGTACTTTGCAAAGGCATTTGACACTGTCCATCATAGACATCTAATGAGCAAATTAAGGAATATACGTTTAGAATTTATAGTTTGTAATTGGATTGAGAATTGGCTCAAGGACCGTATCTAGAGAGTTGTGGTCAATGATTCCTACTCTGAATGGTCCCCTGTTATAAGTGATAAGTGGTAAACCCCAGGGTTCCATGCTGGGACCACTATTATTCCACTTATTTATTAATGATATAGAGGATGGGATTAATAGCACTATTTCTATTTTTGCAGATGACAACAAGCTATGTAGTATTGTTGAGTCTATGGAAGATGTTCCTAAATTGCAAGCGGATTTAAACAAAGTGTTTTGGCGTCCAGTTGGCAAATTAAATTGAATGTAGATAAATGTAAAGTTAAGCATCTGGGTACCAACAATCTGCATGCATCATATGTCCTAGGGGGAGCTACACTGGGGGAGTCACTTGTTGAGAAGGATCATGGTGTACTTGAAGATCATAAACGAAATAACAGCTTGCAATGTCAATCAGCTGCTTCAAAGGCCAGCAAGATATTGTTGTGTATTAAAAGAGGCATGGACTCACGGGACAGGGATATATTATTACCACTTTACAAAACATTAGTGAGGCCTCATCTAGAATATGCAGTTCAGTTCTGGGCTCCAGTTAATAGAAAGTAACCCCTGGAGTTGGACAAAATACAAAGAAGAGCAACAAAGCTAATAAGGGGCATGGAGAATCTAAGTTATGAGAAAAGATTAAAAGAATTAAACCTATTTAGCCTTGAAAAAAAGATGACTAAGGGGGACATGATTAACCTATATAAATATATTAATGGCACATACAAAAATATTATGAGATCCTGTTCTATGTTAAACCCCCTCAAAAAACAAGGCGGCACTCCCTTCAGAGAAAAAAAGGTTCAACCTGCAGAGGCGACAAGCCTTCTTTACTGTGAGAACTGTGAATCTATGGAATAGTCACCGCAGGAACTGGTCACATCAGGGACAGTAGATGGCTTTAAAAAAGGCTTAGATAATTTCCTAGAACAAAAACATATTAGCTCCTATGTATAGAAATTTTTCCCTTCACTTTTCCCATCCCTTGGTTGAACTTGATGGATATGTGTCTTTTTTCAACCGTAGTAACTATGTAACTATGTATTGTCAAACTTATATACTTTTTTTGCTCTGATCTAAAGGGCCAACAATGAGGTTGTGTATAGAAATAATGAAGACAAAGCCTCTGTAGATGTTTTTAATTTTTATTTAATTATGCATTATAGATGTTACCATCACACAATCAAGAAAAATAAAGAAGACTGAAGATGAAGTCTTGTCTATGGGCATAAGGTGAAGGAGCTGTTTTCTTTTTCAGCAGTTTCCTTCTATCTGCCCATGGTCGGTAAGTGAAGGAGCTGCTTTCTATTTGAGCAGCTTCCTTCTGTGTGTCTATGGTCGATTGGAAAAGGAGCTGTTTTTTGTCAACACAGCTTTCTTCCGTGGTGACCATTGTCGGTAGGAGAAGGAGCTGCTTTCTGTCTCAGCAGCGTCCTTCTATGTGTCTATGGTCAGTAGGAGCTGTTTTCTGTTTCTACAGCATTCTACTGTCTGACCATTATCGGTAGGAGAAGGAGCTGCTTTCTATCTCAGCAGCTTCCTTCTGTTTGTCTTTGCCACCACATTGGTCGATGAGTTGTCCAGTTAGTTAAATAGCAAGTATGGTTGAAAGAAGTCCTTCAATTTCAACCTCTTAATTACTTGCTATGGTGATCCAGAGGAAGGCGAAAAATAACCCCTGAGGACTACTTGTTGGCTTGTCCTTGTATAAGGGGAAAAAATTCCTTCCTGACCCCAAATATGGCGATCGGAATATATCCCTGGATTGTTGGTGCTCAAATCTACTTGGATGTTCAGTGGTGGAAACTTGGTAAGTTTGTCACAGTCCGGTAAAGATGAAATTTCTCTTCAAAGAGTTGTCTCATCCAGTGGTTGCTGTAAGAAGACATATATAATATGTGCAGATCAGTATCTCTTAGAATAAACACATTCCACATCCTGTAATCTTTAGACTTTGTTCACATCTGCGCTAGGGATCCGTTCCGATGTTCCGTCTGAGCTTTCTGTCAGAACGGAGCCCTGACAGACACAAATGGAAACCATAGGTTTCCGTTTCCATCACCATTGATTTCAATGGTGATGGATCCGGTGTCAATGGTTTCCGTTTGTCTCCGTTGTGCAAGGGTTCCGTCGCTTGGAAGGAATCAATAGCGTAGTCGACTACGCTATTGATTCAGAAAGCTCAGATGGAACGTCAGAACGGAGCCCTAGCGCATATGTGAACGAAATCTCACAGGGACAGTCAGCTCTTCTCATATAAACTGTATAACTGGGGGCTCTTCAAATATTATTGATCACCAGTACTAGTTACTCAAGGATAGTCATAGTATTTTTGTGGCATAGTAAAGCTAATCTCTATTAACCAATCATTTAATATTCTATCTGCTGTGTCATTGGATGGAAGTGGTTATTAGTTTTCGAGTTACACAATGACTTTTAGCCAAAACGACAACTAACACCCCATGTTTTTTCATGGTTACTTACATTGTACATACCTTTTTTTCCAGGACACGGCCAGGTCTTATGGTGCTGGGAGAGCATGGTGTGCAGATGTCTGGCATTGCATGCAGGGCAGGCTGATCTCTTACAGTATGGGCGTTCTAAAACGGCTGCTATTCGGCGATATATGCTGTGCCTCACTATCCAAACACTATGCCTCCATGTTTTACACACTACACTCACGTTTTTGTATCACTCACAGCCCCGATTTCTACACACTACACTTAGTAATGTCCCCTATACCTCACTTGTACACCATACACAGTACTTTATTATTTTTTATTTTTTCCATTACACATTTACTTCCATGCCCAACACACCACTCCCCTCAAGGTTAGTGGGAGTGGCTATCATTATATAAACACACCTGGGCATTTCCCTTCAGCAGCATTCTCTGACCTGGTCGCGTCCTGTTTGGAACGGGTTTTTTACCCTCCTTCTAATCTGTGAGTATGGCCTTTTCTGTGGTTTTAATGACATTCTATGTCCCAATTTTTTTGCACATAATGACTATGATCACACATGTGAAATTCACACAGGCAACTTTGGTGGACCCTCCATTCGACTTAGTCATGCAGGGTTTTTTTTTAGATAAGAACCACATTTTAATATTACACAAATGATTTTGCTCAGAGACAAATTTTTAGTTTCCTGTAAATTATAAGAGTTATAAAAGCACTAGAAGCTCTATATTAATGCCCTTATATACTAGTTATACAATTTAGAGAGTATATTACACAGCAATGATAACAATATTGACTTCACTGGTGTTATACTTACATTGTCTAAATAGAATGGTGGGTGGGTTCTGCAAGATGCCAGCTCGCCGAGTCTACTGAGTGGATGCACAGGTTGGATCTATAGGACGAGGATATTGACAGATGGCTTCATGGAGTTTTGTAGGCATTGCCACATCTACTGATGCTAGTGGTGGCAGTGCTGTCTATTACAGGAGCTGTTTCATGGCTTTGGGTAGGTTATGGAATGTAGTGGGAATTTGTAGATGGAGAATATGGTTGGATTTAGTTCTGCTGGTTTGATCTGGTCATCCAGTAGCTTTTTCCATTGACCAGTTACTTTTTGTTCTTACTGAATGACCGCTTGGTAAACAGTTTGGCCATCCAAGTTCTGGTCTGAGTGATGACAAGATGATAGTGCTTTGACCACTCTGGGCACACAAAGTTGAATTTATTGAAGATCTTCTGGTCTTTGGTTCTTATTCTATTCGGCATTTCAGCATAGTCCAGTGTTTGGTTAACATTCAGGTCAACAGAAACTGCCAGCAGGCTCGCTGGTGGTGCCATTCTCCTGGCATCCACATTTTCCCAATTGATACTTGAGAAAAATGGATGTTTCTTGATGTCTCCTTTTACTCCCAGCCGCTGAAACTGATCTTTACACAGCAGCCCTTCTAAGATGTTTACTGTGTCAGGAGTTAGATACTTTGGGTAGGGTGGAGCATGGCAGAGGACAGAGCGCTCAATTTCTCTGGGATGTTTTCCAGGAAAAGCTGTCTCTCCTGTAAACAATTGATAAAGAATAGCGCCAATTGCAAAATAATCTACCCCTCGTCCATGTGCCTGGTCCTTCACCATTTCTGGGGCTGCATATCCAGGTGTACCTCTACATGTTTCTTTGGTCTTCTTATACACGCCTGTTACAGCAAGGCCAAAGTCAGTTATTTTGACATGGCCATCAGTGGTCAGAAGAATGTTTTCCATCTTCAGGTCCCGGTGTAGAATGCCCTTGTTATGCAGGAACTCTGTGCCACAGATCACTTCTGCTGAGATGAATTGTATTGTGGCAGTATCAAGAGGAAAGTTCTTTAGTATGAAAGCATGCAGGTCCCCTCTGGTGGCCAATTCCATCACGTAATAGATAAAGTTGTCGGTGTGGAAGGCAGCCAGGCCATGAATCAAGTAAGGACTTTCATGGGATAGTTGTAAGACATGGCGCTCTACGAAACTGTACCCAAGCTCAGTGAAGTCCCGTTTATCTGATACTTTAAGGGCAATTAATTCTTTGCGCATGATATCTCTTGCCAAGTAAACTTTACCAAAGCCTCCTTCTCCCAGTGTACCGTGGAAAGTAAAGGATTTCAATGATAGGGGTACTGTAGCAGATGCTTCCTCGCCAGTCTGATCAGGTTCCTTTACACAGATGTCACTTTTGGTGGATTTCCTGCCACGGCAAATGCTGCTCTGAGATGTTTTGGTACTGTCTGTCACCAGTCCTGTCTCCTTGTCATCGGTCTTGATGCTTTGATTTTCCTCCATGTCATCATGTCCACCATAGTACTGGATGTACAGGTCTTCCAAGCTGTGGATCAGGTCATGAATTTGTTGGTATTCTTCTAGTATATGCTGTTGCCCAAAACTGTCTGTCAGCAGTTCTGTCTCCTTGTCATCGGTCTTGATGCTGTGATTTTCCTCCATGTCATCGTGTCTACCATAGTACTGGATATACAGGTCTTCCAAGCTGTGGATCAGGTCATGAATTTGTTGGTATTCTTCTAGAATATGCTGTGCCCTAAAATTTTCTGTCTCCAGTTCTGTCTCCTTGTCATCGGTCTTAATGATTTTATTTTCCTCCATGTCATCCTGCTTTTCTTTAGATGACACGTTGACTGTGAAAAGAAGAAACGCATAGACATAGAATAAGTCACATAATAAAACATAAAGCCCTCTCTATGAACCAGAAGGGAGAGCCGCTCTATAAGCTGTCCATGTAATACATGGATGGTCATTTATCTAAATGGCTGCTATGTAATACTACATTTCACCTGCAGGGAAAATGTCTGGATGGCCACGATTTCCCCTGGAAAAATCATCTTTAATGGTGGTGGTTTTATTTTAAACCCTTAACGCCATACACGTACGGTGGATGTGCGGAATTGAGCTCGCACCATACACGGCGGGTGCCGGCTGTTTTATATACCTGACACCAGCCTGCCATGGCTAGGAGCGGAGATTTCTCTGATTGTGGTGGATTAACCCAGCCAGATGTCGCGATCAGTAGCAACTACAGATTCTGAGCAGTTAGACAGAGGGAGGGAGCCAAGCAGTTACCATGGCAGCCAAAGGCCTACTGAAATCTTCCAAGTCTGTCTTTTCTGTCCTACTATTTAAGGGGTCATCCGGTTTTAGCAAATTAATATTATTTTCTGTATAATTAAAAGTAATACAATTTTCCAATATACTTCCTGTATTAATTCCTTATGGTTTTTAAGATCTCTGCTTGTTGCTATTTAGAAAGAACATTTATTGTTTACTTCCAGTGGATAAAATTCGGTCCATGGTCATGTGATGGACACACAGGTGCACGGCTCGTTACAGTAAGGGTATGTGCACATGATAACGTCAATTACGGCTGAAATTACTGAGCTGTTTTCAGGAGAAAACAGCTCCTGCATTTCAGACGTAATTGCTTGTACTCGCGTTTTGCGAGGCGTCCATTACGGACGTAATTTGGAGCTGTTCTTCATTGAAGTCAATGAAAAATGGCTCAAATGACGTAATTACGTCATTTGACAACGACGCGTAAAATTACAGGTCGTCGGCATAGTACATCGGCAAACCCATTGAAATGACAGGGCAGATGTTTGCCGACGTATTTGAGCCGTATTTTCAGGTGTAATTCGAGGCGTAAAACGCCTCGTTTACGCCTGAAAATAGGTTGTGTGAACCCAGGCTCACAGTATGTGTATCAGAGCTGTTGTGTCTTGTAATGAGCCGTGCACCTGTGTGTCCATCACATGACCATGGACAGAATTTTATCCACTGGAATTAAATAATGGAATAAAAATTGATCTGAAAGCTTCCCATAAAGACTACATCTGACCCCGCAAAACAACAAGCACTCACACCTCCCCATAGTTGTAAAAATAATAAAATGTATGCGTCTCAGAATATGGCTACACAAAACATGTCATTTTTTTTTTTTAAATGTCGTATTGCCGTAATTGTTTTGACCCGCAGAATAAATTAAACGTGTAATCTTTACTGCATGATCAACGCAGTAAAAAAAAAAAAACAATGCAGGAATTGTGTTTTTTCTTCAAAAACATCCCACAATATTTTTTTTTCTAATTTACTTAATACATTTTATGGTACATTAAATTGTGGGATTAAAAAATACAACTCGTCCAGCAAAAAAAATTTTGTCAAACGGCTATGTCGACGGAAAAATAAAAATGTTGTGGCTACTGGAAGGCGGGGAGGATAAAACAAAAAATCTAAAATTGGCCTGGTCCTTAAGAGGTGAAATGGGAAATGCTCTGTAGCCGAGTACTAGGCCGGGAATTTAATGCCATAACCCATAATGTTCTTTAAGACAAATGTGGAGGCCGAGCATCAGAGGAGACCAGGGAGATCGTCTAACTGAACTCCTAAAATGGCGGCAAGTTTATATATTTATATATATTTACATAAAAGAAACTGGTGCAAAAGAAAACTGGAGCCGTTGCCCATAGCAACCAATCAGATTCCTTTGCACTAGTTTTGATAAATTTCCCCCATTACATCTAGGATTTCGTTTTACAAACCTGATAACAATAACCAAAACCTTGTATTATAAAAAAATTATTATAGTAAATCTTCATGTACATTCACATTCCTTTAAAATTTTTACACCCCATATTCTAAGTATTGCCGCAAACCCCATTGCCCACAAAACCACCTGTTTTGGGGGTACATTTGCATAAGCCCCACTCCTTTGAGGTACATTTTGGGGAATAATAGTAATTACATGTTGTCTTACCATTGCTGTCCCCCATGTTAATGGCGCTGGGTCCTGGGAGTTCTAAACTTCTCTTTTTTTGGATAGAAGTCCTCCTCCCCTTATGTCCAGCAATCCTCGCCCAGGTTTTTTGCAGGCGAGCTAAGAACCGGATGATTCTTGGTTTCTTAGCTTTACTTGGCTTCTTCTGGTCATCTTCTCCACCATTCTTCTCTTTTTGTTCTTCTTCTTTTCTCTCCTCCTTCTCTCCTTCTTTCTCTAAATTCTTTCTCTTCTTTTTTGCCTTCATTTTGTCAAAGGCTAAGAGATCAAATCGAAGTTCGCAGGGTTCGCTCACACGTGTCTCTGCTGGCTGCAGTGAGTGAATGCAAAGTTTCTTACCTGTACATTTGTGAAAGTAGCCACATGATGTCATCTGCCATTGTGATGTCATCAACTTGTGATATCTTGCGGCAGTTGATGACATCACAATGCCCCCAACACTGTTTTTATATATATATATATATATATATATATATATATATATATATATATATATATATATATATATATATATATATATATATATACATATATATATATATATATATATATATATATATATATATAAATTTAAACGTATACCTATCTATCTATCTATCTATCTATCTATCTATCTATCTATCTGTCTATCTATCTATCTATCTACCTATCTATATCTATATTTATTTATATATATTTTTAGAGGGAGGAAATAAAGAGATATTGAGTATACTTTATATAGATTAGAATTATATGTATACAATAGACAATGCCCCCAATACTGTGTTTACATATATTTATTTATTTAGAGAGAGGGAGAGAAAATAAAGAGACATTGAATACACTGTATATAGAGGAAGCCACATTATGGCGATACACGTGGGGCAATCAGACCCCTTTATCCCATTTTTTGCCTATTTTGTATCCATGTCGCAACCACATTTAAGATTTGACGCAACATTTCTTATGCCTTTGTACTAGCTATATATGTTGAGGGATTTAGGTGGTTTTGGGGGTATTCTCTATTTGTCCACATATCAGGGTGGCAACCCCCTTTGAATTTGGTCCAGCATGATGTGCTGTTTTAAATGTTTTTAAACACATTTATGTAGTGTGCTTATTTCTAAATAAACTTATTTTTGTGTAATTTAGAGTGACTATTTATTCTCCTTGCCACTTATATACCCATATGTGTGTTGTTTTTTCATATTGTAGATTAGATTTCTATACATAATATACATTTTTATATATATTTATTTATATAATTAATATGTTTATAATTATAATTAGAGATGAGCGAACCGGGACAACCGAACCCGGTTTCGGTCCGAACTTCCGGAAAAGTTCGGTTCGCAGCGAATCCGAACTTCACCGGGTTCGGCCGAACCCGTTTTGACCGAACCCGGTCAAAAACATTATACAAATCGGCAGCCACTTGTCTCTATCAATCACTGATAGAGAAAAGAGGCTGCTGATTAAAAATAAAATAAAAAGCATTTCATACGTACCCGGTCGTTGTCTTGGTGACGAGTCCCTCTTCTTCCTCCAGTCCGACCTTTTCTGACGCGGCAGCCTGTGATTGGCTGCAGAGGCCTCTGCAGCCTGTGATTGGCTGCAGAGGCCGCGGCAGCCTGTGATTGGCTGCAGCGCTCACATGGGCTGCATCGTCATCAAGGGATGTCGAGAGGGACGCGTCACCAAGGCAACGGCCAGGAGACCGGACTGGAGGAAGCAGGGAGTTCCCGGTAAGTATGAACGTCTTTTTTTTTACAGGTACTGTGATCGGTAGTCACTGTCCAGGGTGCTGAAACAGTAACTGCCGATCAGTTAACTCTTTCAGCACCCTGAACAATGACTATTTAGGGTATGTGCACACACACTAATTACGTCCGTAATTGACGGACGTATTTCGGCCGCAAGTACCGGACCGAACACAGTGCAGGGAGCCGGGCTCCTAGCATCATAGTTATGTACGATGCTAGGAGTCCCTGCCCCTCTGCAGGACAACTGTCCCGTACTGTAATCATGTTTTCAGCACGGGACAGTAGTTCCACGGAGAGGCAGGGACTCCTAGCATCGTACATAAGTATGATGCTAGGAGCCCGGCTCCCTGCAGTGTGTTCGGTCCGGTACTTGCGGCCGAAATACGTCCGTCAGTTACGGACGTAATTAGTGTGTGTGCACATACCCTTACTGACGTCGCCTAGCAACGCTGCCGTAATGACGGGTGCACACATGTAGCCACCCGTCATTACGGGGCCTCATGCACACGACCATAAAAACACCCGTTATCACGGGTCGTAATTACGACCCGAAATAGCGGGCCCATAGACTTCTGTTAGCCACGGGTACCTTCCCGTTTTCTCACGAGAAGGTGCCCGTGCCGTTAAAAAGATAGAACATGTTCTATTTTTTATTTTACGGGCCGTGCTCGTAATTACGACTCGTAACTACGAGCACGGCCGGCCGGCCACGGGCAGCCGGCCGCTTTTGCGAACCGTGCTGTCATTATAATTATAGCAGCACGGCCGTAAAATAGAAAAATAGAACATGTTCTATTTTTTTAACGGCACGGGCACCTTCCCGTGAGAAAACGGAAAGGTACCCGTGGGTAACAGAAGTCTATGAGCCCGTTATTGCGGGTCGTAATTCCGACCCGCAATAACGGGTGTTTTTACGGTCGTGTGCATAATGGGAGCACGGCTCGGAAAAACGAACGGCTGCCCGTGCTCATCTCCTGAAATACTCTGTGCTGCCTTAAACTCTGTGGACAGGTCAGGATCCTGTTTATTTTAAATGCTGCTAGGGAACCCGCTCGATCCACTATATAAGGCTACGCTACAGTGCAGCATTTAAAAGAAACAGGATCCTGACCTGTCCACAGAGTTTAAGGCAGCACAGAGTATTTCAGGAGATTAGCGTGCAGATTCAGTGCTGCTGTGAACTCTGCTCTTACCATTACGTTGCTCTCAGTCTGTTACCTCTCCTCCACTCCTGTCCTCAAGAACACCTTCACATGATTGGCAAGTCACCACGTAATGGTAAGAGCAGAGTTCACAGCAGCACAGAGTATTTCAGGAGATGAGCATGCGGATCTTGTGCGTGGTGGTGACTTGCCAATCATGTGAAGGTGTTATTGAGGACAGGAGTGGAGGAGATGTAACAGACTGAGCTACGTAATGGTAAGAACAGAGTTCACAGCAGCACAGAGTATTTCAGGAGAGGAGCTTGCAGATTCAGTGCTGCTGTGAACTCTGCTCTTACCATTACGTAGCTCAGTCTGTTACCTCTCCTCCACTCCTGTCCTCAATAACACCTTCACATGATTGGCAAGTCACCACCCCGCACAAGATCTGCACGCTCATCTCCTGAAATACTCTGTGCTGCTGTGAACTCTGCTCTTACCATTACGTGGTGACTTGCCAATCATGTGAAGGTGTTCTGGAGGACAGGAGTGGAGTAGAGGTAACAGACTGAGAGCTACGTAATGGTAAGAGCAGAGTTCACAGCAGCACTGAATCTGCATGCTCATCTCCTGAAATACTCTGTGCTGCCTTAAACTCTATGGACAGGTCAGGATCCTGTTTCTTTTAAATGCTGCACTGTAGCGCAGCCTTATATAGTGGATCGAGCGGGTTCCCCAGCAGCATTTAAAAGAAACCGTGTTTGTGTATGTGTGTGTTTGTGTATATATCTGTGTTTGGGTATGTGACTTTGTCTGTGTTTGTTTTTATATGTGTGTTTGTGTATATGTGTGTGTGTGTATATATGGGTGTGTTTGTGTATATGCGTTTGTGTATGTTTGTGTATATATGGGTGTATTTGTGTATATGTTTGTGTGTAGATGTTTGTGTGTGTTTTTGTATATGTGTGTGTTTGTGTATATGTGTGTATCTGGGTGTGTGTTTGTGTGTATATATGGGTGTGTTTGTGTATATGTGTTTGTGTATATGTGTGTTTGGGTATGTGTGTTTTTGTTTGTATATGTGTTTGTGTATATGTGTTTGTGTATGTGTGTGTATAACTGTGTGTGTGTGTGTGTGTGTTTGGATATGTGTGTTTTTGTTTGTATATGTGTGAGTTCGTGTATATGTGTGTGTGTTTGTCTGTTTATGTATGTGTGTGTGTGTGTGTTTGTATATCTTGTTGTGTTTGTGTATATATGTGTGTTTGTGTATGGTTGTTTGTTTGTGTGTGCGTGTATATATGTGTGTAGGTGAGTAGAAGTATTGTTATTGTTCACATTGATAACTGGTTTTTTATGTTGCAGATTTTGATATACCGATTGGACTACGTCTTCGATTCGTTGGACTACTGCGTAGATCTACGTTTTTTCAAATTTTAATAAAATGGTTAACGAGGGTTTTGTTGGGGATTTCTTATTTCAATAAAAAAGAATTGTCTTTGTGTTTTTTTTTTTAACTTTATTAGTGCCTAGATAATGGCAGTTGGCTGATTGACAGCGTCCATTATTAAGGCGGTACTTAGTGTTAGCCGGTGCAGAGGCTAGCACTAACCACCCATTATTACCCCGGTACCCACCACCACCAGGGGTGCCGGGAAGAGCTTGGTACGATCCAGTACCCGACCATCTGTTGTGATGGTCGGGTACTGGGGCGGCCGTAGGCTGGTATTATGAGGCTGGGAAGGGCCAAAAACAGTGGACCTTCCCACCCTTGTAATGCTAGGCTGCTGCTGCTGTGTTGTATCGGGCTGGTTATAAAAATGGGGGGGACCCCCACGTCGTTTTTTTTTTTGAATTTAACAAATTTAGCAATAGACGGGTCCCCCACATTTTTAATAACCAGCCATATACAAGGCCGCAGCAGTCTGGCATTACATTGGTGGGAAGGGCCACTGGTTTTGTCCATTCCCAGGCTAATAACACTGTGTTGTATGTGGCTGGTTAGGATAAATTGGGTGGAACCCCATGTCTTTAAAAAAAAAAAAAATTTAAATAAATAATTTAAAAAAATGACGTGGGGTCCCCCCCACTTTTATAACCAGCCAGATACAACACAGCAGCAGCAGCCTAGCATTACAAGGGTGGGAAGGTCCACTGTTTTTGGCCCTTCCCAGCCTCATAATACCAGCCTGCGGCCGCCCCAGAGCCCGACCATCACAACAGATGGTCGGGTACTGGATCGTACCTGGCTCTTCCCGGCACCCCTGGTGGTGGTGGGTACCGGGGTAATAATGGTGGTTAGTGTTAGCCTCTGCACCGGCTAACACTAAGCCTCGCCTTAGTAATGGATGTTGTCACTCAGACAGCGGCCATTACTAAAGTGGTAGTAATAAAATTTGAAAAGAAAAAGACAAAGATATAGATAAAATATTTTATTGAAATAAAGCACCCCCAACACAACCCTCATTAACCATTTTATTGTAGAAAAAAAACACGTCATCTAAGTAGTCCTCGAAACCGACGTAGTCCAAACACCAAACCTGTGAAAAAAAAAAATTAAATAAAACATGTCGTAGGCTTAGATTCAGTTTAATGTGTGATACTGACTGTTATACCATGTATAGAAGCCTGCCGTGAAGTTGACTTAGATACAGGGCGCCAGCAGACAGTATCATACATGGCCATACATACATATATACAAACATACATACAAGCATGCACATATATACATGCAAATATACATACATGCAAACATACACACATATATACATGCAAACTATCATACATACATGAATACACACACACACGACAACATTCATACAAACAAACATGCAAAGATACATACATACATACATATATACAAGCATGCACAAATATACATGCAAACATAATTACATACATGCACATATATATATAAACATACATGCAAACATACATGCAAAAAAAAAACATGCAAACATACATACATGCACATATATACATGCATACATGACAACATACATACAAACATACATGACAACATACATACATGCAAACATACATACATACATGCAAACATACATACACACATGCAAACATATATACATGCAAATATACATACAAACATGCACATGTATACATACATGCCAACATACATGCAAACATACATGCACATATATACATACATACATAACATACATACATGCAAATATATACATGCAAATATACATACATACACACATGCACATATATACATACATGCCAACATACATGCACATATATACATACATGACAACATACATACATACATGACAACATACATATATATATACACACATGCAAATATACATACAAACATGCATACATACATACATACATGCAAACATACATTCATGCAAACACACATACATTCATGCAAACATACATACATACATATATACATACACACATGCACATATATACATACATACATGACAACATACATACATACATGACAACATACATGCAAAAATACATACATACATGCAAATATATACATGCAAATATACATACAAACATGCACATATATACATACATGCCAACATACATGCACAGATATACATACATACATGACAACATACATACATGCCAAAAAAAATAATAATACGTTCATACTTACTTTCCTCCTGTCCGGCCTCCAGCGATGACGTTTCATCCATGTCGCCGCTGCAGCCTGTGATTGGCTGCAGAGGCGGTCACGTGGGATGAAGCGTCATCCTGGCGTGCGTGACCGCCACTACAGCCTGTGATTGGCTGCAGCGGCGAAAGGGATGAAACGTCATCGCTGGAGGCCGGACAGGAGGAAAGTAAGTACGAACGTATAATTTTTATTTTTTTATTACATTTATTAAAATTGTATTTTCCGCGCGCCGAGCATGTACTGTGAAGGTTGCTGAAAGAGTTAGTGCAGCCCATTAACTCTATCAGCACCCCGGACAGTAGCATGCTCGGCGCACGTAAGTGACAGGTTCGGTCAGAACTAGTTCGGTCCGAACCGAACTTTTCTGTGAAATTCGGCGAACTAGCCGAACCGAACTTTTGATAAGTTCGCTCATCTCTAATTATAATTAATAAATTTATATAATATATATATACACTACCGTTCAAAAGTTTGGGGTCACCCAGACAATTTTGTGTTTTCCATGAAAACTCACACTTATATTTATCAAATGAGTTGCAAAATGACTAGAAAATATATTAGAAATAATGATTTTTATTTGAAATAATAATTTTCTCCTTCAAACTTTGCTTTCGTCAAAGAATCCTCCATTTGCAGCAATTACAGCATTGCAGACCTTTGGCATTCTAGCTGTTAATTTGCTGAGGTAATCGGGAGAAATTTCACCCCATGCTTCCAGAAGCCCCTCCCACAAGTTGGATTGGCTTGATTGGCACTTCTTGCGTACCATACGGTCAAGCTGCTCCCACAACAGTTCTATGGGTTTGAGATCTGGTGACTGCGCTGGCCACTCCATTACAGATAGAATACCAGCTGCCTACTTCTTCCCTAAATAGTTCTTGCATAATTTGGAGGTGTGCTTTGGGTCATTGTCCTGCTGCAGGATGAAATTGGCTCCAATTAAGCACTGTCCACAGGGTATGGCGTTGCAAAATGGAGTGATAGCCTTCCTTATTCAAAATCCCTTTTACCTTGTACAAATCTCCCACTTTACCAGCACCAAAGCAACCCCAGACAATCACATTACCTCCACCATGCTTGACAGATGGCGTCAGGCACTCTTCCAGCATCTTTTCAGTTGTTCTGCGTCTCACAAATGTTCTTCTGTGTGATCCAAACACCTCAAACTTCGATTCATCTGTCCATAACACTTATTTCCAATCTTCCTCTGTCCAATGTCTGTGTGCTTTTGCCCATATTAATCTTTTCTTTTTATTAGCCAGTCTCAGATATGGCTTTTTCTTTGTCACTCTGCCCTGAAGGCCAGCATCCCGGAGTCACCTCTTCGCTGTAGACCTTGGTACTATTTAATGAAGCTGCCAGTTGAGGACCTGTGAGGCGTCTATTTCTCAAACTAAAGACTCTAATTTTGAGAGTTTAATCGAACCCACAAATGTAATGCTCCAGATTCTCAACTAGCTCAAAGGAAGGTCAGTTTTATAGCTCCTCTAAACAGCAAAACTGTTTACAGTGGTGCTAACATAATTGCACATGGGTTTTCAAGTGTTTTCTAATCATCCATTAGCCTTCTAACATAGTTATCAAACACAATGTACAATTAGAACACTGGAGTGATGGTTGCTGGAAATCGGCCTCTATACACCTATGTAGATATTGCATTAAAAACCAGACGTTTGCAGCTAGAATAGTCATTTAGCGCATTAAAAATGTATAGAGTGTATTTCTGATTAATTTAATGTTATCTTCATTGAAAAAAACTGTGCTTTTCTTTCAAAAATAAATGTATTAGCACAAAGGAGGGGGAGGGTAATAAATGGGGTATTGGGGGTGATTAAAAGGCTTTTTTTCTTTCACTTTTATAGAGGTAAAACACACAGCTCCGATATCCTCACAAATCTGACAGGAATGAGGAGAACAGAGCTGTTTGCCCTGCCTCCATGCCTTTACATGCTGTGATTGGTCAGTCAGGTTTGACTGGTTTATCACAGTTGTAGCGTCCAGGTTTACTCATCTCCCGACGCCCGCAGCCATGGATCCGTGAGCGCTGGCCCCCATATCCTTCCTAGGAGACGCCAGCGCTCATTTCCGCTCTGGTCTGCTGGATCCCGTAGGGTGCACACGCACGCTCGTGCCCGGTCTTAAAGGGCCAGCGCGCGCACAAAAGAAGTCGTCATCATTATCAACTGCCACGATTTCCTGGTCTATAAGAAGGCCCTAGGCCTTCTGATCCTTGCCCGAGCATTGATAGTTTTCCCAGTCTGTCTTGCAAATGGTCCCTTAGTGTTTCCCGTTCCAGTTGTTACCCGTGCCTTGTTACCCGTTCCTGTTTCCCGTGCTGTGCCTTTAGTATTGAGTCTGCCACGTCCTGTGCCATCTGACACATCCAGAGGAATCCGCCACGTCCTGTGTCATCTGCCACGTCCGGAGGAATCACCACGTCCTGTGTCACCTGCCACATCCGGAGGAATCAGCCACGTCATGTGTCATTTGCCACGTCCGGAGAAATCCGCCATGTCTGGCGCAACCTGCGGCTCCTGTGTCATCCGCCATGTTTGGCGTTATCTGCTGCACCCATCCCCATCAGTGCCAGAGCTACGGCCACCGTCTGGACTATCCAGGTACCCTTGTGCGGGACATTGTATTGCTGGGGTTTCCTGTTGTTTGGCCAGCTGCCTCCCCGCTACGGCGGTATGACGTAGTGGGTCCACTAACCCACTTCGTGACAGTACGCTCAGTCCATGGACCCCACTGGTCAACCTGAGACTTTGACGACACAAGTCATGCTGGCCGAGATGGAGGATCTCCAGTCACGACAAGACCAACTCCTCCTGTCAGTGAACGCCATTGCCCATCGGCTGCTTGCTCCAACCACAGTCGTCACCGCACCCATTCCTGCTGTTCCTCCTGCTACACTTCCTGTTTGTGCTGGTACCAATCCCCTGTGTTTCTTGCCACTACCTCCACGATATGACGGAGACCCGAGGACCTGCAGGGGATTTTTGAATCAGTGCCTGATCCACTTCAGCCTACATGCCAGGTCTTTCTCTTCGGATGACGCCAGGATCGCCTTCATCATCTCTCTCCTTACTGGCAAAGCCCTGGCATGGGCTAACCCTCTATGGGAACATCAGGGACCAGAGACCTGTGACTTGCAGTGCTTCTTACAGACATTCCGCTCGATCTTTGAGGAACCTGGGAGAGTTTCTTCGGCTGCTACATCCTTGCTGACCCTACACCAGGGAGACCTCTCCGTGGGTGAGTATGCCATTCAGTTCCGATCCTGGCTGCTGAATTGACCTGGAACTCGTTGGCTTTGGTGGCCACATTCTGGCAGGGACTATCTTCAGGGATCAAGGACGAGCTGGCTGCTCGCGATCTGCCATCTACCCTGGACGATCTTGTCCTACTTGCCTCCCGGGTTGACATGAGGATCCGGGAGCGTTCCCAAGAGGTTCTCCGGGAGAGAGAGCTTCCTAGGCTGGATTCTACTTTCCAGCAATCCTCCTCAGTCATCCCACCAGAGGATCCGATGCAGAGTAACTATGTCAGATTGTCTACCCAGGAGAAACAACGCAGACGCACTTCTGGACTTTGTTTGTATTGCGGCCTCAGAGGCCATATTGTGCGTCTGTGTCCCCAGAGGCCAGAGAGACCCCATTGCCTAGGTCTGATTGCAGAGACAACCCTAGATGGAATGGTACCTAATAAAGCATTCAGTTCCAAGCTGACTATTCCTCTGACCCTAGTATCCGGCGAGAAGACGTATCAAGTTTCTGCCTATCTTGACTCTGGTTCTGCGGCAAATTTCATCCAGAGAGAGCTGGTGGATCAACTTCAGCTGCCCACTGTCCCCCTAGAGAGGTCTTTGGCTGTTGCCTCAGTTAATGGACTGCCTCTGCCTGATCCCATCATTTCTAAAACAAAGCCGTTGAAGCTCCAGGTTGGAGTCCTTCATTTTGAATTAATTTCTTTCCTTGTTTTGCCCAAGGCCATCAACCCTGTTCTACTGGGCCTGCCTTGGCTTCAACTACATGCCCCAGTCCTGTACTGGAATTCTGGAGAGGTTCTCCAATGGGGCTCCAAGTGCCATGGTCGTTGTCTGTTGCAGATCCATCCTGTCAAGCCTCCTCTGCCTCAGTCATTGGCGGGACTGCCTCCACAGTTTGCTCAATATGCAGATGTTTTCAGCAAAAGGGAGGCTGAGACACTGCCTCCTTATCGGACTTATGACTGCCCCATTGAACTGGTTCCTAATTCCTCCCTCCCCCGTGGCCGAGTATATCCTCTTTCCTTGCCTTAGTCTCTATCCATGTCGGCCTATATCAAGGAGAATCTGGAGAGGTGTTTCATTCGAAAGACTTCCGCCCCGGCCGGGGCTGGATTCTTCTTCGTTAAAAAGAAGAACGGATCCCTTCGACCCTGCATTGACTACCGTGGTCTCAACCAGATCACGGTCAAGAACAAATACCCGTTGCCACTTATATCTGAGCTGTTTGATCGCATACGACGAGAAAAATTTTTTTCTAAGCTAGACCTGCGTGGGGCTTATAATCTAGTCCGGATTCGCCGGGGTGATGAATGGAAGACGGCATTTAACACCCAGGACGGGCACTACGAATGCCTAGTGATGCCCTTCGGACTGTGTAACGCTCCCGCAGTGTTTCAGGACTTCGTTAATGATATCTTCCGAGATCTCCTCTATATCTGTGTTGTTGTTTATCTCGATTATATTTTGATTTTCTCCCCAGATCCGACGACTCATCGGAGGCATGCCCGTCAGGTTCTACTGTGATTAAGGGAGAATCATTTATACGCCAAGTTGGAGAAGTGCGTCTTTGAGAAGAGTTCTCTGCCCTTCCTGGGCTACATCATCTTGGATCAGGGTCTCAAGATGGATCCTGAGAAAGTCAGAGCTGTCCTGGAGTGGCCACGTCCTCAAGGCTTAAGGGCCATACAGCGGTTCCTGGGATTCGCCAATTTCTGCCAGCAGTTTATTCCTAACTTCTCTTCTCTGACGGCTCCCATCTCTACCCTTACCAAGAAGGGTGTGAACACCAAGGTGTGGACTCCAGAGGCAGAGTCCGCATTCATTAGCCTCAAGAAAGCCTTCACTTCAGCTTCGATCCTCCATCATCCTGACGTATCTCGGCAGTTCTCACTGGAAGTTGACGCTTCCTCTGTTGGTGCAGGTGCACTTCTGTTCCAGAGGAGCTCCAAAGGAAAAGCGGTAGTATGTGACTACTACTCAGGACTTTTTTCTTCTTCTGAGCGCAATTACTCTATTGGAGATCGGGAGCTACTGGCCATCAAATTGGCTCTGGAAGAGTGGAGGCATCTTCTAGAGGGCGCTGCTCACCCCATCCTGATCTTCACCGACCACATAAACCTTACCTACCTTCAGTCTGCACAACGACTGAATCCCCGTCAAGCCAGGTGGTCGCTGTTCTTCACCAGTTTCCAGTTTGTGCTCCAATACCGTCCCGCGGACAAGAATGTGGGGGCCGATGCCCTGTCCAGATCGTTTGAGACGGAAGACAAGGTGGAGTCCCTTCAGACTATCATAGACCCGTCCTGCATTGTCACTGCTAATCCTCTGCAGGTTAGAGACATCCCTCCGTGGAGGACTTTTGTTCGGTTGGCAGACAGGAGAAGAATTCTAAACTTGCTGGGCACGCTGGTGTCCGTAAAACCCGAGACCTGATTGCTCGTCACTTCTGGTGGCCCACGCTACCTAAAGATGTTCTGGACTTTGTCTCTTCTTGCACAGTGTTTTCCACTTACAAAGTTACTCACTCCAAGCCTGCCGGCCTGCTTCAACCTCTGACTGTACCCAATGCCCCCTGGCAGCACATTTCGATGGACTTTGTCACAGACCTTCCCCCCTCAGCAGGATGCAACACTGTCTGGGTGGTGGTGGACCGGTTCTCTAAGATGGCACATTTTATCCCGCTGGCCGGCCTACCTTCTGCTCCTCATCTGGGGAGTTTCTTCATTCTACACATCTTTCGCTTGCATGGCTTGCCTCTTCACATCGTGTCAGATCGGGGGGTTCAGTTTAGTTCAAAGTTCTGGAGAGCCCTCTGTAAACTCCTGAATGTGAGATTGGACTTTTCCTCAGCTTATCACCCCCAGTCCAATGGGCAAGTTGAGAGGATCAACCAGATCATGGAGAATTATCTTTGTCACTTCATCTCTTCACAGCACGATAACTGGGTATAGCTTCTTCCATGGGCCGAGTTCTCATACAACAACCACACAAGTGAGTCCACCGATTCCACTGCATTTCACATTGTGTACAGTCAACATCCTAGAGTCCCTCTTCCAGTGTCGACCACATCTCAAGTATCCGCAGCTAACTCTGCTTATGGGGACTTTTTGCAAAACTGCCAACAGACCCGATCCTCTATTTTACTGGCAGTCGATTGCATGAAGCGAAATGCAGATACTAGGAGAAGAGAGCCACCTCAGTATCTTCCGGGTATTAAAGTCTGGCTGTCCTCTCGGAACATTCGCTTGAAGGTGCCTTCATACAAGTTTGCTCCCAGGTTCCTTGGTCCTTTTGAGATTCTGCAACAGATAAACCCTGTCTCCTATAAGCTGCGGCTGCCTCCTACCCTCAGAATCCCCAACTCCTTTCATGTGTCCCTCCTGAAGCCAGTGGTCCTGAACCGCTACAGCAAGACTTCTAGATCCATAGTTGCTCCCAGCGGTTCTTCTGATATATTTGAGGTGAGGGAGATCCTGGACTGCAAGAGGGTAGGAGGAAGGACTTTCTATTTGGTGGACTGGAGAGGGTTTGGTCCTGAGGAGAGGTCCTGGGATCCAGAAGAGAACCTCAGTGCCCTTGCGCTTATTAAGAAATTCTTCTCTCGCTCTGGCCCCAAGAAGAGGGGGCGTAAGAGGGGGGATACTGTAGCGTCCATGGCCGCGGGCCGTCGGGTTTACTCACCTCCCGACGCCCGCAGCCATGGATCCGTGAGCGCTGGCCCCCATCTCCTTCCTAGGAGACGCCAGCACTCACTTCCACTCTGGTCTGCTGGGTCCCGTAGGGTGCACGCGCACGCTCGTGCCCGGTCTTAAAGGGCCAGCGCGCGCACAAAGGAAGTCGTCATCATTATCAACTGCCACGATTTCCTGGTCTATAAGAAGGCCCCAGGCATTCTGATCCTTGCCTGAGCATTGTTAGTGTTCACAGTGTCTTGCAAATGGTCCCTTAATGTTTCCCGTTCCAGTTGTTAGCCGTGCCTTGTTACCTGTTCCTGTTTCCCGTGCTGTGCCTTTAGTATTGAGTCTGCCACGTCCTGTGTCATCTGCCTCGTCCGGAGGAATACGCCACGTCCTGTGTCATCTGCCATATCCTGAGTAATCCGCCACGTCATGTGTCATCTGCCACGTCCGGAGGAATCCGCCACGTCTGGCGCAACCTGCGGCTCCTGTGTAATCTTCCACGCTTTGCGTTATCTGCTCCACCCATCTCCATCAGTGCCAGAGCTGCGGCCACCGTCTGGACTATCCATGTACCCTTGTGTGGGACATTGTATTGCTGGGGTTTCCTGTTGTTTGGCCAGCTGTCTCCCCGCTACGGCGGTACGGCCTAGTGTGTCCACTAACCTGCTTTGTGACACCAGTGATCGCCGTACAGGGACCACTGTGATTGGTCCCCTGATGGCTCCCTGTCACAATCATCTGTCTACTACAGCTGTTGCCAGGGTTTTATCACTGTGTGTTTACTCTCCTGCACCACTGTCTTGCTTGTTTCATCATTCTTCTGTCTACTGTCTTCTGTGGTGGGTAACATGTAGGAGTTAATTGTACAACATCAATATCATGAAGCACCTCACCAAGGAGTGACAGCCCAACATGGTGCCGCTGGATTGGTTACTTTCCAATCCAGATGCATGGCTCAGGGCAGAATGCAGAGGATAAGGTTCTACTTCCTGCTTTTCAGCACCGCCTGATGGGTCAGAGCCCAATGTAGCAGTGCAGACTGAGCAGGACCAGGCGCCACGTGAGTCCTGTAGAGGGTCAGCATGCTTTGAATTGTATGTTGAGAATGCTGTCCTGGTGCCAGTCAGTCTGGCAGAGAAGGCAGGTGAGAATTGGCCCTACAAAACCGAATAAAGAACAATTTATTTTACAACATTGTCTTTCTAAAGACCCCACTACTCGACAGAAGGCCTGTCTTACAACACTATAGAACAATTATTTATTAAGTGGAGGTTATAGAGACTTAACATTACACTGGGAGCATTTATTGTTTTACACTGGTCCATGTATCTCTGTGTCTACGAGATACATGTATAGCCTTCAATCGCTGCACGTGGGTTTAGACTGGGTAAAACAAATGTCAAATAATGGTACAAATGATAAATGGAAGATTTGAAAATCTACTTTGGGTAATTATAATGCAAAATGTATTCCTATAGGTGCCATATATAAACGACTAAAATGAAACCCCACATGGCTTACACCTTCTGTAAAAAGGGCAATACATGACAAAAAAAGGGCATTTGAAAAATACAAATCTGAGGGTACAGCTGTAGCCTTTGCAAATTTATAAAGAGCTTAATAAAATCTTTAAAAAGGTAATAAAATCAGCAAAAATACAAAATGAAAGGCAGGTGGGCAAGGATAGTAAAACAAATCCCCAAAAATTCTTCAAGTATATAAATGCAAAAAAGGCAAGGTCTGAACATGTAGGACCCTTAAACAGTGGTAATGGGGAGTTGGTGACAGGGGATCAAGAGAAGGCAGAGTTACTAAATGGGTTCTACACGGTTTTACTAAGGACAGAAGTTGTCAAACCAACCTGATTTTTTTTTATGAAGAGGTAGGCAGAAGCCTAGACAAAGAGGCCGCTGTGGAGATAGTGTTTTTGTACTTTGCAAAGGCATTTGACACTGTCCATCATAGACGTCTAATGAGTAAATTAAGGAATATACGTTTAGAATTTATAGTTTGTAATTGGATTGAGAATTGGCTCAAGGACCGTATCTAGAGAGTTGTGGTCAATGATTCCTACTCTGAATGGTCCCCTGTTATAAGTGATAAGTGGTAAACCCCAGGGTTCCATGCTGGGACCACTATTATTCCACTTATTTATTAATGATACAGAGGATGGGATTAATAGCACTATTTCTATTTTTGCAGATGACAACAAGCTATGTAGTATTGTTGAGTCTATGGAAGATGTTCCTAAATTGCAAGCGGATTTAAACAAAGTGTTTGGGCGTCCAGTTGGCAAATTAAATTGAATGTAGATAAATGTAAAGTTATGCATCTGGGTACCAACAATCTGCATGCATCATATGTCCTAGGGGGAGCTACACTGGGGGAGTCACTTGTTGAGAAGGATCATGGTGTACTTGAAGATCATAAACGAAATAACAGCTTGCAATGTCAATCAGCTGCTTCAAAGGCCAGCAAGATATTGTTGTGTATTAAAAGAGGCATGGACTCACGGGACAGGGATATATTATTACCACTTTACAAAACATTAGTGAGGCCTCATCTAGAATATGCAGTTCAGTTCTGGGCTCCAGTTAATAGAAAGTAACCCCTGGAGTTGGACAAAATACAAAGAAGAGCAACAAAGCTAATAAGGGGCATGGAGAATCTAAGTTATGAGAAAAGATTAAAAGAATTAAACCTATTTAGCCTTGAAAAAAAGATGACTAAGGGGGACATGATTAACTTATATAAATATATTAATGGCACATACAAAAATATTGTGAGATCCTGTTCTATGTTAAACCCCCTCAAAAAACAAGGCGGCACTCCCTTCAGAGAAAAAAAGGTTCAACCTGCAGAGGCGACAAGCCTTCTTTACTGTGAAAACTGTGAATCTATGGAATAGTCACCGCAGGAACTGGTCACATCAGGGACAGTAGATGGCTTTAAAAAAGGCTTAGATAATTTCCTAGAACAAAAAAATATTAGCTCCTATGTATAGAAATTTTTCCCTTCACTTTTCCCATCCCTTGGTTGAACTTGATGGATATGTGTCTTTTTTCAACCGTAGTAACTATGTAACTATGTATTGTCAAACTTATATACTTTTTTTGCTCTGATCTAAAGGGCCAACAATGAGGTTGTGTATAGAAATAATGAAGACAAAGCCTCTGTAGATGTTTTTCATTTTTATTTAATTATGCATTATAGATGTTACCATCACACAATCAAGAAAAATAAAGAAGACTGAAGATGAAGTCTTGTCTATGGGCATAAGGTGAAGGAGCTGTTTTCTTTTTCAGCAGTTTCCTTCTATCTGCCCATGGTCGGTAAGTGAAGGAGCTGCTTTCTATTTGAGCAGCTTCCTTCTGTGTGTCTATGGTCGATTGGAAAAGGAGCTGTTTTTTGTCAACACAGCTTTCTTCCGTGGTGACCATTGTCGGTAGGAGAAGGAGCTGCTTTCTGTCTCAGCAGCGTCCTTCTATGTGTCTATGGTCAGTAGGAGCTGTTTTCTGTTTCTACAGCATTCTACTGTCTGACCATTATCGGTAGGAGAAGGAGCTGCTTTCTATCTCAGCAGCTTCCTTCTGTTTGTCTTTGCCACCACATTGGTCGATGAGTTGTCCAGTTAGTTAAATAGCAAGTATGGTTGAAAGAAGTCCTTCAATTTCAACCTCTTAATTACTTGCTATGGTGATCCAGAGGAAGGCGAAAAATAACCCCTGAGGACTACTTGTTGGCTTGTCCTTGTATAAGGGGAAAAAATTCCTTCCTGACCCCAAATATGGCGATCGGAATATATCCCTGGATTGTTGGTGCTCAAATCTACTTGGATGTTCAGTGGTGGAAACTTGGTAAGTTTGTCACAGTCCGGTAAAGATGAAATTTCTCTTCAAAGAGTTGTCTCATCCAGTGGTTGCTGTAAGAAGACATATATAATATGTGCAGATCAGTATCTCTTAGAATAAACACATTCCACATCCTGTAATCTTTAGACTTTGTTCACATCTGCGCTAGGGATCCGTTCCGATGTTCCGTCTGAGCTTTCTGTCAGAACGGAGCCCTGACAGACACAAATGGAAACCATAGGTTTCCGTTTCCATCACCATTGATTTCAATGGTGATGGATCCGGTGTCAATGGTTTCCGTTTGTCTCCGTTGTGCAAGGGTTCCGTCGCTTGGAAGGAATCAATAGCGTAGTCGACTACGCTATTGATTCAGAAAGCTCAGATGGAACGTCAGAACGGAGCCCTAGCGCATATGTAAACGAAATCTCACAGGGACAGTCAGCTCTTCTCATATAAACTGTATAACTGGGGGCTCTTCAAATATTATTGATCACCAGTACTAGTTACTCAAGGATAGTCATAGTATCTTTGTGGCATAGTAAAGCTAATCTCTATTAACCAATCATTTAATATTCTATCTGCTGTGTCATTGGATGGAAGTGGTTATTAGTTTTCGAGTTACACAATGACTTTTGGCCAAAACGACAACTAACACCCCATGTTTTTTCATGGTTACTTACATTGTACATACCTTTTTTTCCAGGACACGGCCAGGTCTTATGGTGCTGGGAGAGCATGGTGTGCAGATGTCTGGCATTGCATGCAGGGCAGCCTGATCTCTTACAGTATGGGCGTTCTAAAACGGCTGCTATTCGGCGATATATGCTGTGCCTCACTATCCAAACACTATGCCTCCATGTTTTACACACTACACTCACGTTTTTGTATCACTCACAGCCCCGATTTCTACACACTACACTTAGTAATGTCCCCTATACCTCACTTGTACACCATACACAGTACTTTATTATTTTTTATTTTTTCCATTACACATTTACTTCCATGACACACTACACTTAGTAATGTCCCCTATACCTCACTTGTACACCATACACAGTACTTTATTATTTTTTATTTTTTACATTACACATTTACTTCCATGCCCAACACACCACTCCCCTCAAGGTTAGTGGGAGTGGCTATCATTATATAAACACACCTGGGCATTTCCCTTCAGCAGCATTCTCTGACCTGGTCGCGTCCTGTTTGGAACGGGTTTTTTACCCTCCTTCTAATCTGTGAGTATGGCCTTTTCTGTGGTTTTAATGACATTCTATGTCCCAATTTTTTTGCACACAATGACTATGATCACACATGTGAAATTCACACAGGCAACTTTGGTGGACCCTCCATTCGACTTAGTCATGCAGGGTTTTTTTTTAGATAAGAACCACATTTTAATATTATACAAATGATTTTGCTCAGAGACAAATTTTTAGTTTCCTGTAAATTATAAGAGTTATAAAAGCACTAGAAGCTCTATATTAATGCCCTTATATACTAGTTATACAATTTATAGAGTATATTACACAGCAATGATAACAATATTGACTTCACTGGTGTTATACTTACATTGTCTAAATATAATGGTGGGTGGGTTCTGCAAGATGCCAGCTCGCCGAGTCTACTGAGTGGATGCACAGGTTGGATCTATAGGACGAGGATATTGACAGATGGCTTCATGGAGTTTTGTAGGCATTGCCACATCTACTGGTGCTAGTGGTGGCAGTGCTGTCTATTACAGGAGCTGTTTCATGGCTTTGGGTAGGTTATGGAATGTAGTGGGAATTTGTAGATGGAGAATATGGTTGGATTTAGTTCTGCTGGTTTGATCTGGTCATCCAGTAGCTTTTTCCATTGACCAGTTACTTTTTGTTCTTCCTGAATGACCGCTTGATAAACATTTTGGCCATCCAAGTTCTGGTCTGAGTGATGACAGGATGATAGTGCTTTGACCACTCTGGGCACACAAAGCTGAATTTATTGAAGATCTTCTGGTCTTTGGTTCTTATTCTATTCGGCATTTCAGCATAGTCCAGTGTTTGGTTAACATTCAGGTCAACAGAAACTGCCAGCAGGCTCGCTGGTGGTGCCATTCTCCTGGCATCCACATTTTCCCAATTGATACTTGAGAAAAATGGATGTTTCTTGATGTCTCCTTTTACTCCCAGCCGCTGAAACTGATCTTTACACAGCAGCCCTTCTAAGATGTTTACTGTGTCAGGAGTTAGATACTTTGGGTAGGGTGGAGCATGGCAGAGGACAGAGTGCTCAATTTCTCTGGGATGTTTTCCAGGAAAAGCTGTCTCTCCTGTAAACAATTGATAAAGAATAGCGCCAATTGCAAAATAATCTACCCCTCGTCCATGTGCCTGGTCCTTCACCATTTCTGGGGCTGCATATCCAGGTGTACCTCTACATGTTTCTTTGGTCTTCTTATACACGCCTGTTACAGCAAGGCCAAAGTCAGTTATTTTGACATGGCCATCAGTGGTCAGAAGAATGTTTTCCATCTTCAGGTCCCGGTGTAGAATGCCTTTGTTATGCAGGAACTCTGTGCCACAGATCACTTCTGCTGAGATGAATTGTATTGTGGCAGTATCAAGAGGAAAGTTCTTTAGTATGAAAGCATGCAGGTCCCCTCTGGTGGCCAATTCCATCACGTAATAGATAAAGTTGTCGGTGTGGAAGGCAGCCAGGCCATGAATCAAGTAAAGACTTTCATGGGATAGTTGTAAGACATGGCGCTCTACGAAACTGTACCCAAGCTCAGTGAAGTCCCGTTTATCTGACACTTTAAGGGCAATTAATTCTTTGCGCATGATATCTCTTGCCAAGTAAACTTTACCAAAGCTTCCTTCTCCCAGTGTACCGTGGAAAGTAAAGGATTTCAATGATAGGGGTACTGTAGCAGATGCTTCCTCGCCAGTCTGATAAGGTTCCTTTACACAGATGTCACTTTTGGTGGATTTCCTGCCACGGCAAATGCTGCTCTGAGATGTTTTGGTACTGTCTGTCACCAGTCCTGTCTCCTTGTCATCGGTCTTGATGCTTTGATTTTCCTCCATGTCATCATGTCCACCATAGTACTGGATGTACAGGTCTTCCAAGCTGTGGATCAGGTCATGAATTTGTTGGTATTCTTCTAGTATATGCTGTTGCCCAAAACTGTCTGTCAGCAGTTCTGTCTCCTTGTCATCGGTCTTGATGCTTTGATTTTCCTCCATGTCATCGTGTCTACCATAGTACTGGATATACAGGTCTTCCAAGCTGTGGATCAGGCCAAGAATTTGTTGGTATTCTTCTAGAATATGCTGTGCCCCAAAATTTTCTGTCTCCAGTTCTGTCTCCTTGTCATCGGTCTTAATGATTTTATTTTCCTCCATGTCATCCTGCTTTTCTTTAGATGACACGTTGACTGTGAAAAGAAGAAACGCATAGACATAGAATAAGTCACATAATAAAACATAAAGCCCTCTCTATGAACCAGAAGGGAGAGCCGCTCTATAAGCTGTCCATGTAATACATGGATGGTCATTTATCTAAATGGCTGCTATGTAATACTACATTTCACCTGCAGGGAAAATGTCTGGATGGCCACGATTTCCCCTGGAAAAATCATCTTTAATGGTGGTGGTTTTATTTTAAACCCTTAACGCCATACACGTACGGTGGATGTGCGGAATTGAGCTCGCACCATACACGGCGGGTGCCGGCTGTTTTATATACCTGACACCAGCCTGCCATGGCTAGGAGCGGAGATTTCTCTGATTGTGGTGGATTAACCCAGCCAGATGTCGCGATCAGTAGCAACTACAGATTCTGAGCAGTTAGACAGAGGGAGGGAGCCAAGCAGTTACCATGGCAGCCAAAGGCCTACTGAAATCTTCCAAGTCTGTCTTTTCTGTCCTACTATTTAAGGGGTCATCCGGTTTTAGCAAATTAATATTATTTTCTGTATAATTAAAAGTAATACAATTTTCCAATATACTTCCTGTATTAATTCCTTATGGTTTTTAAGATCTCTGCTTGTTGCTATTTAGAAAGAACATTTATGTCATGTGATGGACACACAGGTGCACGGCTCGTTACAGTAAGGGTATGTGCACATGATAACGTCAATTACGGCTGAAATTACGGAGCTGTTTTCAGGAGAAAACAGCTCCTGCATTTCAGACGTAATTGCTTGTACTCGCGTTTTGCGAGGCGTCCATTACGGACGTAATTTGGAGCTGTTCTTCATTGAAGTCAATGAAAAATGGCTCAAATTACGTCATTACGTTATTTGACAACGACGCGTAAAATTACAGGTCGTCGGCATAGTACATCGGCAAACCCATTGAAATGAATGGGCAGATGTTTGCCGACGTATTTGAAACGCCTCGTTTACGCCTGAAAATAGGTCGTGTGAACCCAGGCTCACAGTATGTGTATCAGAGCTGTTGTGTCTTGTAATGAGCCGTGCACCTGTGTGTCCATCACATGACCATGGACAGAATTTTATCCACTGGAATTAAATAATGGAATAAAAATTGATCTGAAAGCTTCCCATAAAGACTACATCTGACCCCGCAAAACAACAAGCACTCACACCTCCCCATTGTTGTAAAAATAATAAAATGTATGCGTCTCAGAATATGGCTACACAAAACATGTCATTTTTTTTTTTAAATGTCGTATTGCCGTAATTGTTTTGACCCGCAGAATAAATTAAACGTGTAATCTTTACTGCATGATCAACGCAGTAAAAAAAAAAAAACAATGGAGGAATTGTGTTTTTTCTTCAAAAACATCCCACAATATTTTTTTTTCTAATTTACTTAATACATTTTATGGTACATTAAATTGTGGGATTAAAAAATACAACTCGTCCAGCAAAAATTTTTTTGTCAAACGGCTATGTCGACGGAAAAATAAAAATGTTGTGGCTACTGGAAGGCGGGGAGGATAAAACAAAAAATCTAAAATTGGCCTGGTCCTTAAGAGGTGAAATGGGAAATGCTCTGTAGCCGAGTACTAGGCCGGGAATTTAATGCCATAACCCATAATGTTCTTTAAGACAAATGTGGAGGCCGAGCATCAGAGGAGACCAGGGAGATCGTCTAACTGAACTCCTAAAATGGCGGCAAGTTTATATATTTATATATATTTACATAAAAGAAACTGGTGCAAAAGAAAACTGGAGCCGTTGCCCATAGCAACCAATCAGATTCCTTTGCACTAGTTTTGATAAATTTCCCCCATTACATCTAGGATTTCGTTTTACAAACCTGATAACAATAACCAAAACCTTGTATTTTAAAAAAATTATTATAGTAAATCTTCATGTACATTCACATTCCTTTAAAATTTTTACACCCCATATTCTAAGTATTGCCGCAAACCCCATTTCCCACAAAACCACCTGTTTTGGGGGTACATTTGCATAAGCCCCACTACTTTGAGGTACATTTTGGGGAATAATAGTAATTACATGTTGTCTTACCTTTGCTGTCCACCATGTTAATGCCGCTGGGTCCTGGGAGTTCTAAACTTCTCTTTTTTTGGATAGAAGTCCTCCTCCCCTTATGTCCAGCAATCCTCGCCCAGGTTTTTTGCAGGCGAGCTAAGAACCGGATGATTCTTGGTTTCTTAGCTTTACTTGGCTTCTTCTGGTCATCTTCTCCACCATTCTTCTCTTTTTGTTCTTCTTCTTTTCTCTCCTCCTTCTCTCCTTCTTTCTCTAAATTCTTTCTCTTCTTTTTTGCCTTCATTTTGTCAAAGGCTAAGAGATCAAATCGAAGTTCGCAGGGTTCGCTCACACGTGTCTCTGCTGGCTGCAGTGAGTGAATGCAAAGTTTCTTACCTGTACATTTGTGAAAGTAGCCACATGATGTCATCTGCCATTGTGATGTCATCAACTTGTGATATCTTGCGGCAGTTGATGACATCACAATGCCCCCAACACTGTTTATATATATATATATATATATATATATATATATATATATATATATATATATATATATATATAAAAAATATAAACGTATACCTATCTATCTATCTATCTATCTATCTACCTATCTATATCTATATTTATTTATATATATTTTTAGAGGGAGGAAATAAAGAGATATTGAGTATACTTTATATAGATTAGATTTATATGTATACAATATACAATGCCCCCAATACTGTGTTTACATATATTTATTTATTTAGAGAGAGGGAGAGAAAATAAAGAGACATTGAATACACTGTATATAGAGGAAGCCACATTATGGCGATACACGTGGGGCAATCAGACCCCTTTATCCCATTTTTTGCCTATTTTGTGTCCATGTCGCAACCACATTTAAGATTTGACGCAACATTTCTTATGCCTTTGTACTAGCTATATATGCTGAGGGATTTAGGTGGTTTTGGGGGTATTCTCTATTTGTCCACATATCAGGGTGGCAACCCCCTTTGAATTTGGTCCAGCATGATGTGCTGTTTAAAATGTTTTTAAACACATTTATGTAGTGTGCTTATTTCTAAATAAACTTATTTTTGTGTAATTTAGAGTGACTATTTATTCTCCTTGCCACTTATATACCCATATGTGTGTTGTTTTTTCATATTGTAGATTAGATTTCTATACATAATATACATTTTTATATATATTTATTTATTTATATAATTAATATGTTTATAATTATAATTAATAAATTTATATAATATATATATATACACTACCGTTCAAAAGTTTGGGGTCACCCAGACAATTTTGTGTTTTCCATGAAAACTCACACTTATATTTATCAAATGAGTTGCAAAATGACTAGAAAATATATTAGAAATAATGATTTTTATTTGAAATAATAATTTTCTCCTTCAAACTTTGCTTTCGTCAAAGAATCCTCCATTTGCAGCAATTACAGCATTGCAGACCTTTGGCATTCTAGCTGTTAATTTGCTGAGGTAATCGGGAGAAATTTCACCCCATGCTTCCAGAAGCCCCTCCCACAAGTTGGATTGGCTTGATGGGCACTTCTTGCGTACCATACGGTCAAGCTGCTCCCACAACAGTTCTATGGGTTTGAGATCTGGTGACTGCGCTGGCCACTCCATTACAGATAGAATACCAGCTGCCTACTTCTTCCCTAAATAGTTCTTGCATAATTTGGAGGTGTGCTTTGGGTCATTGTCCTGCTGCAGGATGAAATTGGCTCCAATTAAGCACTGTCCACAGGGTATGGCGTTACAAAATGGAGTGATAGCCTTCCTTATTCAAAATCCCTTTTACCTTGTACAAATCTCCCACTTTACCAGCACCAAAGCAACCCCAGACAATCACATTACCTCCACCATGCTTGACAGATGGCGTCAGGCACTCTTCCAGCATCTTTTCAGTTGTTCTGCGTCTCACAAATGTTCTTCTGTGTGATCCAAACACCTCAAACTTCGATTCATCTGTCCATAACACTTATTTCCAATCTTCCTCTGTCCAATGTCTGTGTGCTTTTTCCCATATTAATCTTTTCCTTTTATTAGCCAGTCTCAGATATGGCTTTTTCTTTGTCACTCTGCCCTGAAGGCCAGCATCCCGGAGTCACCTCTTCGCTGTAGACCTTGGTACTATTTAATGAAGCTGCCAGTTGAGGACCTGTGAGGCGTCTATTTCTCAAACTAAAGACTCTAATTTTGAGAGTTTAATCGAACCCACAAATGTAATGCTCCAGATTCTCAACTAGCTCAAAGGAAGGTCAGTTTTATAGCTCCTCTAAACAGCAAAACTGTTTACAGTGGTGCTAACATAATTCCACATGGGTTTTCAAGTGTTTTCTAATCATCCATTAGCCTTCTAACATAGTTATCAAACACAATGTACAATTAGAACACTGGAGTGATGGTTGCTGGAAATGGGCCTCTATACACCTATGTAGATATTGCATTAAAAACCAGACGTTTGCAGCTAGAATAGTCATTTAGCGCATTAAAAATGTATAGAGTGTATTTCTGATTAATTTAATGTTATCTTCATTGAAAAAAACTGTGCTTTTCTTTCAAAAATAAATTTATTAGCACAAAGGAGGGGGAGGGTAATAAATGGGGTATTGGGGGTGATTAAAAGGCTTTTTTTCTTTCACTTTTATAGAGGTAAAACACACAGCTCCGATATCCTCACAAATCTGACAGGAATGAGGAGAACAGAGCTGTTTGCCCTGCCTCCACGCCTTTACATGCTGTGATTGGTCAGTCAGGTTTGACTGGTTTATCACAGTTGTAGCGTCCATGGCCGCGTGCCGTCGGGTTTACTCATCTCCCGATGCCCGCAGCCATGGATCCGTGAGCGCTGGCCCCCATATCCTTCCTAGGAGACGCCAGCGCTCATTTCCACTCTGGTCTGCTGGATCCCGTAGGGTGCACACGCACGCTCGTGCCCGGTCTTAAAGGGCCAGCGCGCGCACAAAAGAAGTCGTCATCATTATCAAGTGCCACGATTTCCTGGTCTATAAGAAGGCCCTAGGCCTTCTGATCCTTGCCCGAGCATTGATAGTTTTCCCAGTCTGTCTTGCAAATGGTCCCTTAGTGTTTCCCGTTCCAGTTGTTACCCGTGCCTTGTTATCCGTTCCTGTTTCCCGTGCTGTGCCTTTAGTATTGAGTCTGCCACGTCCTGTGCCATCTGACACATCCAGAGGAATCCGCCACGTCCTGTGTCATCTGCCACGTCCGGAGGAATCACCACGTCCTGTGTCACCTGCCACATCCGGAGGAATCAGCCACGTCATGTGTCATTTGCCACGTCCGGAGAAATCCGCCATGTCTGGCGCAACCTGCGGCTCCTGTGTTAACCGCCATGTTTGGCGTTATCTGCTGCACCCATCCCCATCAGTGCCAGAGCTGCGGCCACCGTCTGGACTATCCAGGTACCCTTGTGCGGGACATTGTATTGCTGGGGTTTCCTGTTGTTTGGCCAGCTGCCTCCCCGCTACGGCGGTATGACGTAGTGGGTCCACTAACCCACTTCGTGACAGTACGCTCAGTCCATGGACCCCACTGGTCAACCTGAGACTTTGACGACACAAGTCATGCTGGCCGAGATGGAGGATCTCCAGTCACGACAAGACCAACTCCTCCTGTCAGTGAACGCCATTGCCCATCGGCTGCTTGCTCCAACCACAGTCGTCACCGCACCCATTCCTGCTGTTCCTCCTGCTACACTTCCTGTTTGTGCTGGTACCAATCCCCTGTGTTTCTTGCCACTACCTCCACGATATGACGGAGACCCGAGGACCTGCAGGGGATTTTTGAATCAGTGCCTGATCCACTTCAGCCTACATGCCAGGTCTTTCTCTTCGGATGACGCCAGGATCGCATTCATCATCTCTCTCCTTACTGGCAAAGCCCTGGCATGGGCTAACCCTCTATGGGAACATCAGGGACCAGAGACCTGTGACTTGCAGTGCTTCTTACAGACATTCCGCTCGATCTTTGAGGAACCTGGGAGAGTTTCTTCGGCTGCTGCATCCTTGCTGACCCTACACCAGGGAGACCTCTCCGTGGGTGAGTATGCCATTCAGTTCCGATCCTGGCTGCTGAATTGACCTGGAACTCGTTGGCTTTGGTGGCCACATTCTGGCAGGGACTATCTTCAGGGATCAAGGACGAGCTGGCTGCTCGCGATCTGCCATCTACCCTGGACGATCTTGTCCTACTTGCCTCCCGGGTTGACATGAGGATCCGGGAGCGTTCCCAAGAGGTTCTCCGGGAGAGAGAGCTTCCTAGGCTGGATTCTACTTTCCAGCAATCCTCCTCAGTCATCCCACCAGAGGATCCGATGCAGAGTAACTATGTCAGATTGTCTACCCAGGAGAAACAACGCAGACGCACTTCTGGACTTTGTTTGTATTGCGGCCTCAGAGGCCATATTGTGCGTCTGTGTCCCCAGAGGCCAGAGAGACCCCATTGCCTAGGTCTGATTGCAGAGACAACCCTAGATGGAATGGTACCTAATAAAGCATTCAGTTCCAAGCTGACTATTCCTCTGACCCTAGTATCCGGCGAGAAGACGTATCAAGTTTCTGCCTATCTTGACTCTGGTTCTGCGGCAAATTTCATCCAGAGAGAGCTGGTGTATCAACTTCAGCTGCCCACTGTCCCCCTAGAGAGGTCTTTGGATGTTGCCTCAGTTAATGGACTGCCTCTACCTGATCCCATCATTTCTAAAACAAAGCCGTTGAAGCTCCAGGTTGGAGTCCTTCATTTTGAATTAATTTCTTTCCTTGTTTTGCCTAAGGCCATCAACCCTGTTCTACTGGGCTTGCCTTGGCTTCAACTACATGCCCCAGTCCTGTACTGGAATTCTGGAGAGGTTCTCCAATGGGGCTCCAAGTGCCATGGTCGTTGTCTGTTGCAGATCTATCCTGTCAAGCCTCCTCTGCCTCAGTCATTGGCGGGACTGCCTCCACAGTTTTCTCAATATGCAGATGTTTTCAGCAAAAGGGAGGCTGAGACACTGCCTCCTTATCGGACTTATGACTGCCCCATTGAACTGGTTCCTAATTCCTCCCTCCCCCGTGGCCGAGTATATCCTCTTTCCTTGCCTTAGTCTCTATCCATGTCGGCCTATATCAAGGAGAATCTGGAGAGGTGTTTCATTCGAAAGACTTCCGGCCGGGGCTGGATTCTTCTTCGTTAAAAAGAAGAACGGATCCCTTCGACCCTGCATTGACTACCGTGGTCTCAACCAGATCACGGTCAAGAACAAATACACGTTGCCACTTATATCTGAGCTGTTTGATCGCATACGACGAGCAAAATTTTTTTCTAAGCTAGACCTGCGTGGGTCTTATAATCTAGTCCGGATTCGCCGGGGTGATGAATGGAAGACGGCATTTAACACCCAGGACGGGCACTACGAATACCTAGTGATGCCCTTCGGACTGTGTAACGCTCCCGCAGTGTTTCAGGACTTCGTTAATGATATCTTCCGAGATCTCCTCTATATCTGTGTTGTTGTTTATCTCGATTATATTTTGATTTTCTCCCCAGATCCGACGACTCATCGGAGGCATGCCCGTCAGGTTCTACTGTGATTAAGGGAGAATCATTTATATGCCAAGCTGGAGAAGTGCGTCTTTGAGAAGAGTTCTCTGCCCTTCCTGGGCTACATCATCTTGGATCAGGGTCTCAAGATGGATCCTGATAAAGTCAGAGCTGTCCTGGAGTGGCCACGTCCTCAAGGCTTAAGGGCCATACAGCGGTTCCTGGGATTCGCCAATTTCTACCAGCAGTTTATTCCTAACTTCTCTTCTCTGACGGCTCCCATCTCTACCCTTACCAAGAAGGGTGTGAACGCCAAGGTGTGGACTCCAGAGGCAGAGTCCGCATTCATTAGCCTCAAGAAAGCCTTCACTTCAGCTTCGGTCCTCCATCATCCTGACGTATCTCGGCAGTTCTCACTGGAAGTTGACGCTTCCTCTGTTGGTGCAGGTGCACTTCTGTTCCAGAGGAGCTCCAAAGGAAAAGCGGTAGTATGTGACTACTACTCAGGACTTTTTTCTTCTTCTGAGCGCAATTACTCTATTGGAGATCGGGAGCTACTGGCCATCAAATTGGCTCTGGAGGAGTGGAGACATCTTCTAGAGGGCGTTGCTCACCCCATCCTGATCTTCACCGACCACATAAACCTTACCTACCTTCAGTCTGCACAACGACTGAATCCCCGTCAAGCCAGGTGGTCGCTGTTCTTCACCAGTTTCCAGTTTGTGCTCCAATACCGTCCCGCGGACAAGAATGTGGGGGCCGATGCCCTGTCCAGATCGTTTGAGACGGAAGACAAGGTGGAGTCCCTTCAGACTATCATAGACCCGTCCTGCATTGTCACTGCTAATCCTCTGCAGGTTAGAGACATCCCTCCGGGGAGGACTTTTGTTCGGTTGGCAGACAGGAGAAGAATTCTAAACTTGCTGGGCACGCTGGTGTCCGTAAAACCCGAGACCTGATTGCTCGTCACTTCTGGTGGCCCACGCTACCTAAAGATGTTCTGGACTTTGTCTCTTCTTGCACAGTGTTTTCCACTTACAAAGTTACTCACTCCAAGCCTGCCGGCCTGCTTCAACCTCTGCCTGTACCCAATGCCCCCTGGCAGCATATTGCGATGGACTTTGTCACAGACCTTCCCCCCTCAGCAGGATGCAACACTGTCTGGGTGGTGGTGGACCGGTTCTCTAAGATGGCACATTTTATCCCGCTGGACTGGCCTACCTTCTGCTCCTCATCTGGGGAGTCTCTTTATTCTACACATCTTTCGCTTGCATGGCTTGCCTCTTCACATCCTGTCAGATCGGGGGGTTCAGTTTACTTCAAAGTTCTGGAGAGCCCTCTGTAAACTCCTGAATGTGAGATTGGACTTTTCCTCAGCTTATCACCCCCAGTCCAATGGGCAAGTTGAGAGGATCAACCAGATCATGGAGAATTATCTCTGTCACTTCATCTCTTCACAGCACGATAACTGGGTACAGCTTCTTCCATGGGCCGAGTTCTCATACAACAACCACACAAGTGAGTCCACCGATTCCACTGCATTTCACATTGTGTACAGTCAACATCCTAGAGTCCCTCTTCCAGTGTCGACCACATCTCAAGTATCCGCAGCTAACTCTGCTTATGGGGACTTTTTGCAAAACTGCCAACAGACCCGGACCTCTATTTTACTGGCAGTCGATTGCATGAAGCGAAATGCAGATACTAGGAGAAGAGAGCCACCTCAGTATCTTCCGGGCATTAAAGTCTGGCTGTCCTCTCGGAACATTCGCTTGAAGGTGCCTTCATACAAGTTTGCTCCCAGGTTCCTTGGTCCTTTTGAGATTCTGCAACAGATAAACCCTGTCTCCTATAAGCTGCGGCTGCCTCCTACCCTCAGAATCCCCAACTCCTTTTATGTGTCCCTCCTGAAGCCAGTGGTCCTGAACCGCTACAGCAAGACTTCTAGATCCATAGTTGCTCCCAGCGGTTCTTCTGATATATTTGAGGTGAGGGAGATCCTGGACTGCAAGAGGGTAGGAGGAAGGACTTTCTATTTGGTGGACTGGAGAGGGTTTGGTCCTGAGGAGAGGTCCTGGGATCCAGAAGAGAACCTCAGTGCCCTTGCACTTATTAAGAAATTCCTCTCTCGCTCTGGCCCCAAGAAGAGGGGGCGTAAGAGGGGGGATACTGTAGCGTCCATGGCCGCGGGCCGTCGGGTTTACTCACCTCCCGACGCCCGCAGCCATGGATCCGTGAGCGCTGGCCCCCATCTCCTTCCTAGGAGACGCCAGCACTCACTTCCGCTCTTGTCTGCTGGGTCCCATATGGGTGCACGCGCACGCTCGTGCCCGGTCTTAAAGGGCCAGCGCGCGCACAAAGGAAGTCGTCATCATTATCAACTGCCACTGTAAAGGATCTGCCAGGCACAGCGGGGTTAACTCCCAGAACTAATCAGTCAGCACCTGAGAATACATCCCTGAGACTGACTCCTGCTTCCACCATTCAGGCTGGCAGGCTTAGGAGTGGGAGAGCCTATCGTAACCTGGCCAGACTCAGCTAGCTCCCGCCCTCGGTCTATTTAAGCCTGCACTTCCTGTCCCTCGGTGCTTGTTATTGCTTGTGTTTCCCTCCTTGTGGTTTCCTGGCCCAGCTACAGCTCCTGCTATTTTTGATCCTGCTCCATACAGACCCTGGCTTACCGACTACTCTTCTGCTTTTCGTTTTGTACCTCGCACACTCCTGGCTTGACTCGGCTCGTTCACCACTCTGGTTGCTCACGGTGTTGCCGTGGGCAACGGCCCCTCTTCCTTGCTTGTGTTCCTTGTATGTTTGTCGTGTTTGTCGTGCACTTACTGAGCGCAGGGACCGCCGCCCAGTTGTACCCCGTCGCCTAGGGCGGGTCGTTGCAAGTAGGCAGGGACAGAGTGGCGGGTAGATTAGGGCTCACTTGTCCGTCTCCCTACCCCCTGCCATTACAGCCACGATTTCCTGGTCTATAAGAAGGCCCCAGGCATTCTGATCCTTGCCTGAGCATTGTTAGTGTTCACAGTGTCTTGCAAATGGTCCCTTAATGTTTCCCGTTCCAGTTGTTAGCCGTGCCTTGTTACCTGTTCCTGTTTCCCGTGCTGTGCCTTTAGTATTGAGTCTGCCACGTCCTGTGCCATCTGCCTCGTCCGGAGGAATACGCCACGTCCTGTGTCATCTGCCATATCCTGAGTAATCCGCCATGTCATGTGTCATCTGCCACGTCCGGAGGAATCCGCCACGTCTGGCGCAACCTGCGGCTCCTGTGTAATCTGCCACGCTTTGCGTTATCTGCTCCACCCATCTCCATCAGTGCCGGAGCTGCGGCCACCGTCTGGACTATCCATGTACCCTTGTGTGGGACATTGTATTGCTGGGGTTTCCTGTGTTTGGCCAGCTGTCTCCCCGCTACGGCGGTACGGCCTAGTGTGTCCACTAACCTGCTTTGTGACACCAGTGATCGCCGTACAGGGACCACTGTGATTGGTCCCCTGATGGCTCCCTGTCACAATCATCTGTCTACTACAGCTGTTGCCAGGGTTTTATCACTGTGTGTTTACTCTCCTGCACCACTGTCTTGCTTGTTTCATCGTTCTTCTGTCTACTGTCTTCTGTGGTGGGTAACATGTAGGAGTTAATTGTACAACATCAATATCATGAAGCACCTCACCAAGGAGTGACAGCCCAACATGGTGCCGCTGGATTGGTTACTTTCCAATCCAGATGCATGGCTCAGGGCAGAATGCAGAGGATAAGGTTCTACTTCCTGCTTTTCAGCACCGCCTGATTGGTCAGAGCCCAATGTAGCAGTGCAGACTGAGCAGGACCAGGCGCCACGTGAGTCCTGTAGAGGGTCAGCATGCTTTGAATTATATGTTGAGAATGCTGTCCTGGTGCCAGTCAGTCTGGCAGAGAAGGCAGGTGAGAATTGGCCCTACAAAACCGAATAAAGAACAATTTATTTTACAACATTGTCTTTCTAAAGACCCCACTACTCGACAGAAGGCCTGTCTTACAACACTATAGAACAATTATTTATTAAGTGGAGGTTATAGAGACTTAACATTACACTGGGAGCATTTATTGTTTTACACTGGTCCATGTATCTCTGTGTCTACGAGATACATGTATAGCCTTCAATCGCTGCACTTGGGTTTAGACTGGGTAAAACAAATGTCAAATAATGGTACAAATGATAAATGGAAGATTTGAAAATCTACTTTGTGTAATTATAATGCAAAATGTATTCCTATAGGTACCATATATAAACGACTAAAATGAAACCCCACATGGCTTACACCTTCTGTAAAAAGGGCAATACATGACAAAAAAAGGGCATTTGAAAAATACAAATCTGAGGGTACAGCTGTGGCCTTTGCAAATTTATAAAGAGCTTAATAAAATCTTTAAAAAGGTAATAAAATTAGCAAAAATACAAAATGAAAGGCAGGTGGGCAAGGATAGTAAAACAAATCCCCAAAAATTCTTCAAGTATATAAATGCAAAAAAGGCAAGGTCTGAACATGTAGGACCCTTAAACAGTGGTAATGGGGAGTTGGTGACAGGGGATCAAGAGAAGGCAGAGTTACTAAATGGGTTCTACACGGTTTTACTAAGGACAGAAGTTGTCAAACCAACCTGATTTTTTTTTATGAAGAGGTAGGCAGAAGCCTAGACAAAGAGGCCGCTGTGGAGATAGTGTTTTTGTACTTTGCAAAGGCATTTGACACTGTCCATCATAGACGTCTAATGAGTAAATTAAGGAATATACGTTTAGAATTTATAGTGTAATGGCAGGAAGGAGGTGAAGGGAAAGTGAGCCCTAATCTACCCACCGCCCTGTCCCTGCCTACTTGCAACGACCCGCCCTAGGCGACGAGGTACAACTGGGCGGCGGTCCCTACGCTGGCTAAGTGCACAGGAAGACAAACAGGGAACACGCAAGGGAAGGGGCAGTAGCCACGGAACGCCACGAGGAAACGGGGCGGCGAACGAACAGTCAGGACCAGGACGAAGTGAGTACACCCGAGCGGGCACGGAGACAGAAGCAAGCCAGGGCAAGCAAAGCAGGTCAAGCAGAACTGCAGCAAGGCAGAAGCACGGCAGAAGCAGGCTGGAGCAAGCAGCAGTGGGGCCAGGAATCCAAAAGAATTACAAGCACTGAGGGAGAGCACAGGGCAGGTAATAAAGGGCAGGGGGCGGAGCTAACTCCGAGAGACCAGGCCGCGATAGGCTCTCCCACTCCTGGGCCTGCCACCCTGGTTGGTGGGAGAAGGTGTCAGTCGAACAGGTCTGGCCTCAGGTGTGGATTGATTAATCCCAGGAGTGTAGCTAGATGAAGTACCTGGCAGATCCCTAACAGTACTCCCCCTTTTATGAGGGGCCACCGGACCCTTACTAAGGGGACCCGGTTTAGTGGGGAAGAGGAGGTGGAACCTCCTGATCAATACCCCAGCGTGAACATCACGGGCAGGTACCCAAGTCCTCTCCTCCGGCCCGTATCCTCTCCAATGGACCAGGTACTGGAGGGAGCCCTGGACCATCCTACTGTCCATAATCTTGGCCACCTCGAATTCCACCCCCTCAGGGGTGAGAACGGGAACAGGAGGTATCCTCGAGGGGGACCAGGACGGGGAGCAGCGTTTAAGGAGGGAGGCATGGAAGACGTCATGTATGCGAAAGGATGGGGGGAGCTCCAGACGGAAGGATACAGGGTTGAGGACTTCAATGATCTTATAAGGTCCAATAAATCGGGGAGCAAACTTCCTGGACGGGACCTTAAGGCGCAAGTTCCTGGACGACAACCAGACCAAATCCCCGACGACAAACCGGGGGTTAGCAGAACGTCTACTATCCGCCTGAATCTTTTGTGCGCTCTGGGACGCCTCTAGGTTCTTCTGAACCTGGGCCCAGACAGTGCACAGTTCCCGATGAACCTCCTCTACCTCAGGATTATTGGAACAACCAGGGGAGACGGAGGAGAACCTAGGGTTAAACCCGAAATTACAGAAAAACGGGGAGACCCCTGACGAGTTACTGACCCGGTTATTCAGGGAAAATTCAGCAAGGGGAAGGAATGAGACCCAATCGAATTGACAGTCAGAGATGAAACACCTTAAATATTGTTCCAGGGATTGGTTGGTCCTTTCCGTTTGGCCATTGGTTTCGGGATGGAAGGCGGAGGAGAAGGACAGATCAATCTCCAACTTTTTACAAAAAGCTCTCCAAAATAAGGAAACAAATTGTACCCCTCTGTCAGAAACGATATTGACTGGGGCCCCATGGAGACGCAGGATGTGTTTCACAAACAAAGAAGCTAACGTCTTGGCGTTAGGTAGCTTCTTAAGGGGCACAAAGTGGCACATCTTGCTGAAGCGGTCGACTACCACCCACACCACCGACTTGCCCTGAGATGGAGGCAAATCGGTGATAAAATCCATGGAGATATGGGTCCAAGGTCTCTGGGGAATGGGCAAGGAACGTAGTAGGCCCGCAGGTCGGGACCTAGGGGTTTTGGACCTAGCGCAAACCTCACAAGCGGCGACGTAAGCCCTAACATCTTTAGGCAACCCAGGCCACCAATAGTTTCTGGTAATGAGGTGTTTGGTGCCCAAGATGCCAGGATGACCGGATAGAGCGGAGTCATGGTTTTCCCGGAGTACCCTCAGCCGGTATTGCAGGGGAACAAACAGTTTGTCCCCAGGGACGTTCCCGGGAGCTGCACCCTGATCAGCCGCGATATCAGAAGCTAAATCAGAATCCGTGGCAGAGACGATTATACCAGGGGGTAAAATACAAGCGAGATCCTTCTCGGAAGGAGGATTGGCCATGAAACTACGTGACAGAGCGTCAGCCTTAATATTCTTGGACCCAGCCCTATAGGTAACCAAGAAATTAAATCTGGTAAAGAATAGTGCCCACCGAGCTTGTCTAGGATTAAGCCTCCGGGCCGATTCTAGGAAAACCAGATTCTTGTGATCCGTAAGGACCGTTACCTGGTGTCTGGCCCCCTCCAGGAAGTGCCGCCACTCCTCAAAAGCCCATTTAATGGCTAGAAGTTCGCGGTTGCCAATATCATAGTTACTCTCCGTGGGCGAAAACTTCCTAGAGAAGTAAGCACAGGGGCGGAGATGGGTGAGGGAGCTGGTACCCTGGGACAGGACGGCCCCCACTCCCACCTCGGAAGCGTCAACCTCCACAATAAATGGCTCCTCTTGGTTGGGCTGAATCAGCACGGGGGCCGAGATAAAGCACTTCTTGAGAGTCTCAAAGGCCTGGACGGCCTCAGGGGGCCAATGGAGGACATCGGCACCCTTGCGGGTAAGGTCCGTAAGAGGCTTAGCGACGACCGAGAAGTTGGCAATAAATCTCCTGTAATAGTTGGCGAACCCTAAAAAACACTGTAACGCCTTAAGGGAGGCAGGTTGGACCCATTCCGCCACAGCTTGAACCTTGGCAGGGTCCATGCGGAATTCATGAGGAGTGAGGATTTGCCCTAAAAATGGTATCTCCTGTACCCCAAAGACACATTTTTCAGTCTTAGCAAACAGATTATTCTCCCGAAGGACCTGGAGCACCTTCCTGACATGCTCCACGTGGGAGGACCAGTCCTTGGAAAACACCAGTATGTCATCAAGGTACACAACAAGAAAATTACCCAGGTACTCTCTCAGGATTTCATTAATAAAATTCTGGAAGACAGCAGGGGCATTACACAACCCAAAGGGCATGACCAGGTATTCGAAATGACCCTCGGGTGTGTTGAACGCAGTTTTCCACTCATCCCCCTCTTTGATGCGGATAAGGTTATATGCCCCCCGTAGATCGAACTTAGAAAACCATTGGGCTCCCTGAACCTGATTAAAAAGATCCGGAATCAAAGGAAGTGGGTACTGGTTCCTTACGGTGACCTTATTCAGGTTACGATAATCAATGCACGGCCTAAGACCACCATCCTTCTTCCCCACGAAGAAGAAGCCAGCACCTACAGGAGAAGTCGAGGGGCGAATGAAACCCTTGGCCAAGCATTCTTGGATATACACCCTCATTGCTTCACGTTCAGGACATGAAAGATTAAATATCCTACCCTTAGGAAGCTTGGCACCAGGCACCAAATCGATAGCGCAATCGTAATCTCTATGGGGGGGCAACACCTCGGAGGCCTCCTTAGAAAACACATCGGCGAAGTCCTGAACAAACTCAGGAAGCGTGTTTACCTCCTCCCGGGGAGAAATAGAGTTAACAGAAAGACATGACATAAGACATTCATTACCCCATTTGGTGAGATCCCCAGTATTCCAATCAAATGTGGGATTATGCAACTGCAACCAGGGAAGACCTAATACCAGATCAGACGATAATCCCTGCATCACCAGTACAGAGCACTGCTCCAAATGCATGGAGCCAACCAGGAGTTCAAAAACAGGAGTATGCTGAGTAAAATAACCATTAGCAAGGGGTGTTGAGTCGAATCCTACTACAGGGATAGGATAAGGTAAATCAATACAAGGCATCTTTAGAGACATAGCAAATTCCACAGACATGATATTAGCAGATGAGCCAGAATCCACGAAAGCACTGCCCGTGGCAGACCGGCCAGCAAACGAGACCTGAAAGGGAAGCAAAATTTTATTGCGTTTCACATTAACGGGAAATACCTGTGCGCCCAAGTGACCTCCCCGATGATCACTTAGGCGCGGAAGTTTTCCGGCTTCTTATTCTTGCGCCTGGGACAGGTGTTCAGTAGATGCTTGTCGTCCCCACAGTAGAAGCAGAGACCATTCATTCTGCGAAACTCCCTACGTTGTCGAGGGGACATGGAGGCCCCGAGTTGCATAGGTACCTCCGAGTCCTCCGTGGAGGGGCGAGGAGACGGGACCTCGGGGGGAATCGCAGAAAAGTCAGAGGGGAGCACACTGAAGCGTTCTAGCTGACGTTCCCTGAGACGTCGGTCAAGTCGTACTGCTAGGGCCATAACCTGGTCAAGGGAGTCAGGCGAGGGGTAGCTAACCAGCAGATCCTTCAGGGCGTCAGATAATCCTAACCTAAACTGGCACCTTAGGGCCGGATCGTTCCACTGAGAAGCTACGCACCACTTCCTAAAATCAGAACAGTATTCCTCAACCGGTCTTCTACCCTGACGTAAGGTCACCAGCTGACTCTCGGCTAAAGCAGTCCTGTCAGTCTCGTCGTAAATGAGTCCGAGGGCAGAGAAAAAACGATCAACAGAGGAAAGTTCAGGGGCATCAGGAGCCAAGGAGAAGGCCCACTCTTGGGGCCCTTCCTGGAGTCGGGATATGATGATACACACCCGCTGGTTCTCGGAACCTGAGGAGTGGGGCTTTAGGCGGAAATACAGTCTGCAACTCTCCCGGAAGGAGAGAAACGTCTTACGGTCCCCTGAAAACCGGTCAGGTAACTTGAGGTCGGGTTCTAGAGGTGAGGTGAGGGGTACTACTAAAGCAGTGTCACCCTGATTGACCCTTTGGGCCAGGGCCTGGACCTGTAGGGAGAGGCCCTGCATCTGCTGGGTCAGGGTCTCAAGGGGGTCCATGATAGCGTCAGCGTAGGAGAAATGGTAGACTAGGTAAGGGCTTGTAATTATGTAATGGCAGGAAGGAGGTGAAGGGAAAGTGAGCCCTAATCTACCCACCGCCCTGTCCCTGCCTACTTGCAACGACCCGCCCTAGGCGACGAGGTACAACTGGGCGGCGGTCCCTACGCTGGCTAAGTGCACAGGAAGACAAACAGGGAACACGCAAGGGAAGGGGCAGTAGCCACGGAACGCCACGAGGAAACGGGGCGGCGAACGAACAGTCAGGACCAGGACGAAGTGAGTACACCCGAGCGGGCACGGAGACAGAAGCAAGCCAGGGCAAGCAAAGCAGGTCAAGCAGAACTGCAGCAAGGCAGAAGCACGGCAGAAGCAGGCTGGAGCAAGCAGCAGTGGGGCCAGGAATCCAAAAGAATTACAAGCACTGAGGGAGAGCACAGGGCAGGTAATAAAGGGCAGGGGGCGGAGCTAACTCCGAGAGACCAGGCCGCGATAGGCTCTCCCACTCCTGGGCCTGCCACCCTGGTTGGTGGGAGAAGGTGTCAGTCGAACAGGTCTGGCCTCAGGTGTGGATTGATTAATCCCAGGAGTGTAGCTAGATGAAGTACCTGGCAGATCCCTAACATATAGTTTGTAATTGGATTGAGAATTGGCTCAAGGACCGTATCTAGAGAGTTGTGGTCAATGATTCCTACTCTGAATGGTCCCCTGTTATAAGTGATAAGTGGTAAACCCCAGGGTTCCATGCTGGGACCACTATTATTCCACTTATTTATTAATGATATAGAGGATGGGATTAATAGCACTATTTCTATTTTTGCAGATGACAACAAGCTATGTAGTATTGTTGAGTCTATGGAAGATGTTCCTAAATTGCAAGCGGATTTAAACAAAGTGTTTGGGCGTCCAGTTGGCAAATTAAATTGAATGTAGATAAATGTAAAGTTATGCATCTGGGTACCAACAATCTGCATGCATCATATGTCCTAGGGGGAGCTACACTGGGGGAGTCACTTGTTGAGAAGGATCATGGTGTACTTGAAGATCATAAACGAAATAACAGCTTGCAATGTCAATCAGCTGCTTCAAAGGCCAGCAAGATATTGTTGTGTATTAAAAGAGGCATGGACTCACGGGACAGGGATATATTATTACCACTTTACAAAACATTTGTGAGGCCTCATCTAGAATATGCAGTTCAGTTCTGGGCTCCAGTTAATAGAAAGTAACCCCTGGAGTTGGACAAAATACAAAGAAGAGCAACAAAGCTAATAAGGGGCATGGAGAATCTAAGTTATGAGAAAAGATTAAAAGAATTAAACCTATTTAGCCTTGAAAAAAAGATGACTAAGGGGGACATGATTAACTTATATAAATAAATTAATGGCACATACAAAAATATTGTGAGATCCTGTTCTATGTTAAACCCCCTCAAAAAACAAGGCGGCACTCCCTTCAGAGAAAAAAAGGTTCAACCTGCAGAGGCGACAAGCCTTCTTTACTGTGAGAACTGTGAATCTATGGAATAGTCACCGCAGGAACTGGTCACATCAGGGACAGTAGATGGCTTTAAAAAAGGCTTAGATAATTTCCTAGAACAAAAAAATATTAGCTCCTATGTATAGAAATTTTTCCCTTCACTTTTCCCATCCCTTGGTTGAACTTGATGGATATGTGTCTTTTTTCAACCGTAGTAACTATGTAACTATGTATTGTCAAACTTATATACTTTTTTTGCTCTGATCTAAAGGGCCAACAATGAGGTTGTGTATAGAAATAATGAAGACAAAGCCTCTGTAGATGTTTTTCATTTTTATTTAATTATGCATTATAGATGTTACCATCACACAATCAAGAAAAATAAAGAAGACTGAAGATGAAGTCTTGTCTATGGGCATAAGGTGAAGGAGCTGTTTTCTTTTTCAGCAGTTTCCTTCTATCTGCCCATGGTCGGTAAGTGAAGGAGCTGCTTTCTATATGAGCAGCTTCCTTCTGTGTGTCTATGGTCGATTGGAAAAAGAGCTGTTTTTTGTCAACACAGCTTTCTTCCGTGGTGACCATTGTCGGTAGGAGAAGGAGCTGCTTTCTGTCTCAGCAGCGTCCTTCTATGTGTCTATGGTCAGTAGGAGCTGTTTTCTGTTTCTACAGCATTCTACTGTCTGACCATTATCGGTAGGAGAAGGAGCTGCTTTCTATCTCAGCAGCTTCCTTCTGTTTGTCTTTGCCACCACATTGGTCGATGAGTTGTCCAGTTAGTTAAATAGCAAGTATGGTTGAAAGAAGTCCTTCAATTTCAACCTCTTAATTACTTGCTATGGTGATCCAGAGGAAGGCGAAAAATAACCCCTGAGGACTACTTGTTGGCTTGTCCTTGTATAAGGGGAAAAAATTCCTTCCTGACCCCAAATATGGCGATCGGAATATATCCCTGGATTGTTGGTGCTCAAATCTACTTGGATGTTCAGTGGTGGAAACTTGGTAAGTTTGTCACAGTCCGGTAAAGATGAAATTTCTCTTCAAAGAGTTGTCTCATCCAGTGGTTGCTGTAAGAAGACATATATAATATGTGCAGATCAGTATCTCTTAGAATAAACACATTCCACATCCTGTAATCTTTAGACTTTGTTCACATCTGCGCTAGGGATCCGTTCCGATGTTCCGTCTGAGCTTTCTGTCAGAACTGAGCCCTGACAGACACAAATGGAAACCATAGGTTTCCGTTTCCATCACCATTGATTTCAATGGTGATGGATCCGGTGTCAATGGTTTCCGTTTGTCTCCGTTGTGCAAGGGTTCCGTCGCTTGGAAGGAATCAATAGCGTAGTCGACTACGCTATTGATTCAGAAAGCTCAGATGGAACGTCAGAACGGAGCCCTAGCGCATATGTGAACGAAATCTCACAGGGACAGTCAGCTCTTCTCATATAAACTGTATAACTGGGGGCTCTTCAAATATTATTGATCACCAGTACTAGTTACTCAAGGATAGTCATAGTATTTTTGTGGCATAGTAAAGCTAATCTCTATTAACCAATCATTTAATATTCTATCTGCTGTGTCATTGGATGGAAGTGGTTATTAGTTTTCGAGTTACACAATGACTTTTGGCCAAAACGACAACTAACACCCCATGTTTTTTCATGGTTACTTACATTGTACATACCTTTTTTTCCAGGACACGGCCAGGTCTTAGGGTATGTTCACACGGCCTATTTACGGACGTAAATCGGGCGTTTTTCCCCCGAATTACGTCTGAAAATAGCGCCTCAATAGCGCTGACAAACATCTGCCCATTGAAAGCAATGGGCAGACGTTTGTCTGTTCACACGAGGCGTATATTTACGCGCCGCTGTCAAATGTCGGCGCGCAAATAGACGCCCGCGTCAAAGAAGTGACCTGTCACTTCTTTGGCCGTAATTGGAGCCGCTATTCATTGACTCCAATGAATAGCAGCGCTAATTACGGCCGTAATTGACGCGGCGTTCAAGCGCCTGCACATGCCGGTACGGCTTAAATTACGGGGATGTTTTCAGGCTGAAACATCCCCGTAAATTCAGCCGTTACGGACCCCCGCCGTGTGAACATACCCTTATGGTGCTGGGAGAGCATGGTGTGCAGATGTCTGGCATTGCATGCAGGGCAGCATGATCTCTTACAGTATGGGCATTCTAAAACGGCTGCTATTCGGCGATATATGCTGTGCCTCACTATCCAAACACTATGCCTCCATGTTTTACACACTACACTCACGTTTTTGTATCACTCACAGCCCCGATTTCTACACACTACACTTAGTAATGTCCCCTATACCTCACTTGTACACCATACACAGTACTTTATTATTTTTTATTTTTTCCATTACACATTTACTTCCATGCCCAACACACCACTCCCCTCAAGGTTAGTGGGAGTGGCTATCATTATATAAACACACCTGGGCATTTCCCTTCAGCAGCATTCTCTGACCTGGTCGCGTCCTGTTTGGAACGGGTTTTTTACCCTCCTTCTAATCTGTGAGTATGGCCTTTTCTGTGGTTTTGATGACATTCTATGTCCCAATTTTTTTGCACACAATGACTATGATCACACATGTGAAATTCACACAGGGAACTTTGGTGGACCCTCCATTCGACTTAGTCATGCCGGGTTTTTTTTTAGATAAGAACCACATTTTAATATTACACAAATGATTTTGCTCAGAGACAAATTTTTAGTTTCCTGTAAATTATAAGAGTTATAAAAGCACTAGAAGCTCTATATTAATGCCCTTATATACTAGTTATACAATTTATAGAGTATATTACACAGCAATGATAACAATATTGACTTCACTGGTGTTATACTTACATTGTCTAAATAGAATGGTGGGTGGGTTCTGCAAGATGCCAGCTCGCCGAGTCTACTGAGTGGATGCACAGGTTGGATCTATAGGACGAGGATATTGACAGATGGCTTCATGGAGTTTTGTAGGCATTGCCACATCTACTGATGCTAGTGGTGGCAGTGCTGTCTATTACAGGAGCTGTTTCATGGCTTTGGGTAGGTTATGGAATGTAGTGGGAATTTGTAGATGGAGAATATGGTTGGATTTAGTTCTGCTGGTTTGATCTGGTCATCCAGTAGCTTTTTCCATTGACCAGTTACTTTTTGTTCTTCCTGAATGACCGCTTGGTAAACAGTTTGGCCATCCAAGTTGTGGTCTGAGTGATGACAGGATGATAGTGCTTTGACCACTCTGGGCACACAAAGCTGAATTTATTGAAGATCTTCTGGTCTTTGGTTCTTATTCTATTCGGCATTTCAGCATAGTCCAGTGTTTGGTTAACATTCAGGTCAACAGAAACTGCCAGCAGGCTCGCTGGTGGTGCCATTCTCCTGGCATCCACATTTTCCCAATTGATACTTGAGAAAAATGGATGTTTCTTGATGTCTCCTTTTACTCCCAGCCGCTGAAACTGATCTTTACACAGCAGCCCTTCTAAGATGTTTACTGTGTCAGGAGTTAGATACTTTGGGTAGGGTGGAGCATGGCAGAGGACAGAGCGCTCAATTTCTCTGGGATGTTTTCCAGGAAAAGCTGTCTCTCCTGTAAACAATTGATAAAGAATAGCGCCAATTGCAAAATAATCTACCCCTCGTCCATGTGCCTGGTCCTTCACCATTTCTGGGGCTGCATATCCAGGTGTACCTCTACATGTTTCTTTGGTCTTCTTATACACGCCTGTTACAGCAAGGCCAAAGTCAGTTATTTTGACATGGCCATCAGTGGTCAGAAGAATGTTTTCCATCTTCAGGTCCCGGTGTAGAATGCCTTTGTTATGCAGGAACTCTGTGCCACAGATCACTTCTGCTGAGATGAATTGTATTGTGGCAGTATCAAGAGGAAAGTTCTTTAGTATGAAAGCATGCAGGTCCCCTCTGGTGGCCAATTCCATCACGTAATAGATAAAGTTGTCGGTGTGGAAGGCAGCCAGGCCATGAATCAAGTAAGGACTTTCATGGGATAGTTGTAAGACATGGCGCCCTACGAAACTGTACCCAAGCTCAGTGAAGTCCCGTTTATCTGACACTTTAAGGGCAATTAATTCTTTGCGCATGATATCTCTTGCCAAGTAAACTTTACCAAAGCCTCCTTCTCCCAGTGTACCGTGGAAAGTAAAGGATTTCAATGATAGGGGTACTGTAGCAGATGCTTCCTCGCCAGTCTGATCAGGTTCCTTTACACAGATGTCACTTTTGGTGGATTTCCTGCCACGGCAAATGCTGCTCTGAGATGTTTTGGTACTGTCTGTCACCAGTCCTGTCTCCTTGTCATCGGTCTTGATGCTTTGATTTTCCTCCATGTCATCATGTCCACCATAGTACTGGATGTACAGGTCTTCCAAGCTGTGGATCAGGTCATGAATTTGTTGGTATTCTTCTAGTATATGCTGTTGCCCAAAACTGTCTGTCAGCAGTTCTGTCTCCTTGTCATCGGTCTTGATGCTTTGATTTTCCTCCATGTCATCGTGTCTACCATAGTACTGGATATACAGGTCTTCCAAGCTGTGGATCAGGTCATGAATTTGTTGGTATTCTTCTAGAATATGCTGTGCCCCAAAATTTTCTGTCTCCAGTTCTGTCTCCTTGTCATCGGTCTTAATGATTTTATTTTCCTCCATGTCATCCTGCTTTTCTTTAGATGACACGTTGACTGTGAAAAGAAGAAACGCATAGACATAGAATAAGTCACATAATAAAACATAAAGCCCTCTCTATGAACCAGAAGGGAGAGCCGCTCTATAAGCTGTCCATGTAATACATGGATGGTCATTTATCTAAATGGCTGCTATGTAATACTACATTTCACCTGCAGGGAAAATGTCTGGATGGCCACGATTTCCCCTGGAAAAATCATCTTTAATGGTGGTGGTTTTATTTTAAACCCTTAACGCCATACACGTACGGTGGATGTGCGGAATTGAGCTGGCACCATACACGGCGGGTGCCGGCTGTTTTATATACCTGACACCAGCTTGCCATGGCTAGGAGCGGAGATTTCTCTGATTGTGGTGGATTAACCCAGCCAGATGTCGCGATCAGTAGTAACTACAGATTCTGAGCAGTTAGACAGAGGGAGGGAGCCAAGCAGTTACCATGGCAGCCAAAGGCCTACTGAAATCTTCCAAGTCTGTCTTTTCTGTCCTACTATTTAAGGGGTCATCCGGTTTTAGCAAATTAATATTATTTTCTGTATAATTAAAAGTAATACAATTTTCCAATATACTTCCTGTATTAATTCCTTATGGTTTTTAAGATCTCTGCTTGTTGCTATTTAGAAAGAACATTTATTGTTTACTTCCAGTGGATAAAATTCGGTCCATGGTCATGTGATGGACACACAGGTGCACGGCTCGTTACAGTAAGGGTATGTGCACATGATAACGTCAATTACGGCTGAAATTACGGAGCTGTTTTCAGGAGAAAACAGCTCCTGCATTTCAGACGTAATTGCTTGTACTCGCGTTTTGCGAGGCGTCCATTACGGACGTAATTTGGAGCTGTTCTTCATTGAAGTCAATGAAAAATGGCTCAAATTACGTCATTACGTCATTTGACAACGACGCGTAAAATTACAGGTCGTCGGCATAGTACATCGGCAAACCCATTGAAATTAATGGGCAGATGTTTGCCGACGTATTTGAGCCGTATTTTCAGGTGTAATTCGAGGCGTAAAACGCCTCGTTTACGCCTGAAAATAGGTCGTGTGAACCCAGGCTCACAGTATGTGTATCAGAGATGTTGTGTCTTGTAATGAGCCGTGCACCTGTGTGTCCATCACATGACCATGGACAGAATTTTATCCACTGGAATTAAATAATGGAATAAAAATTGATCTGAAAGCTTCCCATAAAGACTACATCTGACCCCGCAAAACAACAAGCACTCACACCTCCCCATTGTTGTAAAAATAATAAAATGTATGCGTCTCAGAATATGGCTACACAAAACATGTCATTTTTTTTTTTTTAAATGTCGTATTGCCGTAATTGTTTTGAGCCGCAGAATAAATTAAACGTGTAATCTTTACTGCATGATCAACGCAGTAAAAAAAAAAAACAATGGAGGAATTGTGTTTTTTCTTCAAAAACATCCCACAATATTTTTTTTTCTAATTTACTTAATACATTTTATGGTACATTAAATTGTGGGATTAAAAAATACAACTCGTCCAGCAAAAAAAATTTTGTCAAACGGCTATGTCGACGGAAAAATAAAAATGTTGTGGCTACTGGAAGGCGGGGAGGCTAAAACAAAAAATCTAAAATTGGCCTGGTCCTTAAGAGGTGAAATGGGAAATGCTCTGTAGCCGAGTACTAGGCCGGGAATTTAATGCCATAACCCATAATGTTCTTTAAGACAAATGTGGAGGCCGAGCATCAGAGGAGACCAGGGAGATCGTCTAACTGAACTCCTAAAATGGCGGCAAGTTTATATATTTATATATATTTACATAAAAGAAACTGGTGCAAAAGAAAACTGGAGCCGTTGCCCATAGCAACCAATCAGATTCCTTTGCACTAGTTTTGATAAATTTCCCCCATTATATCTAGGATTTCGTTTTACAAACCTGATAACAATAACCAAAACCTTGTATTATAAAAAAATTATTATAGTAAATCTTCATGTACATTCACATTCCTTTAAAATTTTTACACCCCATATTCTAAGTATTGCCGCAAACCCCATTGCCCACAAAACCACCTGTTTTGGCGGTACATTTGCATAAGCCCCACTCCTTTGAGGTACATTTTGGGGAATAATAGTAATTACATGTTGTCTTACCTTTGCTGTCCACCATGTTAATGCCGCTGGGTCCTGGGAGTTCTAAACTTCTCTTTTTTTGGATAGAAGTCCTCCTCCCCTTATGTCCAGCAATCCTCGCCAAGGTTTTTTGCAGGCGAGCGAAGAACCGGATGATTCTTGGTTTCTTAGCTTTACTTGGCTTCTTCTGGTCATCTTCTCCACCATTCTTCTCTTTTTGTTCTTCTTTTCTCTCCTCCTTCTCTCCTTCTTTCTCTAAATTCTTTCTCTTCTTTTTTGCCTTCATTTTGTCAAAGGCTAAGAGATCAAATCGAAGTTCGCAGGGTTCGCTCACACGTGTCTCTGCTGGCTGCAGTGAGTGAATGCAAAGTTTCTTACCTGTACATTTGTGAAAGTACCCACATGATGTCATCTGCCATTGTGATGTCATCAACTTGTGATATCTTGCGGCAGTTGATGACATCACAATGCCCCCAACACTGTTTATATATATATATATATATATATATATATAAACGTATACCTATCTATCTATCTATCTATCTATCTATCTATCTATCTATCTATCTATCTATCTATCTATCTATCTATCTATCTATCTATCTATCTATCTGTCTATCTATCTATCTATCTACCTATCTATATCTATATTTATTTATATATATTTTTAGAGAGAGGAAATAAAGAGATATTGAGTATACTTTATATAGATTAGATTTATATGTATACAATATACAATGCCCCCATTACTGTGTTTACATATATTTATTTATTTAGAGAGAGGGAGAGAAAATAAAGAGACATTGAATACACTGTATATAGAGGAAGCCACATTATGGCGATACACGTGGGGCAATCAGACCCCTTTATCCCATTTTTTGCCTATTTTGTATCCATGTCGCAACCACATTTAAGATTTGATGCAACATTTCTTATGCCTTTGTACTAGCTATATATGCTGAGGGATTTAGGTGGTTTTGGGGGTATTCTCTATTTGTCCACATATCAGGTTGGCAACCCCCTTTGAATTTGGTCCAGCATGATGTGCTGTTTTAAATGTTTTTAAACACATTTATGTAGTGTGCTTATTTCTAAATAAACTTATTTTTGTGTAATTTAGAGTGACTATTTATTCTCCTTGCCACTTATATACCCATATGTGTGTTGTTTTTTCATATTGTAGATTAGATTTCTATACATAATATACATTTTTATATATATTTATTTATATAATTAATATGTTTATAATTATAATTAATAAATTTATATAATATATATATATACACTACCGTTCAAAAGTTTGGGGTCACCCAGACAATTTTGTGTTTTCCATGAAAACTCACACTTATATTTATCAAATGAGTTGCAAAATGACTAGAAAATATATTAGAAATAATGATTTTTATTTGAAATAATAATTTTCTCCTTCAAACTTTGCTTTCGTCAAAGAATCCTCCATTTGCAGCAATTACAGCATTGCAGACCTTTGGCATTCTAGCTGTTAATTTGCTGAGGTAATCGGGAGAAATTTCACCCCATGCTTCCAGAAGCCCCTCCCACAAGTTGGATTGGCTTGATGGGCACTTCTTGCGTACCATACGGTCAAGCTGCTCCCACAACAGTTCTATGGGTTTGAGATCTGGTGACTGCGCTGGCCACTCCATTACAGATAGAATACCAGCTGCCTACTTCTTCCCTAAATAGTTCTTGCATAATTTGGAGGTGTGCTTTGGGTCATTGTCCTGCTGCAGGATGAAATTGGCTCCAATTAAGCACTGTCCACAGGGTATGGCGTTGCAAAATGGAGTGATAGCCTTCCTTATTCAAAATCCCTTTTACCTTGTACAAATCTCCCACTTTACCAGCACTAAAGCAACCCCAGATAATCACATTACCTCCACCATGCTTGACAGATGGCGTCAGGCACTCTTCCAGCATCTTTTCAGTTGTTCTGCGTCTCACAAATGTTCTTCTGTGTGATCCAAACACCTCAAACTTCGATTCATCTGTCCATAACACTTATTTCCAATCTTCCTCTGTCCAATGTCTGTGTGCTTTTGCCCATATTAATCTTTTCCTTTTATTAGCCAGTCTCAGATATGGCTTTTTCTTTGTCACTCTGCCCTGAAGGCCAGCATCCCGGAGTCACCTCTTCGCTGTAGACCTTGGTACTATTTAATGAAGCTGCCAGTTGAGGACCTGTGAGGCGTCTATTTCTCAAACTAGAGACTCTAATTTTGAGAGTTTAATCGAACCCACAAATGTAATGCTCCAGATTCTCAACTAGCTCAAAGGAAGGTCAGTTTTATAGCTCCTCTAAACAGCAAAACTGTTTACAGTGGTGCTAACATAATTGCACATGGGTTTTCAAGTGTTTTCTAATCATCCATTAGCCTTCTAACATAGTTATCAAACACAATGTACAATTAGAACACTGGAGTGATGGTTGCTGGAAATGGGCCTCTATACACCTATGTAGATATTGCATTAAAAACCAGACGTATGAAGCTAGAATAGTCATTTAGCGCATTAAAAATGTATAGAGTGTATTTCTGATTAATTTAATGTTATCTTCATTGAAAAAAACTGTGCTTTTCTTTCAAAAATAAATGTATTAGCACAAAGGAGGGGGAGGGTAATAAATGGGGTATTGGGGGTGATTAAAAGGCTTTTTTTTTTTTACTTTTATAGAGGTAAAACACACAGCTCCGATATCCTCACAAATCTGACAGGAATGAGGAGAACAGAGCTGTTTGCCCTGCCTCCATGCCTTTACATGCTGTGATTGGTCAGTCAGGTTTGACTGGTTTATCACAGTTGTAGCGTGCAGGTTTACTCATCTCCCGACGCCCGCAGCCATGGATCCGTGAGCGCTGGCCCCCATATCCTTCCTAGGAGACGCCAGCGCTCATTTCCGCTCTGGTCTGCTGGATCCCGTAGGGTGCACACGCACGCTCGTGCCCGGTCTTAAAGGGCCAGCGCGCGCACAAAAGAAGTTGTCATGATTATCAACTGCCACGATTTCCTGGTCTATAAGAAGGCCCTAGGCCTTCTGATCCTTGCCCGAGCATTGATAGTTTTCCCAGTCTGTCTTGCAAATGGTCCCTTAGTGTTTCCCGTTCCAGTTGTTACTTGTGCCTTGTTACCCGTTCCTGTTTCCCGTGCTGTGCCTTTAGTATTGAGTCTGCCACGTCCTGTGCCATCTGACACATCCAGAGGAATCCGCCACGTCCTGTGTCATCTGCCACGTCCGGAGGAATCACCACGTCCTGTGTCACCTGCCACATCCGGAGGAATCAGCCACGTCATGTGTCATTTGCCACGTCCGGAGAAATCCGCCATGTCTGGCGCAACCTGCGGCTCCTGTGTCATCCGCCATGTTTGGCGTTATCTGCTGCACCCATCCCCATCAGTGCCAGAGCTGCGGCCACCGTCTGGACTATCCAGGTACCCTTGTGCGGGACATTGTATTGCTGGGGTTTCCTGTTGTTTGGCCAGCTGCCTCCCCGCTACGGCGGTATGACGTAGTGGGTCCACTAACCCACTTCGTGACAGTACGCTCAGTCCATGGACCCCACTGGTCAACCTGAGACTTTGACGACACAAGTCATGCTGGCCGAGATGGAGGATCTCCAGTCACGACAAGACCAACTCCTCCTGTCAGTGAACGCCATTGCCCATCGGCTGCTTGCTCCAACCACAGTCGTCACCGCACCCATTCCTGCTGTTCCTCCTGCTACACTTCCTGTTTGTGCTGGTACCAATCCCCTTTGTTTCTTGCCACTACCTCCACGATATGACGGAGACCCGAGGACCTGCAGGGGATTTTTGAATCAGTGCCTGATCCACTTCAGCCTACATGCCAGGTCTTTCTCTTCGGATGACGCCAGGATCGCCTTCATCATCTCTCTCCTTACTGGCAAAGCCCTGGCATGGGCTAACCCTCTATGGGAACATCAGGGACCAGAGACCTGTGACTTGCAGTGCTTCTTACAGACATTCCGCTCGATCTTTGAGGAACCTGGGAGAGTTTCTTCGGCTGCTGCATCCTTGCTGACCCTACACCAGGGAGACCTCTCCGTGGGTGAGTATGCCATTCAGTTCCGATCCTGGCTGCTGAATTGACCTGGAACTCGTTGGCTTTGGTGGCCACATTCTGGCAGGGACTATCTTCAGGGATCAAGGACGAGCTGGCTGCTCGCGATCTGCCATCTACCCTGGACGATCTTGTCCTACTTGCCTCCCGGGTTGACATGAGGATCCGGGAGCGTTCCCAAGAGGTTCTCCGGGAGAGAGAGCTTCCTAGGCTGGATTCTACTTTCCAGCAATCCTCCTCAGTCATCCCACCAGAGGATCCGATGCAGAGTAACTATGTCAGATTGTCTACCCAGGAGAAACAACGCAGACGCACTTCTGGACTTTGTTTGTATTGCGGCCTCAGAGGCCATATTGTGCGTCTGTGTCCCCAGAGGCCAGAGAGACCCCATTGCCTAGGTTTGATTGCAGAGACAACCCTAGATGGAATGGTACCTAATAAAGCATTCAGTTCCAAGCTGACTATTCCTCTGACCCTAGTATCCGGCGAGAAGACGTATCAAGTTTCTGCCTATCTTGACTCTGGTTCTGCGGCAAATTTCATCCAGAGAGAGCTGGTGGATCAACTTCAGCTGCCCACTGTCCCCCTAGAGAGGTCTTTGGCTGTTGCCTCAGTTAATGGACTGCCTCTGCCTGATCCCATCATTTCTAAAACAAAGCCGTTGAAGCTCCAGGTTGGAGTCCTTCATTTTGAATTAATTTCTTTCCTTGTTTTGCCCAAGGCCATCAACCCTGTTCTACTGGGCCTGCCTTGGCTTCAACTACATGCCCCAGTCCTGTACTGGAATTCTGGAGAGGTTCTCCAATGGGGCTCCAAGTGCCATGGTCGTTGTCTGTTGCAGATCCATCCTGTCAAGCCTCCTCTGCCTCAGTCATTGGCGGGACTGCCTCCACAGTTTGCTCAATATGCAGATGTTTTCAGCAAAAGGGAGGCTGAGACACTGCCTCCTTATCGGACTTATGACTGCCCCATTGAACTGGTTCCTAATTCCTCCCTCCCCCGTGGCCGAGTATATCCTCTTTCCTTGCCTTAGTCTCTATCCATGTCGGCCTATATCAAGGAGAATCTGGAGAGGTGTTTCATTCGAAAGACTTCCGCCCCGGCCGGGGCTGGATTCTTCTTCGTTAAAAAGAAGAACGGATCCCTTCGACCCTGCATTGACTACCGTGGTCTCAACCAGATCACGGTCAAGAACAAATACCCGTTGCCACTTATATCTGAGCTGTTTGATCGCATACGACGAGAATTTTTTTCTTCTAAGCTAGACCTGCGTGGGGCTTATAATCTAGTCCGGATTCGCCGGGGCGATTAATGGAAGACGGCATTTAACACCCAGGACGGGCACTACGAATACCTAGTGATGCCCTTCGGACTGTGTAACGCTCCCGCAGTGTTTCAGGACTTCGTTAATGATATCTTCCGAGATCTCCTCTATATCTGTGTTGTTGTTTATCTCGATTATATTTTGATTTTCTCCCCAGATCCGACGACTCATCGGAGGCATGCCCGTCAGGTTCTACTGTGATTAAGGGAGAATCATTTATACGCCAAGCTGGAGAAGTGCCTCTTTGAGAAGAGTTATCTGCCCTTCCTGGGCTACATCATCTTGGATCAGGGTCTCAAGATGGATCCTGAGAAAGTCAGAGCTGTCCTGGAGTGGCCACGTCCTCAAGGCTTAAGGGCCATACAGCGCCTATTTCTGCCAGCAGTTTATTCCTAACTTCTCTTCTCTGACGGCTCCCATCTCTACCCTTACCAAGAAGGGTGTGAACACCAAGGTGTGGACTCCAGAGGCAGAGTCCGCATTCATTAGCCTCAAGAAAGCCTTCACTTCAGCTTCGATCCTCCATCATCCTGACGTATCTCGGCAGTTCTCACTGGAAGTTGACGCTTCCTCTGTTGGTGCAGGTGCACTTCTGTTCCAGAGGAGCTCCAAAGGAAAAGCGGTAGTATGTGACTACTACTCAGGACTTTTTTCTTCTTCTGAGCGCAATTACTCTATTGGAGATCGGGAGCTACTGGCCATCAAATTGGCTCTGGAGGAGTGGAGACATCTTCTAGAGGGCGCTGCTCACCCCATCCTGATCTTCACCGACCACATAAACCTTACCTACCTTCAGTCTGCACAACGACTGAATCCCCGTCAAGCCAGGTGGTCGCTGTTCTTCACCAGTTTCCAGTTTGTGCTCCAATACCGTCCCGCGGACAAGAATGTGGGGGCCGATGCCCTGTCCAGATCGTTTGAGACGGAAGACAAGGTGGAGTCCCTTCAGACTATCATAGACCCGTCCTGCATTGTCACTGCTAATCCTCTGCAGGTTAGAGACATCCCTCCGTGGAGGACTTTTGTTCGGTTGGCAGACAGGAGAAGAATTCTAAACTTGCTGGGCACGCTGGTGTCCGTAAAACCCGAGACCTGATTGCTCGTCACTTCTGGTGGTCCACGCTACCTAAAGATGTTCTGGACTTTGTCTCTTCTTGCACAGTGTTTTCCACTTACAAAGTTACTCACTCCAAGCCTGCCGGCCTGCTTCAACCTCTGCCTGTACCCAATGCCCCCTGGCAGCACATTGTGATGGACTTTGTCACAGACCTTCCCCCCTCAGCAGGATGCAACACTGTCTCGGTGGTGGTGGACCGGTTCTCTAAGATGGCACATTTTATCCCGCTGGCCGGCCTATCTTCTGCTCCTCATCTGGGGAGTTTCTTCATTCTACACATCTTTCGCTTGCATGGCTTGCCTCTTCACATCGTGTCAGATCGGGGGGTTCAGTTTACTTCAAAGTTCTGGAGAGTCGATTGCATGAAGCGAAATGCAGATACTAGGAGAAGAGAGCCACCTCAGTATCTTCCGGGTATTAAAGTCTGGCTGTCCTCTCGGAACATTCGCTTGAAGGTGCCTTCATACAAGTTTGCTCCCAGGTTCCTTGGTCCTTTTGAGATTCTGCAACAGATAAACCCTGTCTCCTATAAGCTGCGGCTGCCTCCTACCCTCAGAATCCCCAACTCCTTTCATGTGTCCCTCCTGAAGCCAGTGGTCCTGAACCGCTACAGCAAGACTTCTAGATCCATAGTTGCTCCCAGCGGTTCTTCTGATATATTTGAGGTGAGGGAGATCCTGGACTGCAAGAGGGTAGGAGGAATGACTTTCTATTTGGTGGACTGGAGAGGGTTTGGTCCTGAGGAGAGGTCCTGGGATCCAGAAGAGAACCTCAGTGCCCTTGCGCTTATTAAGAAATTCTTCTCTCGCTCTGGCCCCTAGAAGAGGGGGCGTAAGAGGGGGGATACTGTAGCGTCCATGGCCGCGGGCCATCGGGTTTACTCACCTCCCGACGCCCGCAGCCATGGATCCGTGAGCGCTGGCCCCCATCTCCTTCCTAGGAGACGCCAGCACTCACTTCCGCTCTGGTCTGCTGGGTCCCGTAGGGTGCACGCGCACGCTCGTGCCCGGTCTTAAAGGGCCAGCGCGCGCACAAAGGAAGTCGTCATCATTATCAACTGCCACGATTTCCTGGTCTATAAGAAGGCCCCAGGCATTATGATCCTTGCCTGAGCATTGTTAGTGTTCACAGTGTCTTGCAAATGGTCCCTTAATGTTTCCCGTTCCAGTTGTTAGCCGTGCCTTGTTACCTGTTCCTGTTTCCCGTGCTGTGCCTTTAGTATTGAGTCTGCCACGTCCTGTGTCATCTGCCTCGTCCGGAGGAATACGCCACGTCCTGTGTCACCTGCCATATCCTGAGTAATCCGCCACGTCATGTGTCATCTGCCACGTCCGGAGGAATCCGCCACGTCTGGCGCAACCTGCGGCTCCTGTGTAATCTGCCACGCTTTGCGTTATCTGCTCCACCCATCTCCATCAGTGCCAGAGCTGCGGCCACCGTCTGGACTATCCATGTACCCTTGTGTGGGACATTGTATTGCTGGGGTTTCCTGTTGTTTGGCCAGCTGTCTTCTCGCTACGGCGGTACGGCCTAGTGTGTCCACTAACCTGCTTTGTGACACCAGTGATCGCCGTACAGGGACCACTGTGATTGGTCCCCTGATGGCTCCCTGTCACAATCATCTGTCTACTACAGCTGTTGCCAGGGTTTTATCACTGTGTATTTACTCTCCTGCACCACTGTCTTGCTTGTTTCATCGTTCTTCTGTCTACTGTCTTCTGTGGTGGGTAACATGTAGGAGTTAATTGTACAACATCAATATCATGAAGCACCTCACCAAGGAGTGACAGCCCAACATGGTGCCGCTGGATTGGTTACTTTCCAATCCAGATGCATGGCTCAGGGCAGAATGCAGAGGATAAGGTTCTACTTCCTGCTTTTCAGCACCGCCTGATTGGTCAGAGCCCAATGTAGCAGTGCAGACTGAGCAGGACCAGGCGCCACGTGAGTCCTGTAGAGGGTCAGCATGCTTTGCATTATATGTTGAGAATGCTGTCCTGGTGCCAGTCAGTCTGGCAGAGAAGGCAGGTGAGAATTGGCCCTACAAAACCGAATAAAGAACAATTTATTTTACAACATTGTCTTTCTAAAGACCCCACTACTCGACAGAAGGCCTGTCTTACAACACTATAGAACAATTATTTATTAAGTGGAGGTTATAGAGACTTAACATTACACTGGGAGCATTTATTGTTTTACACTGGTCCATGTATCTCTGTGTCTACGAGATACATGTATAGCCTTCAATCGCTGCACTTGGGTTTAGACTGGGTAAAACAAATGTCAAATAATGGTACAAATGATAAATGGAAGATTTGAAAATCTACTTTGGGTAATTATAATGCAAAATGTATTCCTATAGGTACCATATATAAACGACTAAAATGAAACCCCACATGGCTTACACCTTCTGAAAAAAGGGCAATACATGACAAAAAAAGGGCATTTGAAAAATACAAATCTGAGGGTACAGCTGTGGCCTTTGCAAATTTATAAAGAGCTTAATAAAATCTTTAAAAAGGTAATAAAATCAGCAAAAATACAAAATGAAAGGCAGGTGGGCAAGGATAGTAAAACAAATCCCCAAAAATTCTTCAAGTATATAAATGCAAAAAAGGCAAGGTCTGAACATGTAGGACCCTTAAACAGTGGTAATGGGGAGTTGGTGACAGGGGATCAAGAGAAGGCAGAGTTACTAAATGGGTTCTACACGGTTTTACTAAGGACAGAAGTTGTCAAACCAACCTGATTTTTTTTTATGAAGAGGTAGGCAGAAGCCTAGACAAAGAGGCCGCTGTGGAGATAGTGTTTTTGTACTTTGCAAAGGCATTTGACACTGTCCATCATAGACATCTAATGAGTAAATTAAGGAATATACGTTTAGAATTTATAGTTTGTAATTGGATTGAGAATTGGCTCAAGGACCGTATCTAGAGAGTTGTGGTCAATGATTCCTACTCTGAATGGTCCCCTGTTATAAGTGATAAGTGGTAAACCCCAGGGTTCCATGCTGGGACCACTATTATTCCACTTATTTATTAATGATATAGAGGATGGGATTAATAGCACTATTTCTATTTTTGCAGATGACAACAAGCTATGTAGTATTGTTGAGTCTATGGAAGATGTTCCTAAATTGCAAGCGGATTTAAACAAAGTGTTTGGGCGTCCAGTTGGCAAATTAAATTGAATGTAGATAAATGTAAAGTTATGCATCTGGGTACCAACAATCTGCATGCATCATATGTCCTAGGGGGAGCTACACTGGGGGAGTCACTTGTTGAGAAGGATCATGGTGTACTTGAAGATCATAAACGAAATAACAGCTTGCAATGTCAATCAGCTGCTTCAAAGGCCAGCAAGATATTGTTGTGTATTAAAAGAGGCATGGACTCACGGGACAGGGATATATTATTACCACTTTACAAAACATTAGTGAGGCCTCATCTAGAATATGCAGTTCAGTTCTGGGCTCCAGTTAATAGAAAGTAACCCCTGGAGTTGGACAAAATACAAAGAAGAGCAACAAAGCTAATAAGGGGCATGGAGAATCTAAGTTATGAGAAAAGATTAAAAGAATTAAACCTATTTAGCCTTGAAAAAAAGATGACTAAGGGGGACATGATTAACTTATATAAATATATTAATGGCACATACAAAAATATTGTGAGATCCTGTTCTATGTTAAACCCCCTCAAAAAACAAGGCGGCACTCCCTTCAGAGAAAAAAAGGTTCAACCTGCAGAGGCGACAAGCCTTCTTTACTGTGAGAACTGTGAATCTATGGAATAGTCACCGCAGGAACTGGTCACATCAGGGACAGTAGATGGCTTTAAAAAAGGCTTAGATAATTTCCTAGAACAAAAAAATATTAGCTCCTATGTATAGAAATTTTTCCCTTCACTTTTCCCATCCCTTGGTTGAACTTGATGGATATGTGTCTTTTTTCAACCGTAGTAACTATGTAACTATGTATTGTCAAACTTATATACTTTTTTTGCTCTGATCTAAAGGGCCAACAATGAGGTTGTGTATAGAAATAATGAAGACAAAGCCTCTGTAGATGTTTTTCATTTTTATTTAATTATGCATTATAGATGTTACCATCACACAATCAAGAAAAATAAAGAAGACTGAAGATGAAGTCTTGTCTATGGGCATAAGGTGAAGGAGCTGTTTTCTTTTTCAGCAGTTTCCTTCTATCTGCCCATGGTCGGTAAGTGAAGGAGCTGCTTTCTATTTGAGCAGCTTCCTTCTGTGTGTCTATGGTCGATTGGAAAAGGAGCTGTTTTTTGTCAACACAGCTTTCTTCCGTGGTGACCATTGTCGGTAGGAGAAGGAGCTGCTTTCTGTCTCAGCAGCGTCCTTCTATGTGTCTATGGTCAGTAGGAGCTGTTTTCTGTTTCTACAGCATTCTACTGTCTGACCATTATCGGTAGGAGAAGGAGCTGCTTTCTATCTCAGCAGCTTCCTTCTGTTTGTCTTTGCCACCACATTGGTCGATGAGTTGTCCAGTTAGTTAAATAGCAAGTATGGTTGAAAGAAGTCCTTCAATTTCAACCTCTTAATTACTTGCTATGGTGATCCAGAGGAAGGCGAAAAATAACCCCTGAGGACTACTTGTTGGCTTGTCCTTGTATAAGGGGAAAAAATTCCTTCCTGACCCCAAATATGGCGATCGGAATATATCCCTGGATTGTTGGTGCTCAAATCTACTTGGATGTTCAGTGGTGGAAACTTGGTAAGTTTGTCACAGTCCGGTAAAGATGAAATTTCTCTTCAAAGAGTTGTCTCATCCAGTGGTTGCTGTAAGAAGACATATATAATATGTGCAGATCAGTATCTCTTAGAATAAACACATTCCACATCCTGTAATCTTTAGACTTTGTTCACATCTGCGCTAGGGATCCGTTCCGATGTTCCGTCTGAGCTTTCTGTCAGAACGGAGCCCTGACAGACACAAATGGAAACCATAGGTTTCCGTTTCCATCACCATTGATTTCAATGGTGATGGATCCGGTGTCAATGGTTTCCGTTTGTCTCCGTTGTGCAAGGGTTCCGTCGCTTGGAAGGAATCAATAGCGTAGTCGACTACGCTATTGATTCAGAAAGCTCAGATGGAACGTGAGAACGGAGCCCTAGCGCATATGTGAACGAAATCTCACAGGGACAGTCAGCTCTTCTCATATAAACTGTATAACTGGGGGCTCTTCAAATATTATTGATCACCAGTACTAGTTACTCAAGGATAGTCATAGTATTTTTGTGGCATAGTAAAGCTAATCTCTATTAACCAATCATTTAATATTCTATCTGCTGTGTCATTGGATGGAAGTGGTTATTAGTTTTCGAGTTACACAATGACTTTTGGCCAAAACGACAACTAACACCCCATGTTTTTTCATGGTTACTTACATTGTACATACCTTTTTTTCCAGGACACGGCCAGGTCTTATGGTGCTGGGAGAGCATGGTGTGCAGATGTCTGGCATTGCATGCAGGGCAGGCTGATCTCTTACAGTATGGGCGTTCTAAAACGGCTGCTATTCGGCGATATATGCTGTGCCTCACTATCCAAACACTATGCCTCCATGTTTTACACACTACACTCACGTTTTTGTATCACTCACAGCCCCGATTTCTACACACTACACTTAGTAATGTCCCCTATACCTCACTTGTACACCATACACAGTACTTTATTATTTTTTATTTTTTCCATTACACATTTACTTCCATGCCCAACACACCACTCCCCTCAAGGTTAGTGGGAGTGGCTATCATTATATAAACACACCTGGGCATTTCCCTTCAGCAGCATTCTCTGACCTGGTCGCGTCCTGTTTGGAACGGGTTTTTTACCCTCCTTCTAATCTGTGAGTATGGCCTTTTCTGTGGATTTAATGACATTCTATGTCCCAATTTTTTTGCACACAATGACTATGATCACACATGTGAAATTCACACAGGCAACTTTGGTGGACCCTCCATTCGACTTAGTCATGCAGGGTTTTTTTTTAGATAAGAACCACATTTTAATATTACACAAATGATTTTGCTCAGAGACAAATTTTTAGTTTCCTGTAAATTATAAGAGTTATAAAAGCACTAGAAGCTCTATATTAATGCCCTTATATACTAGTTATACAATTTATAGAGTATATTACACAGCAATGATAACAATATTGACTTCACTGGTGTTATACTTACATTGTCTAAATAGAATGGTGGGTGGGTTCTGCAAGATGCCAGCTCGCCGAGTCTACTGAGTGGATGCACAGGTTGGATCTATAGGACGAGGATATTGACAGATGGCTTCATGGAGTTTTGTAGGCATTGCCACATCTACTGATGCTAGTGGTGGCAGTGCTGTCTATTACAGGAGCTGTTTCATGGCTTTGGGTAGGTTATGGAATGTAGTGGGAATTTGTAGATGGAGAATATGGTTGGATTTAGTTCTGCTGATTTAATCTGGTCATCCAGTAGCTTTTTCCATTGACCAGTTACTTTTTGTTCTTACTGAATGACCGCTTGGTAAACAGTTTGGCCATCCAAGTTCTGGTCTGAGTGATGACAAGATGATAGTGCTTTGACCACTCTGGGCACACAAAGTTGAATTTATTGAAGATCTTCTGGTCTTTGGTTCTTATTCTATTCGGCATTTCAGCATAGTCCAGTGTTTGGTTAACATTCAGGTCAACAGAAACTGCCAGCAGGCTCGCTGGTGGTGCCATTCTCCTGGCATCCACATTTTCCCAATTGATACTTGAGAAAAATGGATGTTTCTTGATGTCTCCTTTTACTCCCAGCCGCTGAAACTGATCTTTACACAGCAGCCCTTCTAAGATGTTTACTGTGTCAGGAGTTAGATACTTTGGGTAGGGTGGAGCATGGCAGAGGACAGAGCGCTCAATTTCTCTGGGATGTTTTCCAGGAAAAGCTGTCTCTCCTGTAAACAATTGATAAAGAATAGCGCCAATTGCAAAATAATCTACCCCTCGTCCATGTGCCTGGTCCTTCACCATTTCTGGGGCTGCATATCCAGGTGTACCTCTACATGTTTCTTTGGTCTTCTTATACACGCCTGTTACAGCAAGGCCAAAGTCAGTTATTTTGACATGGCCATCAGTGGTCAGAAGAATGTTTTCCATCTTCAGGTCCCGGTGTAGAATGCCTTTGTTATGCAGGAACTCTGTGCCACAGATCACTTCTGCTGAGATGAATTGTATTGTGGCAGTATCAAGAGGAAAGTTCTTTAGTATGAAAGCATGCAGGTCCCCTCTGGTGGCCAATTCCATCACGTAATAGATAAAGTTGTCGGTGTGGAAGGCAGCCAGGCCATGAATCAAGTAAGGACTTTCATGGGATAGTTGTAAGACATGGCGCTCTACGAAACTGTACCCAAGCTCAGTGAAGTCCCGTTTATCTGATACTTTAAGGGCAATTAATTCTTTGCGCATGATATCTCTTGCCAAGTAAACTTTACCAAAGCTTCCTTGTCCCAGTGTACCGTGGAAAGTAAAGCATTTCAATGATAGGGGTACTGTAGCAGATGCTTCCTCGCCAGTCTGATCAGGTTCCTTTACACAGATGTCACTTTTGGTGGATTTCCTGCCACGGCAAATGCTGCTCTGAGATGTTTTGGTACTGTCTGTCACCAGTCCTGTCTCCTTGTCATCGGTCTTGATGCTTTGATTTTCCTCCATGTCATCATGTCCACCATAGTACTGGATGTACAGGTCTTCCAAGCTGTGGATCATGTCATGAATTTGTTGGTATTCTTCTAGTATATGCTGTTGCCCAAAACTGTCTGTCAGCAGTTCTGTCTCCTTGTCATCGGTCTTGATGCTTTGATTTTCCTCCATGTCATCGTGTCTACCATAGTACTGGATATACAGGTCTTCCAAGCTGTGGATCAGGTCATGAATTTGTTGGTATTCTTCTAGAATATGCTGTGCCCCAAAATTTTCTGTCTCCAGTTCTGTCTCCTTGTCATCGGTCTTAATGATTTTATTTTCCTCCATGTCATCCTGCTTTTCTTTAGATGACACGTTGACTGTGAAAAGAAGAAACGCATAGACATAGAATAAGTCACATAATAAAACATAAAGCCCTCTCTATGAACCAGAAGGGAGAGCCGCTCTATAAGCTGTCCATGTAATACATGGATGGTCATTTATCTAAATGGCTGCTATGTAATACTACATTTCACCTGCAGGGAAAATGTCTGGATGGCCACGATTTCCCCTGGAAAAATCATCTTTAATGGTGGTGGTTTTATTTTAAACCCTTAACGCCATACACGTACGGTGGATGTGCGGAATTGAGCTCGCACCATACACGGCGCGTGCCGGCTGTTTTATATACCTGACACCAGCCTGCCATGGCTAGGAGCGGAGATTTCTCTGATTGTGGTGGATTAACCCAGCCAGATGTCGCGATCAGTAGCAACTACAGATTCTGAGCAGTTAGACAGAGGGAGGGAGCCAAGCAGTTACCATGGCAGCCAAAGGCCTACTGAAATCTTCCAAGTCTGTCTTTTCTGTCCTACTATTTAAGGGGTCATCCGGTTTTAGCAAATTAATATTATTTTCTGTATAATTAAAAGTAATACAATTTTCCAATATACTTCCTGTATTAATTCCTTATGGTTTTTAAGATCTCTGCTTGTTGCTATTTAGAAAGAACATTTATTGTTTACTTCCAGTGGATAAAATTCGGTCCATGGTCATGTGATGGACACACAGGTGCACGGCTCGTTACAGTAAGGGTATGTGCACATGATAACGTCAATTACGGCTGAAATTACTGAGCTGTTTTCAGGAGAAAACAGCTCCTGCATTTCAGACGTAATTGCTTGTACTCGCGTTTTGCGAGGCGTCCATTACGGACGTAATTTGGAGCTGTTCTTCATTGAAGTCAATGAAAAATGGCTCAAATTACGTAATTACGTCATTTGACAACGACGCGTAAAATTACAGGTCGTCGGCATAGTACATCGGCAAACCCATTGAAATGAATGGGCAGATGTTTGCCGACGTATTTGAGCCGTATTTTCAGGTGTAATTCGAGGCGTAAAACGCCTCGTTTACGCCTGAAAATAGGTCGTGTGAACCCAGGCTCACAGTATGTGTATCAGAGCTGTTGTGTCTTGTAATGAGCCGTGCACCTGTGTGTCCATCACATGACCATGGACAGAATTTTATCCACTGGAATTAAATAATGGAATAAAAATTGATCTGAAAGCTTCCCATAAAGACTACATCTGACCCCGCAAAACAACAAGCACTCACACCTTCCCAATTGTTGTAAAAATAATAAAATGTATGCGTCTCAGAATATGGCTACACAAAACATGTCATTTTTTTTTTTTTAAATGTCGTATTGCCGTAATTGTTTTGACCCGCAGAATAAATTAAACGTGTAATCTTTACTGCATGATCAACGCAGTAAAAAAAAAAAACAATGGAGGAATTGTGTTTTTTCTTCAAAAACATCCCACAATATTTTTTTTTCTAATTTACTTAATACATTTTATGGTACATTAAATTGTGGGATTAAAAAATACAACTCGTCCAGCAAAAAAAATTTTGTCAAACGGCTATGTCGACGGAAAAATAAAAATGTTGTGGCTACTGGAAGGCGGGGAGGATAAAACAAAAAATCTAAAATTGGCCTGGTCCTTAAGAGGTGAAATGGGAAATGCTCTGTAGCCGAGTACTAGGCCGGGAATTTAATGCCATAACCCATAATGTTCTTTAAGACAAATGTGGAGGCCGAGCATCAGAGGAGACCAGGGAGATCGTCTAACTGAACTCCTAAAATGGCGGCAAGTTTATATATTTATATATATTTACATAAAAGAAACTGGTGCAAAAGAAAACTGGAGCCGTTGCCCATAGCAACCAATCAGATTCCTTTGCACTAGTTTTGATAAATTTCCCCCATTACATCTAGGATTTCGTTTTACAAACTTGATAACAATAACCAAAACCTTGTATTATAAAAAAATGATTATAGTAAATCTTCATGTACATTCACATTCCTTTAAAATTTTTACACCCCATATTCTAAGTATTGCCGCAAACCCCATTGCCCACAAAACCACCTGTTTTGGGGGTACATTTGCATAAGCCCCACTCCTTTGAGGTACATTTTGGGGAATAATAGTAATTACATGTTGTCTTACCTTTGCTGTCCACCATGTTAATGCCGCTGGGTCCTGGGAGTTCTAAACTTCTCTTTTTTTGGATAGAAGTCCTCCTCCCCTTATGTCCAGCAATCCTCGCCCAGGTTTTTTGCAGGCGAGCGAAGAACCGGATGATTCTTGGTTTCTTAGCTTTACTTGGCTTCTTCTGGTCATCTTCTCCACCATTCTTCTCTTTTTGTTCTTCTTCTTTTCTCTCCTCCTTCTCTCCTTCTTTCTATAAATTCTTTCTCTTCTTTTTTGCCTTCATTTTGTCAAAGGCTAAGAGATCAAATCGAAGTTCGCAGGGTTCGCTCACACGTGTCTCTGCTGCCTGCAGTGAGTGAATGCAAAGTTTCTTACCTGTACATTTGTGAAAGTACCCACATGATGTCATCTGCCATTGTGATGTCATCAACTTGTGATATCTTGCGGCAGTTGATGACATCACAATGCCCCCAACACTGTTTATATATATATATATATATATATATATATATATATATATATATATATATATATAAACGTATACCTATCTATCTATCTATCTATCTATCTATCTATCTATCTATCTATCTACCTATCTATATCTATATTTATTTATATATATTTTTAGAGGGAGGAAATAAAGAGATATTGAGTATACTTTATATAGATTAGATTTATATGTATACAATATACAATGCCCCCAATACTGTTTGCATATATTTATTTATTTAGAGAGAGGGAGAGAAAATAAAGAGACATTGAATACACTGTATATAGAGGAAGCCACATTATGGCGATACACGTGGGGCAATCAGACCCCTTTATCCCATTTTTTGCCTATTTTGTATCCATGTCGCAACCACATTTAAGATTTGATGCAACATTTCTTATGCCTTTGTACTAGCTATATATGCTGAGGGATTTAGGTGGTTTTGGGGGTATTCTCTATTTGTCCACATATCAGGGTGGCAACCCCCTTTGAATTTGGTCCAGCATGATGTGCTGTTTTAAATGTTTTTAAACACATTTATGTAGTGTGCTTATTTCTAAATAAACTTATTTTTGTGTAATTTAGAGTGACTATTTATTCTCCTTGCCACTTATATACCCATATGTGTGTTGTTTTTTCATATTGTAGATTAGATTTCTATACATAATATACATTTTTATATATATTTATTTATATAATTAATATGTTTATAATTATAATTAATAAATTTATATAATATATATATATACACTACCGTTCAAAAGTTTGGGGTCACCCAGACAATTTTGTGTTTTCCATGAAAACTCACACTTATATTTATCAAATGAGTTGCAAAATGACTAGAAAATATATTATAAATAATGATTTTTATTTGAAATAATAATTTTCTCCTTCAAACTTTGCTTTCGTCAAAGAATCCTCCATTTGCAGCAATTACAGCATTGCAGACCTTTGGCATTCTAGCTGTTAATTTGCTGAGGTAATCGGGAGAAATTTCACCCCATGCTTCCAGAAGCCCCTCCCACAAGTTGGATTGGCTTGATGGGCACTTCTTGCGTACCATACGGTCAAGCTGCTCCCACAACAGTTCTATGGGTTTGAGATCTGGTGACTGCGCTGGCCACTCCATTACAGATAGAATACCAGCTGCCTACTTATTCCCTAAATAGTTCCTGCATAATTTGGAGGTGTGCTTTGGGTCATTGTCCTGCTGCAGGATGAAATTGGCTCCAATTAAGCACTGTCCACAGGGTATGGCGTTGCAAAATGGAGTGATAGCCTTCCTTATTCAAAATCCCTTTTACCTTGTACAAATCTCCCACTTTACCAGCACCAAAGCAACCCCAGACAATCACATTACCTCCACCATGCTTGACAGATGGCATCAGGCACTCTTCCAGCATCTTTTCAGTTGTTCTGCGTCTCACAAATGTTCTTCTGTGTGATCCAAACACCTCAAACTTCGATTCATCTGTCCATAACACTTATTTCCAATCTTCCTCTGTCCAATGTCTGTGTGCTTTTGCCCATATTAATCTTTTCCTTTTATTAGCCAGTCTCAGATATGGCTTTTTCTTTGTCACTCTGCCCTGAAGGCCAGCATCCCGGAGTCACCTCTTCGCTGTAGACCTTGGTACTATTTAATGAAGCTGCCAGTTGAGGACCTGTGAGGCGTCTATTTCTCAAACTAGAGACTAATTTTGAGAGTTTAATCGAACCCACAAATGTAATGCTCCAGATTCTCAACTAGCTCAAAGGAAGGTCAGTTTTATAGCTCCTCTAAACAGCAAAACTGTTTACAGTGGTGCTAACATAATTGCACATGGGTTTTCAAGTGTTTTCTAATCATCCATTAGCTTTCTAACATAGTTATCAAACACAATGTACAATTAGAACACTGGAGTGATGGTTGCTGGAAATGGGCCTCTATACACCTATGTAGATATTGCATTAAAAACCAGACGTTTGCAGCTAGAATAGTCATTTAGCGCATTAAAAAATGTATAGAGTGTATTTCTGATTAATTTAATGTTATCTTCATTGAAAAAAACTGTGCTTTTCTTTCAAAAATAAATTTATTAGCACAAAGGAGGGGGAGGGTAATAAATGGGGTATTGGGGGTGATTAAAAGGCTTTTTTTCTTTCACTTTTATAGAGGTAAAACACACAGCTCCGATATCCTCACAAATCTGACAGGAATGAGGAGAACAGAGCTGTTTGCCCTGCCTCCATGCCTTTACATGCTGTGATTGGTCAGTCAGGTTTGACTGGTTTATCACAGTTGACAGCGTCCAGGTTTACTCATCTCCCGACGCCCGCAGCCATGGATCCGTGAGCGCTGGCCCCCATATCCTTCCTAGGAGACGCCAGCGCTCATTTCCGCTCTGGTCTGCTGGATCCCGTAGGGTGCACACGCACGCTCGTGCCCGGTCTTAAAGGGCCAGCGCGCGCACAAAAGAAGTCGTCATCATTATCAACTGCCACGATTTCCTGGTCTATAAGAAGGCCCTAGGCCTTCTGATCCTTGCCCGAGCATTGATAGTTTTCCCAGTCTGTCTTGCAGATGGTCCCTTAGTGTTTCCCGTTCCAGTTGTTACCCGTGCCTTGTTACCCGTTCCTGTTTCCCGTGCTGTGCCTTTAGTATTGAGTCTGCCACGTCCTGTGCCATCTGACACATCCAGAGGAATCCGCCATGTCCTGTGTCATCTGCCACGTCCGGAGGAATCACCACGTCCTGTGTCACCTGCCACATCCGGAGGAATCAGCCACGTCATGTGTCATTTGCCACGTCCCGAGAAATCCGCCATGTCTGGCGCAACCTGCGGCTCCTGTGTCATCCGCCATGTTTGGCGTTATCTGCTGCACCCATCCCCATCAGTGCCAGAGCTGCGGCCACCGTCTGGACTATCCAGGTACCCTTGTGCGGGGCATTGTATTGCTGGGGTTTCCTGTTGTTTGGCCAGCTGCCTCCCCGCTACGGCGGTATGACGTAGTGGGTCCACTAACCCACTTCGTGACAGTACGCTCAGTCCATGGACCCCACTGGTCAACTTGAGACTTTGACGACACAAGTCATGCTGGCCGAGATGGAGGATCTCCAGTCACGACAAGACCAACTCCTCATGTCAGTGAACGCCATTGCCCATCGGCTGCTTGCTCCAACCACAGTCGTCACCGCACCCATTCCTGCTGTTCCTCCTGCTACACTTCCTGTTTGTGCTGGTACCAATCCCCTGTGTTTCTTGCCACTACCTCCACGATATGACGGAGACCCGAGGACCTGCAGGGGATTTTTGAATCAGTGCCTGATCCACTTCAGCCTACATGCCAGGTCTTTCTCTTCGGATGACGCCAGGATCGCCTTCATCATCTCTCTCCTTACTGGCAAAGCCCTGGCATGGGCTAACCCTCTATGGGAACATGAGGGACCAGAGACCTGTGACTTGCAGTGCTTCTTACAGACATTCCGCTCGATCTTTGAGGAACCTGGGAGAGTTTCTTCGGCTGCTGCATCCTTGCTGACCCTACACCAGGGAGACCTCTCCGTGGGTGAGTATGCCATTCAGTTCCGATCCTGGCTGCTGAATTGACCTGGAACTCGTTGGCTTTGGTGGCCACATTCTGGCAGGGACTATCTTCAGGGATCAAGGACGAGCTGGCTGCTCGCGATCTGCCATCTACCCTGGACGATCTTGTCCTACTTGCCTCCCGGGTTGACATGAGGATCCGGGAGCGTTCCCAAGAGGTTCTCCGGGAGAGAGAGCTTCCTAGGCTGGATTCTACTTTCCAGCAATCCTCCTCAGTCATCCCACCAGAGGATCCGATGCAGAGTAACTATGTCAGATTGTCTACCCAGGAGAAACAACGCAGACGCACTTCTGGACTTTGTTTGTATTGCGGCCTCAGAGGCCATATTGTGCGTCTGTGTCCCCAGAGGCCAGAGAGACCCCATTGCCTAGGTTTGATTGCAGAGACAACCCTAGATGGAATGGTACCTAATAAAGCATTCAGTTCCAAGCTGACTATTCCTCTGACCCTAGTATCCGGCGAGAAGACGTATCAAGTTTCTGCCTATCTTGACTCTGGTTCTGCGGCAAATTTCATCCAGAGAGAGCTGGTGGATCAACTTCAGCTGCCCACTGTCCCCCTAGAGAGGTCTTTGGCTGTTGCCTCAGTTAATGGACTGCCTCTGCCTGATCCCATCATTTCTAAAACAAAGCCGTTGAAGCTCCAGGTTGGAGTCCTTCATTTTGAATTAATTTCTTTCCTTGTTTTGCCCAAGGCCATCAACCCTGTTCTACTGGGCCTGCCTTGGCTTCAACTACATGCCCCAGTCCTGTACTGGAATTCTGGAGAGGTTCTCCAATGGGGCTCCAAGTGCCATGGTCGTTGTCTGTTGCAGATCCATCCTGTCAAGCCTCCTCTGCCTCAGTCATTGGCGGGACTGCCTCCACAGTTTGCTCAATATGCAGATGTTTTCAGCAAAAGGGAGGCTGAGACACTGCCTCCTTATCGGACTTATGACTGCCCCATTGAACTGGTTCCTAATTCCTCCCTCCCCCGTGGCCGAGTATATCCTCTTTCCTTGCCTTAGTCTCTATCCATGTCGGCCTATATCAAGGAGAATCTGGAGAGGTGTTTCATTCGAAAGACTTCCGCCCCGGCCGGGGCTGGATTCTTCTTCGTTAAAAAGAAGAACGGATCCCTTCGACCCTGCATTGACTACCGTGGTCTCAACCAGATCACGGTCAAGAACAAATACCCGTTGCCACTTATATCTGAGCTGTTTGATCACATACGACGAGAATTTTTTTTTTCTAAGCTAGACCTGCGTGGGGCTTATAATCTAGTCCGGATTCGCCGGGGTGATGAATGGAAGACGGCATTTAACACCCAGGACGGGCACTACGAATACCTAGTGATGCCCTTCAGACTGTGTAACGCTCCCGCAGTGTTTCAGGACTTCGTTAATGATATCTTCCGAGATCTCCTCTATATCTGTGTTGTTGTTTATCTCGATTATATTTTGATTTTCTCCCCAGATCCGACGACTCATCGGAGGCATGCCCGTCAGGTTCTACTGTGATTAAGGGAGAATCATTTATACGCCAAGCTGGAGAAGTGCGTCTTTGAGAAGAGTTCTCTGCCCTTCCTGGGCTACATCATCTTGGATCAGGGTCTCAAGATGGATCCTGAGAAAGTCAGAGCTGTCCTGGAGTGGCCACGTCCTCAAGGCTTAAGGGCCATACAGCGCCAATTTCTGCCAGCAGTTTATTCCTAACTTCTCTTCTCTGACGGCTCCCATCTCTACCCTTACCAAGAAGGGTGTGAACACCAAGGTGTGGACTCCAGAGGCAGAGTCTGCATTCATTAGCCTCAAGAAAGCCTTCACTTCAGCTTCGATCCTCCATCATCCTGACGTATCTCGGCAGTTCTCACTGGAAGTTGACGCTTCCTCTGTTGGTGCAGGTGCACTTCTGTTCCAGAGGAGCTCCAAAGGAAAAGCGGTAGTATGTGACTACTACTCAGGACTTCTTCTGTAATGGCAGGAAGGAGGTGAAGGGAAAGTGAGCCCTAATCTACCCACCGCCCTGTCCCTGCCTACTTGCAACGACCCGCCCTAGGCGACGAGGTACAACTGGGCGGCGGTCCCTACGCTGGCTAAGTGCACAGGAAGACAAACAGGGAACACGCAAGGGAAGGGGCAGTAGCCACGGAACGCCACGAGGAAACGGGGCGGCGAACGAACAGTCAGGACCAGGACGAAGTGAGTACACCCGAGCGGACACGGAGACAGAAGCAAGCCAGGGCAAGCAAAGCAGGTCAAGCAGAACTGCAGCAAGGCAGAAGCACGGCAGAAGCAGGCTGGAGCAAGCAGCAGTGGGGCCAGGAATCCAAAAGAATTACAAGCACTGAGGGAGAGCACAGGGCAGGTAATAAAGGGCAGGGGGCGGAGCTAACTCCGAGAGACCAGGCCGCGATAGGCTCTCCCACTCCTGAGCCTGCCACCCTGGTTGGTGGGAGAAGGTGTCAGTCGAACAGGTCTGGCCTCAGGTGTGGATTGATTAATCCCAGGAGTGTAGCTAGATGAAGTACCTGGCAGATCCCTAACAGTACTCCCCCTTTTATGAGGGGCCACCGGACCCTTACTAAGGGGACCCGGTTTAGTGGGGAAGAGGAGGTGGAACCTCCTGATCAATACCCCAGCGTGAACATCACGGGCAGGTACCCAAGTCCTCTCCTCCGGCCCGTATCCTCTCCAATGGACCAGGTACTGGAGGGAGCCCTGGACCATCCTACTGTCCATAATCTTGGCCACCTCGAATTCCACCCCCTCAGGGGTGAGAACGGGAACAGGAGGTATCCTCGAGGGGGACCAGGACGGGGAGCAGCGTTTAAGGAGGGAGGCATGGAAGACGTCATGTATGCGAAAGGATGGGGGGAGCTCCAGACAGAAGGATACAGGGTTGAGGACTTCAATGATCTTATAAGGTCCAATAAATCGGGGAGCAAACTTCCTGGACGGGACCTTAAGGCGCAAGTTCCTGGACGACAACCAGACCAAATCCCCGACGACAAACCGGGGGTTAGCAGAACGTCTACTATCCGCCTGAATCTTTTGTGCGCTCTGGGACGCCTCTAGGTTCTTCTGAACCTGGGCCCAGACAGTGCACAGTTCCCGATGAACCTCCTCTACCTCAGGATTATTGGAACAACCAGGGGAGACGGAGGAGAACCTAGGGTTAAACCCGAAATTACAGAAAAACGGGGAGACCCCTGACGAGTTACTGACCCGGTTATTCAGGGAAAATTCAGCAAGGGGAAGGAATGAGACCCAATCGAATTGACAGTCAGAGATGAAACACCTTAAATATTGTTCCAGGGATTGGTTGGTCCTCTCCCTTTGGCCATTGGTTTCGGGATGGAAGGCGGAGGAGAAGGACAGATCAATCTCCAACTTTTTACAAAAAGCTCTCCAAAATAAGGAAACAAATTGTACCCCTCTGTCAGAAACGATATTGACTGGGGCCCCATGGAGACGCAGGATGTGTTTCACAAACAAAGAAGCTAACGTCTTGGCGTTAGGTAGCTTCTTAAGGGGCACAAAGTGGCACATCTTGCTGAAGCGGTCGACTACCACCCACACCACCGACTTGCCCTGAGATGGAGGCAAATCGGTGATAAAATCCATGGAGATATGGGTCCAAGGTCTCTGGGGAATGGGCAAGGAACGTAGTAGGCCCGCAGGTCGGGACCTAGGGGTTTTGGACCTAGCGCAAACCTCACAAGCGGCGACGTAAGCCCTAACATCTTTAGGCAACCCAGGCCACCAATAGTTTCTGGTAATGAGGTGTTTGGTGCCCAAGATGCCAGGATGACCGGATAGAGCGGAGTCATGGTTTTCCCTGAGTACCCTCAGCCGGTATTGCAGGGGAACAAACAGTTTGTCCCCAGGGACGTTCCCGGGAGCTGCACCCTGATCAGCCGCGATATCAGAAGCTAAATCAGAATCCGTGGCAGAGACGATTATACCAGGGGGTAAAATACAAGCGGGATCCTTCTCGGAAGGAGGATTGGCCATGAAACTACGTGACAGAGCGTCAGCCTTAATATTCTTGGACCCAGCCCGGCTTGTAATTATGTAATGGCAGGAAGGAGGTGAAGGGAAAGTGAGCCCTAATCTACCCACCGCCCTGTCCCTGCCTACTTGCAACGACCCGCCCTAGGCGACGAGGTACAACTGGGCGGCGGTCCCTACGCTGGCTAAGTGCACAGGAAGACAAACAGGGAACACGCAAGGGAAGGGGCAGTAGCCACGGAACGCCACGAGGAAACGGGGCGGCGAACGAACAGTCAGGACCAGGACGAAGTGAGTACACCCGAGCGGACACGGAGACAGAAGCAAGCCAGGGCAAGCAAAGCAGGTCAAGCAGAACTGCAGCAAGGCAGAAGCACGGCAGAAGCAGGCTGGAGCAAGCAGCAGTGGGGGCAGGAATCCAAAAGAATTACAAGCACTGAGGGAGAGCACAGGGCAGGTAATAAAGGGCAGGGGGCGGAGCTAACTCCGAGAGACCAGGCCGCGATAGGCTCTCCCACTCCTGAGCCTGCCACCCTGGTTGGTGGGAGAAGGTGTCAGTCGAACAGGTCTGGCCTCAGGTGTGGATTGATTAATCCCAGGAGTGTAGCTAGATGAAGTACCTGGCAGATCCCTAACATCTTCTGAGCGCAATTACTCTATTGGAGATCGGGAGCTACTGGCCATCAAATTGGCTCTGGAGGAGTGGAGACATCTTCTAGAGGGCGCTGCTCACCCCATCCTGATCTTCAGCGACCACATAAACCTTACCTACCTTCAGTCTGCACAACGACTGAATCCCCGTCAAGCCAGGTGGTCGCTGTTCTTCACCAGTTTCCAGTTTGTGCTCCAATACCGTCCCGCGGACAAGAATGTGGGGGCCGATGCCCTGTCCAGATCGTTTGAGACGGAAGACAAGGTGGAGTCCCTTCAGACTATCATAGACCCGTCCTGCATTGTCACTGCTAATCCTCTGCAGGTTAGAGACATCCCTCCGTGGAGGACTTTTGTTCGGTTGGCAGACAGGAGAAGAATTCTAAACTTGCTGGGCACGCTGGTGTCCGTAAAACCCGAGACCTGATTGCTTGTCACTTCTGGTGGCCCACGCTACCTAAAGATGTTCTGGACTTTGTCTCTTCTTGCACAGTGTTTTCCACTTACAAAGTTACTCACTCCAAGCCTGCCGGCCTGCTTCAACCTCTGCCTGTACCCAATGCCCCCTGGCAGCACATTGCGATGGACTTTGTCACAGACCTTCCCCCCTCAGCAGGATGCAACACTGTCTGGGTGGTGGTGGACCGGTTCTCTAAGATGGCACATTTTATCCCGCTGGCCGGCCTATCTTCTGCTCCTCATCTGGGGAGTTTCTTCATTCTACACATCTTTCGCTTGCATGGCTTGCCTCTTCACATCGTGTCAGATCGGGGGGTTCAGTTTACTTCAAAGTTCTGGAGAGTCGATTGCATGAAGCGAAATGCAGATACTAGGAGAAGAGAGCCACCTCAGTATCTTCCGGGTATTAAAGTCTGGCTGTCCTCTCGGAACATTCGCTTGAAGGTGCCTTCATACAAGTTTGCTCCCAGGTTCCTTGGTCCTTTTGAGATTCTGCAACAGATAAACCCTGTCTCCTATAAGCTGCGGCTGCCTCCTACCCTCAGAATCCCCAACTCCTTTCATGTGTCCCTCCTGAAGCCAGTGGTCCTGAACCGCTACAGCAAGACTTCTAGATCCATAGTTGCTCCCAGCGGTTCTTCTGATATATTTGAGGTGAGGGAGATCCTGGACTGCAAGAGGGTAGGAGGAAGGACTTTCTATTTGGTGGACTGGAGAGGGTTTGGTCCTGAGGAGAGGTCCTGGGATCCAGAAGAGAACCTCAGTGCCCTTGCGCTTATTAAGAAATTCTTCTCTCGCTCTGGCCCCAAGAAGAGGGGGCGTAAGAGGGGGATACTGTAGCGTCCATGGCCGCGGGCCGTCGGGTTTACTCACCTCCCGACGCCCGCAGCCATGGATCCGTGAGCGCTGGCTCCCATCTCCTTCCTAGGAGACGCCAGCACTCACTTCCGCTCTGGTCTGCTGGGTCCCGTAGGGTGCACGCGCACGCTCGTGCCCGGTCTTAAAGGGCCAGCGCGCGCACAAAGGAAGTCGTCATCATTATCAACTGCCACGATTTCCTGGTCTATAAGAAGGCCCCAGGCATTATGATCCTTGCCTGAGCATTGTTAGTGTTCACAGTGTCTTGCAAATGGTCCCTTAATGTTTCCCGTTCCAGTTGTTAGCCGTGCCTTGTTACCTGTTCCTGTTTCCCGTGCTGTGCCTTTAGTATTGAGTCTGCCACGTCCTGTGTCATCTGCCTCGTCCGGAGGAATACGCCACGTCCTGTGTCATCTGCCATATCCTGAGTAATCCGCCACGTCATGTGTCATCTGCCACGTCCGGAGGAATCCGCCACGTCTGGCGCAACCTGCGGCTCCTGTGTAATCTGCTACGCTTTGCTTTATCTGCTCCACCCATCTCCATCAGTGCCAGAGCTGCGGCCACCGTCTGGACTATCCATGTACCCTTGTGTGGGACATTGTATTGCTGGGGTTTCCTGTTGTTTGGCCAGCTGTCTCCCCGCTACGGCGGTACGGCCTAGTGTGTCCACTAACCTGCTTTGTGACACCAGTGATCGCCGTACAGGGACCACTGTGATTGGTCCCCTGATGGCTCCCTGTCACAATCATCTGTCTACTACAGCTGTTGCCAGGGTTTTATCACTGTGTGTTTACTCTCCTGCACCACTGTCTTGCTTGTTTCATCATTCTTCTGTCTACTGTCTTCTGTGGTGGGTAACATGTAGGAGTTAATTGTACAACATCAATATCATGAAGCACCTCACCAAGGAGTGACAGCCCAACATGGTGCCGCTGGATTGGTTACTTTCCAATCCAGATGCATGGCTCAGGGCAGAATGCAGAGGATAAGGTTCTACTTCCTGCTTTTCAGCACCGCCTGATTGGTCAGAGCCCAATGTAGCAGTGCAGACTGAGCAGGACCAGGCGCCACGTGAGTCCTGTAGAGGGTCAGCATGCTTTGAATTATATGTTGAGAATGCTGTCCTGGTGCCAGTCAGTCTGGCAGAGAAGGCAGGTGAGTATTGGCCCTACAAAACCGAATAAAGAACAATTTATTTTACAACATTGTCTTTCTAAAGACCCCACTACTCGACAGAAGGCCTGTCTTACAACACTATAGAACAATTATTTATTAAGTGGAGGTTATAGAGACTTAACATTACACTGGGAGCATTTATTGTTTTACACTGGTCCATGTATCTCTGTGTCTACGAGATACATATATAGCCTTCAATCGCTGCACTTGGGTTTAGACTGGGTAAAACAAATGTCAAATAATGGTACAAATGATAAATGGAAGATTTGAAAATCTACTTTGGGTAATTATAATGCAAAATGTATTCCTATAGGTACCATATATAAACGACTAAAATGAAACCCCACATGGCTTACACCTTCTGTAAAAAGGGCAATACATGACAAAAAAAGGGCATTTGAAAAATAAAAATCTGAGGGTACAGCTGTGGCCTTTGCAAATTTATAAAGAGCTTAATAAAATCTTTAAAAAGGTAATAAAATCAGCAAAAATACAAAATGAAAGGCAGGTGGGCAAGGATAGTAAAACAAATCCCCAAAAATTCTTCAAGTATATAAATGCAAAAAAGGCAAGGTCTGAACATGTAGGACCCTTAAACAGTGGTAATGGGGAGTTGGTGACAGGGGATCAAGAGAAGGCAGAGTTACTAAATGGGTTCTACACGGTTTTACTAAGGACAGAAGTTGTCAAACCAACCTGATTTTTTTTTATGAAGAGGTAGGCAGAAGCCTAGACAAAGAGGCCACTGTGGAGATAGTGTTTTTGTACTTTGCAAAGGCATTTGACACTGTCCATCATAGACGTCTAATGAGTAAATTAAGGAATATACGTTTAGAATTTATAGTTTGTAATTGGATTGAGAATTGGCTCAAGGACCGTATCTAGAGAGTTGTGGTCAATGATTCCTACTCTGAATGGTCCCCTGTTATAAGTGATAAGTGGTAAACCCCAGGGTTCCATGCTGGGACCACTATTATTCCACTTATTTATTAATGATATAGAGGATGGGATTAATAGCACTATTTCTATTTTTGCAGATGACAACAAGCTATGTAGTATTGTTGAGTCTATGGAAGATGTTCCTAAATTGCAAGCGGATTTAAACAAAGTGTTTGGGCGTCCAGTTGGCAAATTAAATTGAATGTAGATAAATGTAAAGTTATGCATCTGGGTACCAACAATCTGCATGCATCATATGTCCTAGGGGGAGCTACACTGGGGGAGTCACTTGTTGAGAAGGATCATGGTGTACTTGAAGATCATAAACAAAATAACAGCTTGCAATGTCAATCAGCTGCTTCAAAGGCCAGCAAGATATTGTTGTGTATTAAAAGAGGCATGGACTCACGGGACAGGGATATATTATTACCACTTTACAAAACATTAGTGAGGCCTCATCTAGAATATGCAGTTCAGTTCTGGGCTCCAGTTAATAGAAAGTAACCCCTGGAGTTGGACAAAATACAAAGAAGAGCAACAAAGCTAATAAGGGGCATGGAGAATCTAAGTTATGAGAAAAGATTAAAAGAATTAAACCTATTTAGCCTTGAAAAAAAGATGACTAAGGGGGACATGATTAACTTATATAAATATATTAATGGCACATACAAAAATATTGTGAGATCCTGTTCTATGTTAAACCCCCTCAAAAAACAAGGCGGCACTCCCTTCAGAGAAAAAAAGGTTCAACCTGCAGAGGCGACAAGCCTTCTTTACTGTGAGAACTGTGAATCTATGGAATAGTCACCGCAGGAACTGGTCACATCAAGGACAGTAGATGGCTTTAAAAAAGGCTTAGATAATTTCCTAGAACAAAAAAATATTAGCTCCTATGTATAGAAATTTTTCCCTTCACTTTTCCCATCCCTTGGTTGAACTTGATGGATATGTGTCTTTTTTCAACCGTAGTAACTATGTAACTATGTATTGTCAAACTTATATACTTTTTTTGCTCTGATCTAAAGGGCCAACAATGAGGTTGTGTATAGAAATAATGAAGACAAAGCCTCTGTAGATGTTTTTCATTTTTATTTAATTATGCATTATAGATGTTACCATCACACAATCAAGAAAAATAAAGAAGACTGAAGATGAAGTCTTGTCTATGGGCATAAGGTGAAGGAGCTGTTTTCTTTTTCAGCAGTTTCCTTCTATCTGCCCATGGTCGGTAAGTGAAGGAGCTGCTTTCTATTTGAGCAGCTTCCTTCTGTGTGTCTATGGTCGATTGGAAAAGGAGCTGTTTTTTGTCAACACAGCTTTCTTCCGTGGTGACCATTGTCGGTAGGAGAAGGAGCTGCTTTCTGTCTCAGCAGCGTCCTTCTATGTGTCTATGGTCAGTAGGAGCTGTTTTCTGTTTCTACAGCATTCTACTGTCTGACCATTATCGGTAGGAGAAGGAGCTGCTTTCTATCTCAGCAGCTTCCTTCTGTTTGTCTTTGCCACCACATTGGTCGATGAGTTGTCCAGTTAGTTAAATAGCAAGTATGGTTGAAAGAAGTCCTTCAATTTCAACCTCTTAATTACTTGCTATGGTGATCCAGAGGAAGGCGAAAAATAACCCCTGAGGACTACTTGTTGGCTTGTCCTTGTATAAGGGGAAAAAATTCCTTCCTGACCCCAAATATGGCGATCGGAATATATCCCTGGATTGTTGGTGCTCAAATCTACTTGGATGTTCAGTGGTGGAAACTTGGTAAGTTTGTCACAGTCCGGTAAAGATGAAATTTCTCTTCAAAGAGTTGTCTCATCCAGTGGTTGCTGTAAGAAGACATATATAATATGTGCAGATCAGTATCTCTTAGAATAAACACATTCCACATCCTGTAATCTTTAGACTTTGTTCACATCTGCGCTAGGGATCCGTTCCGATGTTCCGTCTGAGCTTTCTGTCAGAACGGAGCCCTGACAGACACAAATGGAAACCATAGGTTTCCGTTTCCATCACCATTGATTTCAATGGTGATGGATCCGGTGTCAATGGTTTCCGTTTGTCTCCGTTGTGCAAGGGTTCCGTCGCTTGGAAGGAATCAATAGCGTAGTCGACTACGCTATTGATTCAGAAAGCTCAGATGGAACGTCAGAACGGAGCCCTAGCGCATATGTGAACGAAATCTCACAGGGACAGTCAGCTCTTCTCATATAAACTGTATAACTGGGGGCTCTTCAAATATTATTGATCACCAGTACTAGTTACTCAAGGATAGTCATAGTATCTTTGTGGCATAGTAAAGCTAATCTCTATTAACCAATCATTTAATATTCTATCTGCTGTGTCATTGGATGGAAGTGGTTATTAGTTTTCGAGTTACACAATGACTTTTGGCCAAAACGACAACTAACACCCCATGTTTTTTCATGGTTACTTACATTGTACATACCTTTTTTTCCAGGACACGGCCAGGTCTTATGGTGCTGGGAGAGCATGGTGTGCAGATGTCTGGCATTGCATGCAGGGCAGCCTGATCTCTTACAGTATGGGCGTTCTAAAACGGCTGCTATTCGGCGATATATGCTGTGCCTCACTATCCAAACACTATGCCTCCATGTTTTTTACACACTACACTCACGTTTTTGTATCACTCACAGCCCCGATTTCTACACACTACACTTAGTAATGTCCCCTATACCTCACTTGTACACCATACACAGTACTTTATTATTTTTTATTTTTTCCATTACACATTTACTTCCATGACACACTACACTTAGTAATGTCCCCTATACCTCACTTGTACACCATACACAGTACTTTATTATTTTTTATTTTTTCCATTACACATTTACTTCCATGCCCAACACACCACTCCCCTCAAGGTTAGTGGGAGTGGCTATCATTATATAAACACACCTGGGCATTTCCCTTCAGCAGCATTCTCTGACCTGGTCGCGTCCTGTTTGGAACGGGTTTTTTACCCTCCTTCTAATCTGTGAGTATGGCCTTTTCTGTGGTTTTAATGACATTCTATGTCCCAATTTTTTTGCACACAATGACTATGATCACACATGTGAAATTCACACAGGCAACTTTGGTGGACCCTCCATTCGACTTAGTCATGCAGGTTTTTTTTTTAGATAAGAACCACATTTTAATATTACACAAATGATTTTGCTCAGAGACAAATTTTTAGTTTCCTGTAAATTATAAGAGTTATAAAAGCACTAGAAGCTCTATATTAATGCCCTTATATACTAGTTATACAATTTATAGAGTATATTACACAGCAATGATAACAATATTGACTTCACTGGTGTTATACTTACATTGTCTAAATAGAATGGTGGGTGGGTTCTGCAAGATGCAAGCTCGCCGAGTCTACTGAGTGGATGCACAGGTTGGATCTATAGGACGAGGATATTGACAGATGGCTTCATGGAGTTTTGTAGGCATTGCCACATCTACTGGTGCTAGTGGTGGCAGTGCTGTCTATTACAGGAGCTGTTTCATGGCTTTGGGTAGGTTATGGAATGTAGTGGGAATTTGTAGATGGAGAATATGGTTGGATTTAGTTCTGCTGGTTTGATCTGGTCATCCAGTAGCTTTTTCCATTGACCAGTTACTTTTTGTTCTTCCTGAATGACCGCTTGATAAACAGTTTGGCCATCCAAGTTCTGGTCTGAGTGATGACAGGATGATAGTGCTTTGACCACTCTGGGCACACAAAGCTGAATTTATTGAAGATCTTCTGGTCTTTGGTTCTTATTCTATTCGGCATTTCAGCATAGTCCAGTGTTTGGTTAACATTCAGGTCAACAGAAACTGCCAGCAGGCTCGCTGGTGGTGCCATTCTCCTGGCATCCACATTTTCCCAATTGATACTTGAGAAAAATGGATGTTTCTTAATGTCTCCTTTTACTCCCAGCCGCTGAAACTGATCTTTACACAGCAGCCCTTCTAAGATGTTTACTGTGTCAGGAGTTAGATACTTTGGGTAGGGTGGAGCATGGCAGAGGACAGAGCGCTCAATTTCTCTGGGATGTTTTCCAGGAAAAGCTGTCTCTCCTGTAAACAATTGATAAAGAATAGCGCCAATTGCAAAATAATCTACCCCTCGTCCATGTGCCTGGTCCTTCACCATTTCTGGGGCTGCATATCCAGGTGTACCTCTACATGTTTCTTTGGTCTTCTTATGCACGCCTGTTACAGCAAGGCCAAAGTCAGTTATTTTGACATGGCCATCAGTGGTCAGAAGAATGTTTTCCATCTTCAGGTCCCGGTGTAGAATGCCTTTGTTATGCAGGAACTCTGTGCCACAGATCACTTCTGCTGAGATGAATTGTATTGTGGCAGTATCAAGAGGAAAGTTCTTTAGTATGAAAGCATGCAGGTCCCCTCTGGTGGCCAATTCCATCACGTAATAGATAAAGTTGTCGGTGTGGAAGGCAGCCAGGCCATGAATCAAGTAAGGACTTTCATGGGATAGTTGTAAGACATGGCGCTCTACGAAACTGTACCCAAGCTCAGTGAAGTCCCGTTTATCTGACACTTTAAGGGCAATTAATTCTTTGCGCATGATATCTCTTGCCAAGTAAACTTTACCAAAGCTTCCTTCTCCCAGTGTACCGTGGAAAGTAAAGGATTTCAATGATAGGGGTACTGTAGCAGATGCTTCCTCGCCAGTCTGATCAGGTTCCTTTACACAGATGTCACTTTTGGTGGATTTCCTGCCACGGCAAATGCTGCTCTGAGATGTTTTGGTACTGTCTGTCACCAGTCCTGTCTCCTTGTCATCGGTCTTGATGCTTTGATTTTCCTCCATGTCATCATGTCCACCATAGTACTGGATGTACAGGTCTTCCAAGCTGTGGATCAGGTCATGAATTTGTTGGTATTCTTCTAGTATATGCTGTTGCCCAAAACTGTCTGTCAGCAGTTCTGTCTCCTTGTCATCGGTCTTGATGCTTTCATTTTCCTCCATGTCATCGTGTCTACCATAGTACTGGATATACAGGTCTTCCAAGCTGTGGATCAGGTCATGAATTTGTTGGTATTCTTCTAGAATATGCTGTGCCCCAAAATTTTCTGTCTCCAGTTCTGTCTCCTTGTCATCGGTCTTAATGATTTTATTTTCCTCCATGTCATCCTGCTTTTCTTTAGATGACACGTTGACTGTGAAAAGAAGAAACGCATAGACATAGAATAAGTCACATAATAAAACATGAAGCCCTCTCTATGAACCAGAAGGGAGAGCCACTCTATAAGCTGTCCATGTAATACAAGGATGGTCATTTATCTAAATGGCTGCTATGTAATACTACATTTCACCTGCAGGGAAAATGTCTTGATGGCCACGATTTCCCCTGGAAAAATCATCTTTAATGGTGGTGGTTTTATTTTAAACCCTTAACGCCATACACGTACGGTGGATGTGCGGAATTGAGCTCGCACCATAAACGGCGGGTGCCGGCTGTTTTATATACCTGACACCAGCCTGCCATGGCTAGGAGCGGAGATTTCTCTGATTGTGGTGGATTAACCCAGCCAGATGTCGCGATCAGTAGCAACTACAGATTCTGAGCAGTTAGACAGAAGGAGGGAGCCAAGCAGTTACCATGGCAGCCAAAGGCCTACTGAAATCTTCCAAGTCTGTCTTTTCTGTCCTACTATTTAAGGGGTCATCCGGTTTTAGCAAATTAATATTATTTTCTGTATAATTAAAAGTAATACAATTTTCCAATATACTTCCTGTATTAATTCCTTATGGTTTTTAAGATCTCTGCTTGTTGCTATTTAGAAAGAACATTTATTGTTTACTTCCAGTGGATAAAATTCGGTCCATGGTCATGTGATGGACACACAGGTGCGCGGCTCGTTACAGTAAGGGTATGTGCACATGATAACGTCAATTACGGCTGAAATTACGGAGCTGTTTTCAGGAGAAAACAGCTCCTGCATTTCAGACGTAATTGCTTGTACTCGCGTTTTGCGAGGCGTCCATTACGGACGTAATTTGGAGCTGTTCTTCATTGAAGTCAATGAAAAATGGCTCAAATAACGTAATTACGTCATTTGACAACGACGCGTAAAATTACAGGTCGTCGGCATAGTACATCGGCAAACCCATTGAAATGAATGGGCAGATGTTTGCCGACGTATTTGAGCCGTATTTTCAGGTGTAATTCGAGGCGTAAAACGCCTCGTTTACGCCTGAAAATAGGTCGTGTGAACCCAGGCTCACAGTATCAGAGCTGTTGTGTCTTGTAATGAGCCGTGCACCTGTGTCCATCACATGACCATGGACAGAATTTTATCCACTGGAATTAAATAATGGAATAAAAATTGATCTGAAAGCTTCCCATAAAGACTACATCTGACCCCGCAAAACAACAAGCACTCACACCTCCCCATTGTTGTAAAAATAATAAAATGTATGCGTCTCAGAATATGGCTACACAAAACATGTCATTTTTTTTTTTTTAAATGTCGTATTGCCGTAATTGTTTTGACCCGCAGAATAAATTAAACGTGTAATCTTTACTGCATGATCAACGCAGTAAAAAAAAACAACAATGGAGGAATTGTGTTTTTTCTTCAAAAACATCCCACAATATTTTTTTTTCTAATTTACTTAATACATTTTATGGTACATTAAATTGTGGGATTAAAAAATACAACTCGTCCAGCAAAAAAAATTTTGTCAAACGGCTATGTCGACGGAAAAATAAAAATGTTGTGGCTACTGGAAGGCGGGGAGGATAAAACAAAAAATCTAAAATTGGCCTGGTCCTTAAGAGGTGAAATGGGAAATGCTCTGTAGCCGAGTACTAGGCCGGGAATTTAATGCCATAACCCATAATGTTCTTTAAGACAAATGTGGAGGCCGAGCATCAGAGGAGACCAGGGAGATCGTCTAACTGAACTCCTAAAATGGCGGCAAGTTTATATATTTATATATATTTACATAAAAGAAACTGGTGCAAAAGAAAACTGGAGCCGTTGCCCATAGCAACCAATCAGATTCCTTTGCACTAGTTTTGATAAATTTCCCCCATTACATCTAGGATTTCGTTTTACAAACCTGATAACAATAACCAAAACCTTGTATTATAAAAAAATTATTATAGTAAATCTTCATGTACATTCACATTCCTTTAAAATTTTTACACCCCATATTCTAAGTATTGCCGCAAACCCCATTGCCCACAAAACCACCTGTTTTGGGGGTACATTTGCATAAGCCCCACTCCTTTGAGGTACATTTTGGGGAATAATGGTAATTACATGTTGTCTCACCTTTGCTGTCCACCATGTTAATGCCGCTGGGTCCTGGGAGTTCTAAACTTCTCTTTTTTTGGATAGAAGTCCTCCTCCCCTTATGTCCAGCAATCCTCGCCCAGGTTTTTTGCAGGCGAGCTAAGAACCGGATGATTCTTGGTTTCTTAGCTTTACTTGGCTTCTTCTGGTCATCTTCTCCACCATTCTTCTCTTTTTGTTCTTCTTCTTTTCTCTCCTCCTTCTCTCCTTCTTTCTCTAAATTCTTTCTCTTCTTTTTTGCCTTCATTTTGTCAAAGGCTAAGAGATCAAATCGAAGTTCGCAGGGTTCGCTCACACGTGTCTCTGCTGGCTGCAGTGAGTGAATGCAAAGTTTCTTACCTGTACATTTGTGAAAGTAGCCACATGATGTCATCTGCCATTGTGATGTCATCAACTTGTGATATCTTGCGGCAGTTGATGACATCACAATGCCCCCAACACTGTTTTTATATATATATATATATATATATATATACATATAAAAATATAAACGTATACCTATCTATCTATCTATCTGTCTATCTATCTATCTATCTATCTACCTATCTATATCTATATTTATTTATATATATTTTTAGAGGGAGGAAATAAAGAGATATTGAGTATACTTTATATAGATTAGATTTATATGTATACAATATACAATGCCCCCAATACTGTTTACATATATTTATTTATTTAGAGAGAGGGAGAGAAAATAAAGAGACATTGAATACACTGTATATAGAGGAAGCCACATTATGGCGATACACGTGGGGCAATCAGACCCCTTTATCCCATTTTTTGCCTATTTTGTATCCATGTCGCAACCACATTTAAGATTTGATGCAACATTTCTTATGCCTTTGTACTAGCTATATATGCTGAGGGATTTAGGTGGTTTTGGGGGTATTCTCTATTTGTCCACATATCAGGGTGGCAACCCCCTTTGAATTTGGTCCAGCATGATGTGCTGTTTTAAATGTTTTTAAACACATTTATGTAGTGTGCTTATTTCTAAATAAACTTATTTTTGTGTAATTTAGAGTGACTATTTCTTCTCCTTGCCACTTATATACCCATATGTGTGTTGTTTTTTCATATTGTAGATTAGATTTCTATACATAATATACATTTTTATATATATTTATTTATATAATTAATATGTTTATAATTATAATTAATACATTTATATAATATATATATATATACACTACCGTTCAAAAGTTTGGGGTCACCCAGACAATTTTGTGTTTTCCATGAAAACTCACACTTATATTTATCAAATGAGTTGCAAAATGACTAGAAAATATATTAGAAATAATGATTTTTATTTGAAATAATAATTTTCTCCTTCAAACTTTGCTTTCGTCAAAGAATCCTCCATTTGCAGCAATTACAGCATTGCAGACCTTTGGCATTCTAGCTGTTAATTTGCTCAGGTAATCGGGAGAAATTTCACCCCATGCTTCCAGAAGCCCCTCCCACAAGTTGGATTGGCTTGATGGGCACTTCTTGCGTACCATACGGTCAAGCTGCTCCCACAACAGTTCTATGGGTTTGAGATCTGGTGACTGCGCTGGCCACTCCATTACAGATAGAATACCAGCTGCCTACTTCTTCCCTAAATAGTTCTTGCATAATTTGGAGGTGTGCTTTGGGTCATTGTCCTGCTGCAGGATGAAATTGGCTCCAATTAAGCACTGTCCACAGGGTATGGCGTTGCAAAATGGAGTGATAGCCTTCCTTATTCAAAATCCCTTTTACCTTGTACAAATCTCCCACTTTACCAGCACCAAAGCAACCCCAGACAATCACATTACCTCCACCATGCTTGACAGATGGCGTCAGGCACTCTTCCAGCATCTTTTCAGTTGTTCTGCGTCTCACAAATGTTCTTCTGTGTGATCCAAACACCTCAAACTTCGATTCATCTGTCCATAACACTTATTTCCAATCTTCCTCTGTCCAATGTCTGTGTGCTTTTGCCCATATTAATCTTTTCCTTTTATTAGCCAGTCTCAGATATGGCTTTTTCTTTGTCACTCTGCCCTGAAGGCCAGCATCCCGGAGTCACCTCTTCGCTGTAGACCTTGGTACTATTTAATGAAGCTGCCAGTTGAGGACCTGTGAGGCGTCTATTTCTCACACTAGAGACTCTAATTTTGAGAGTTTAATCGAACCCACAAATGTAATGCTCCAGATTCTCAACTAGCTCAAAGGAAGGTCAGTTTTATAGCTCCTCTAAACAGCAAAACTGTTTACAGCGGTGCTAACATAATTGCACATGGGTTTTCAAGTGTTTTCTAATCATCCATTAGCCTTCTAACATAGTTATCAAACACAATGTACAATTAGAACACTGGAGTGATGGTTGCTGGAAATGGGCCTCTATACACCTATGTAGATATTGCATTAAAAACCAGACGTTTGCAGCTAGAATAGTCATTTAGCGCATTAAAAATGTATAGAGTGTATTTCTGATTAATTTAATGTTATCTTCATTGAAAAAAACTGTGCTTTTCTTTCAAAAATAAATTTATTAGCACAAAGGAGGGGGAGGGTAATAAATGGGGTATTGGGGGTGATTAAAAGGCTTTTTTTCTTTCACTTTTATAGAGGTAAAACACACAGCTCCGATATCCTCACAAATCTGACAGGAATGAGGAGAACAGAGCTGTTTGCCCTGCCTCCATGCCTTTACATGCTGTGATTGGTCAGTCAGGTTTGACTGGTTTATCACAGTTGTAGCGTCCATGGCCGCGTGCCGTCGGGTTTACTCATCTCCCGACGCCCGCAGCCATGGATCCGTGAGCGCTGGCCCCCATATCCTTCCTAGGAGACGCCAGCGCTCATTTCCGCTCTGGTCTGCTGGATCCCGTAGGGTGCACGCGCACGCTCGTGCCCGGTCTTAAAGGGCCAGCGCGCGCACAAAAGAAGTCGTCATCATTATCAACTGCCACGATTTCCTGGTCTATAAGAAGGCCCCAGGCCTTCTGATCCTTGCCCGAGCATTGATAGTTTTCCCAGTCTGTCTTGCAAATGGTACCTTAGTGTTTCCCGTTCCAGTTGTTACCCGTGCCTTGTTACCCGTTCCTGTTTCCCGTGCTGTGCCTTTAGTATTGAGTCTGCCACGTCCTGTGCCATCTGCCACATCCAGAGGAATCCGCCACGTCCTGTGTCATCTGCCACGTCCGGAGGAATCACCACGTCCTGTGTCACCTGCCACATCCGGAGGAATCAGCCACGTCATGTGTCATTTGCCACGTCCGGAGAAATCCGCCATGTCTGGCGCAACCTGCGGCTCCTGTGTCATCCGCCATGTTTGGCGTTATCTGCTGCACCCATCCCCATCAGTGCCAGAGCTGCGGCCACCGTCTGGACTATCCAGGTACCCTTGTGCGGGACATTGTATTGCTGGGGTTTCCTGTTGTTTGGCCAGCTGCCTCCCCGCTACGGCGGTATGACGTAGTGGGTCCACTAACCCACTTCGTGACAGTACGCTCAGTCCATGGACCCCACTGGTCAACCTGAGACTTTGACGACACAAGTCATGCTGGCCGAGATGGAGGATCTCCAGTCACGACAAGACCAACTCCTCCTGTCAGTGAACGCCATTGCCCATCGGCTGCTTGCTCCAAACACAGTCGTCACCGCACCCATTCCTGCTGTTCCTCCAGCTACACTTCCTGTTTGTGCTGGTACCAATCCCCTGTGTTTCTTGCCACTACCTCCACGATATGACGGAGACCCGAGGACCTGCAGGGGATTTTTGAATCAGTGCCTGATCCACTTCAGCCTACATGCCAGGTCTTTCTCTTCGGATGACGCCAGGATCGCCTTCATCATCTCTCTCCTTACTGGCAAAGCCCTGGCATGGGCTAACCCTCTATGGGAACATCAGGGACCAGAGACCTGTGACTTGCAGTGCTTCTTACAGACATTCCGCTCGATCTTTGAGGAACCTGGGAGAGTTTCTTCGGCTGCTGCATCCTTGCTGACCCTACACCAGGGAGACCTCTCCGTGGGTGAGTATGCCATTCAGTTCCGATCCTGGCTGCTGAATTGACCTGGAACTCGTTGGCTTTGGTGGCCACATTCTGGCAGGGACTATCTTCAGGGATCAAGGACGAGCTGGCTGCTCGCGATCTGCCATCTACCCTGCACGATCTTGTCCTACTTGCCTCCCGGGTTGACATGAGGATCCGGGAGCGTTCCCAAGAGGTTCTCCGGGAGAGAGAGCTTCCTAGGCTGGATTCTACTTTCCAGCAATCCTCCTCAGTCATCCCACCAGAGGATCCGATGCAGAGTAACTATGTCAGATTGTCTACCCAGGAGAAACAACCCAGACGCACTTCTGGACTTTGTTTGTATTGCGGCCTCAGAGGCCATATTGTGCGTCTGTGTCCCCAGAGGCCAGAGAGACCCCATTGCCTAGGTCTGATTGCAGAGACAACCCTAGATGGAATGGTACCTAATAAAGCATTCAGTTCCAAGCTGACTATTCCTCTGACCCTAGTATCCGGCGAGAAGACGTATCAAGTTTCTGCCTATCTTGACTCTGGTTCTGCGGCAAATTTCATCCAGAGAGAGCTGGTGGATCAACTTCAGCTGCCCACTGTCCCCCTAGAGAGGTCTTTGGCTGTTGCCTCAGTTAATGGACTGCCTCTGCCTGATCCCATCATTTCTAAAACAAAGCCGTTGAAGCTCCAGGTTGGAGTCCTTCATTTTGAATTAATTTCTTTCCTTGTTTTGCCCAAGGCCATCAACCCTGTTCTACTGGGCCTGCCTTGGCTTCAACTACATGCCCCAGTCCTGTACTGGAATTCTGGAGAGGTTCTCCAATGGGGCTCCAAGTGCCATGGTCGTTGTCTGTTGCAGATCCATCCTGTCAAGCCTCCTCTACCTCAGTCATTGGCGGGACTGCCTCCACAGTTTGCTCAATATGCAGATGTTTTCAGCAAAAGGGAGGCTGAGACACTGCCTCCTTATCGGACTTATGACTGCCCCATTGAACTGGTTCCTAATTCCTCCCTCCCCCGTGGCCGAGTATATCCTCTTTCCTTGCCTTAGTCTCTATCCATGTCGGCCTATATCAAGGAGAATCTGGAGAGGTGTTTCATTCGAAAGACTTCCGCCCCGGCCGGGGCTGGATTCTTCTTCGTTAAAAAGAAGAACGGATCCCTTCGACCCTGCATTGACTACCGTGGTCTCAACCAGATCACGGTCAAGAACAAATACCCGTTGCCACTTATATCAGAGCTGTTTGATCACATACGACGAGCAAAAATTTTTTCTAAGCTAGACCTGCGTGGGGCTTATAATCTAGTCCGGATTCGCCGGGGTGATGAATGGAAGACGGCATTTAACACCCAGGACGGGCACTACGAATACCTAGTGATGCCCTTCGGACTGTGTAACGCTCCCGCAGTGTTTCAGGACTTCGTTAATGATATCTTCCGAGATCTCCTCTATATCTGTGTTGTTGTTTATCTCGATTATATTTTGATTTTCTCCCCAGATCCGACGACTCATCGGAGGCATGCCCGTCAGGTTCTACTGTGATTAAGGGAGAATCATTTATACGCCAAGCTGGAGAAGTGCGTCTTTGAGAAGAGTTCTCTGCCCTTCCTGGGCTACATCATCTTGGATCAGGGTCTCAAGATGGATCCTGAGAAAGTCAGAGCTGTCCTGGAGTGGCCACGTCCTCAAGGCTTAAGGGCCATACAGCGGTTCCTGGGATTCGCCAATTTCTACCAGCAGTTTATTCCTAACTTCTCTTCTCTGACGGCTCCCATCTCTACCCTTACCAAGAAGGGTGTGAACGCCAAGGTGTGGACTCCAGAGGCAGAGTCCGCATTCATTAGCCTCAAGAAAGCCTTCACTTCAGCTTCGATCCTCCATCATCCTGACGTATCTCGGCAGTTCTCACTGGAAGTTGACGCTTCCTCTGTTGGTGCAGGTGCACTTCTGTTCCAGAGGAGCTCCAAAGGAAAAGCGGTAGTATGTGACTACTACTCAGGACTTTTTTCTTCTTCTGAGTGCAATTACTCTATTGGAGATCGGGAGCTACTGGCCATCAAATTGTCTCTGGAGGAGTGGAGACATCTTCTAGAGGGCGCTGCTCACCCCATCCTGATCTTCACCGACCACATAAACCTTACCTACCTTCAGTCTGCACAACGACTGAATCCCCGTCAAGCCAGGTGGTCGCTGTTCTTCACCAGTTTCCAGTTTGTGCTCCAATACCGTCCCGCGGACAAGAATGTGGGGGCCGATGCCCTGTCCAGATCGTTTGAGACGGAAGACAAGGTGGAGTCCCTTCAGACTATCATAGACCCGTCCTGCATTGTCACTGCTAATCCTCTGCAGGTTAGAGACATCCCTCCGGGGAGGACTTTTGTTCGGTTGGCAGACAGGAGAAGAATTCTAAACTTGCTGGGCACGCTGGTGTCCGTAAAAACCCGAGACCTGATTGCTCGTCACTTCTGGTGGCCCACGCTACCTAAAGATGTTCTGGACTTTGTCTCTTCTTGCACAGTGTTTTCCACTTACAAAGTTACTCACTCCAAGCCTGCCGGCCTGCTTCAACCTCTGCCTGTACCCAATGCCCCCTGGCAGCACATTGCGATGGACTTTGTCACAGACCTTCCCCCCTCAGCAGGATGCAACACTGTCTGGGTGGTGGTGGACCGGTTCTCTAAGATGGCACATTTTATCCCGCTGGCCGGCCTACCTTCTGCTCCTCATCTGGGGAGTCTCTTCATTCTACACATCTTTCGCTTGCATGGCTTGCCTCTTCACATCGTGTCAGATCGGGGGGTTCAGTTTACTTCAAAGTTCTGGAGAGCCCTCTGTAAACTCCTGAATGTGAGATTGGACTTTTCCTCAGCTTATCACCCCCAGTCCAATGGGCAAGTTGAGAGGATCAACCAGATCATGGAGAATTATCTTTGTCACTTCATCTCTTCACAGCACGATAACTGGGTACAGCTTCTTCCATGGGCCGAGTTCTCATACAACAACCACACAAGTGAGTCCACCGATTCCACTGCATTTCACATTGTGTACAGTCAACATCCTAGAGTCCCTCTTCCAGTGTCGACCACATCTCAAGTATCCGCAGCTAACTCTGCTTATGGGGACTTTTTGCAAAACTGCCAACAGACCCGATCCTCTATTTTACTGGCAGTCGATTGCATGAAGCGAAATGCAGATACTAGGAGAAGAGAGCCACCTCAGTATCTTCCGGGCATTAAAGTCTGGCTGTCCTCTCGGAACATTCGCTTGAAGGTGCCTTCATACAAGTTTGCTCCCAGGTTCCTTGGTCCTTTTGAGATTCTGCAACAGATAAACCCTGTCTCCTATAAGCTGCGGCTGCCTCCTACCCTCAGAATCCCCAACTCCTTTCATGTGTCCCTCCTGAAGCCAGTGGTCCTGAACCGCTACAGCAAGACTTCTAGATCCATAGTTGCTCCCAGCGGTTCTTCTGATATATTTGAGGTGAGGAAGATCCTGGACTGCAAGAGGGTAGGAGGAAGGACTTTCTATTTGGTGGACTGGAGAGGGTTTGGTCCTGAGGAGAGCTCCTGGGATCCAGAAGAGAACCTCAGTGCCCTTGCGCTTATTAAGAAATTCCTCTCTCGCTCTGGCCCCAAGAAGAGGGGGCGTAAGAGGGGGGATACTGTAGCGTCCATGGCCGCGGGCCGTCGGGTTTACTCACCTCCCGACGCCCGCAGCCATGGATCCATGAGCGCTGGCCCCCATCTCCTTCCTAGGAGACGCCAGCACTCACTTCCGCTCTGGTCTGCTGGGTCCCGTAGGGTGCACGCGCACGCTCGTGCCCGGTCTTAAAGGGCCTGCGCGCGCACAAAGGAAGTCGTCATCATTATCAACTGCCACGATTTCCTGGTGTATAAGAAGGCCCCAGGCATTATGATCCTTGCCTGAGCATTGTTAGTGTTCACAGTGTCTTGCAAATGGTCCCTTAATGTTTCCCGTTCCAGTTGTTAGCCGTGCCTTGTTACCTGTTCCTGTTTCCCGTGCTGTGCCTTTAGTATTGAGTCTGCCACGTCCTGTGTCATCTGCCTCGTCCGGAGGAATACGCCACGTCCTGTGTCATCTGCCATATCCTGAGTAATCCGCCACGTCATGTGTCATCTGCCACGTCCGGAGGAATCCGCCACGTCTGGCGCAACCTGCGGCTCCTGTGTAATCTGCCACGCTTTGCGTTATCTGCTCCACCCATCTCCATCAGTGCCAGAGCTGCGGCCACCGTCTGGACTATCCATGTACCCTTGTGTGGGACATTGTATTGCTGGGGTTTCCTGTTGTTTGGCCAGCTGTCTCCCCGCTACGGCGGTACGGCCTAGTGTGTCCACTAACCTGCTTTGTGACACCAGTGATCGCCGTACAGGGACCACTGTGATTGGTCCCCTGATGGCTCCTTGTCACAATCATCTGTCTACTACAGCTGTTGCCAGGGTTTTATCACTGTGTGTTTACTCTCCTGCACCACTGTCTTGCTTGTTTCATCGTTCTTCTGTCTACTGTCTTCTGTGGTGGGTAACATGTAGGAGTTAATTGTACAACATCAATATCATGAAGCACCTCACCAAGGAGTGACAGCCCAACATGGTGCCGCTGGATTGGTTACTTTCCAATCCAGATGCATGGCTCAGGGCAGAATGCAGAGGATAAGGTTCTACTTCCTGCTTTTCAGCACCGCCTGATTGGTCAGAGCCCAATGTAGCAGTGCAGACTGAGCAGGACCAGGCGCCACGTGAGTCCTGTAGAGGGTCAGCATGCTTTGCATTCTATGTTGAGAATGCTGTCCTGGTGCCAGTCAGTCTGGCAGAGAAGGCAGGTGAGAATTGGCCCTACAAAACCGAATAAAGAACAATTTATTTTACAACATTGTCTTTCTAAAGACCCCACTACTCGACAGAAGGCCTGTCTTACAACACTATAGAACAATTATTTATTAAGTGGAGGTTATAGAGACTTAACATTACACTGGGAGCATTTATTGTTTTACACTGGTCCATGTATCTCTGTGTCTACGAGATACATGTATAGCCTTCAATCGCTGCACTTGGGTTTAGACTGGGTAAAACAAATGTCAAATAATGGTACAAATGATAAATGGAAGATTTGAAAATCTACTTTGGGTAATTATAATGCAAAATGTATTCCTATAGGTACCATATATAAACGACTATAATGAAACCCCACATGGCTTACACCTTCTGTAAAAAGGGCAATACATGACAAAAAAAGGGCATTTGAAAAATACAAATCTGAGGGTACAGCTGTGGCCTTTGCAAATTTATAAAGAGCTTAATAAAATCTTTAAAAAGGTAATAAAATCAGCAAAAATACAAAATGAAAGGCAGGTGGGCAAGGATAGTAAAACAAATCCCCAAAAATTCTTCAAGTATATAAATGCAAAAAAGGCAAGGTCTGAACATGTAGGACCCTTAAACAGTGGTAATGGGGAGTTGGTGACAGGGGATCAAGAGAAGGCAGAGTTACTAAATGGGTTCTACACGGTTTTACTAAGGACAGAAGTTGTCAAACCAACCTGATTTTTTTTTATGAAGAGGTAGGCAGAAGCCTAGACAAAGAGGCCGCTGTGGAGATAGTGTTTTTGTACTTTGCAAAGGCATTTGACACTGTCCATCATAGACGTCTAATGAGTAAATTAAGGAATATACGTTTAGAATTTATAGTTTGTAATTGGATTGAGAATTGGCTCAAGGACCGTATCTAGAGAGTTGTGGTCAATGATTCCTACTCTGAATGGTCCCCTGTTATAAGTGATAAGTGGTAAACCCCAGGGTTCCATGCTGGGACCACTATTATTCCACTTATTTATTAATGATATAAAGGATGGGATTAATAGCACTATTTCTATTTTTGCAGATGACAACAAGCTATGTAGTATTGTTGAGTCTATGGAAGATGTTCCTAAATTGCAAGCGGATTTAAACAAAGTGTTTGGGCGTCCAGTTGGCAAATTAAATTGAATGTAGATAAATGTAAAGTTATGCATCTGGGTACCAACAATCTGCATGCATCATATGTCCTAGGGGGAGCTACACTGGGGGAGTCACTTGTTGAGAAGGATCATGGTGTACTTGAAGATCATAAACGAAATAACAGCTTGCAATGTCAATCAGCTGCTTCAAAGGCCAGCAAGATATTGTTGTGTATTAAAAGAGGCATGGACTCACGGGACAGGGATATATTATTACCACTTTACAAAACATTAGTGAGGCCTCTTCTAGAATATGCAGTTCAGTTCTGGGCTCCAGTTAATAGAAAGTAACCCCTGGAGTTGGACAAAATACAAAGAAGAGCAACAAAGCTAATAAGGGGCATGGAGAATCTAAGTTATGAGAAAAGATTAAAAGAATTAAACCTATTTAGCCTTGAAAAAAAGATGACTAAGGGGGACATGATTAACTTATATAAATATATTAATGGCACATACAAAAATATTGTGAGATCCTGTTCTATTTTAAACCCCCTCAAAAAACAAGGCGGCACTCCCTTCAGAGAAAAAAAGGTTCAACCTGCAGAGGTGACAAGCCTTCTTTACTGTGAGAACTGTGAATCTATGGAATAGTCACCGCAGGAACTGGTCACATCAGGGACAGTAGATGGCTTTAAAAAAGGCTTAGATAATTTCCTAGAACAAAAAAATATTAGCTCCTATGTATAGAAATTTTTCCCTTCACTTTTCCCATCCCTTGGTTGAACTTGATGGATATGTGTCTTTTTTCAACCGTAGTAACTATGTAACTATGTATTGTCAAACTTATATACTTTTTTTGCTCTGATCTAAAGGGCCAACAATGAGGTTGTGTATAGAAATAATGAAGACAAAGCCTCTGTAGATGTTTTTCATTTTTATTTAATTATGCATTATAGATGTTACCATCACACAATCAAGAAAAATAAAGAAGACTGAAGATGAAGTCTTGTCTATGGGCATAAGGTGAAGGAGCTGTTTTCTTTTTCAGCAGTTTCCTTCTATCTGCCCATGGTCGGTAAGTGAAGGAGCTGCTTTCTATTTGAGCAGCTACCTTCTGTGTGTCTATGGTCGATTGGAAAAGGAGCTGTTTTTTTGTCAACACAGCTTTCTTCCGTGGTGACCATTGTCGGTAGGAGAAGGAGCTGCTTTCTGTCTCAGCAGCGTCCTTCTATGTGTCTATGGTCAGTAGGAGCTGTTTTCTGTTTCTACAGCATTCTACTGTCTGACCATTATCGGTAGGAGAAGGAGCTGCTTTCTATCTCAGCAGCTTCCTTCTGTTTGTCTTTGCCACCACATTGGTCGATGAGTTGTCCAGTTAGTTAAATAGCAAGTATGGTTGAAAGAAGTCCTTCAATTTCAACCTCTTAATTACTTGCTATGGTGATCCAGAGGAAGGCGAAAAATAACCCCTGAGGACTACTTGTTGGCTTGTCCTTGTATAAGGGGAAAAAATTCCTTCCTGACCCCAAATATGGCGATCGGAATATATCCCTGGATTGTTGGTGCTCAAATCTGTTGTTCAGTGGTGGAAACTTGGTAAGTTTGTCACAGTCCGGTAAAGATGAAATTTCTCTTCAAAGAGTTGTCTCATCCAGTGGTTGCTGTAAGAAGACATATATAATATGTGCAGATCAGTATCTCTTAGAATAAACACATTCCACATCCTGTAATCTTTAGACTTTGTTCACATCTGCGCTAGGGATCCGTTCCGATGTTCCGTCTGAGCTTTCTGTCAGAACGGAGCCCTGACAGACACAAATGGAAACCATAGGTTTCCGTTTCCATCACCATTGATTTCAATGGTGATGGATCCGGTGTCAATGGTTTCCGTTTGTCTCCGTTGTGCAAGGGTTCCGTCGCTTGGAAGGAATCAATAGCGTAGTCGACTACGCTATTGATTCAGAAAGCTCAGATGGAACATCAGAACGGAGCCCTAGCGCATATGTAAACGAAATCTCACAGGGACAGTCAGCTCTTCTCATATAAACTGTATAACTGGGGGCTCTTCAAATATTATTGATCACCAGTACTAGTTACTCAAGGATAGTCATAGTATCTTTGTGGCATAGTAAAGCTAATCTCTATTAACCAATCATTTAATATTCTATCTGCTGTGTCAATGGATGGAAGTGGTTATTAGTTTTCGAGTTACACAATGACTTTTGGCCAAAACGACAACTAACACCCCATGTTTTTTCATGGTTACTTACATTGTACATACCTTTTTTTCCAGGACACGGCCAGGTCTTATGGTGCTGGGAGAGCATGGTGTGCAGATGTCTGGCATTGCATGCAGGGCAGCCTGATCTCTTACAGTATGGGCGTTCTAAAACGGCTGCTATTCGGCGATATATGCTGTGCCTCACTATCCAAACACTATGCCTCCATGTTTTACACACTACACTCACGTTTTTGTATCACTCACAGCCCCGATTTCTACACACTACACTTAGTAATGTCCCCTATACCTCACTTGTACACCATACACAGTACTTTATTATTTTTTATTTTTTTCCATTACACATTTACTTCCATGACACACTACACTTAGTAATGTCCCCTATAACTCACTTGTACACCATACACAGTACTTTATTATTTTTTATTTTTTCCATTACACATTTACTTCCATGCCCAACACACCACTCCCCTCAAGGTTAGTGGGAGTGGATATCATTATATAAACACACCTGGGCATTTCCCTTCAGCAGCATTCTCTGACCTGGTCGCGTCCTGTTTGGAACGGGTTTTTTACCCTCCTTCTAATCTGTGAGTATGGCCTTTTCTGTGGTTTTAATGACATTCTATGTCCCAATTTTTTTGCACACAATGACTATGATCACACATGTGAAATTCACACAGGCAACTTTGGTGGACCCTCCATTCGACTTAGTCATGCAGGGTTTTTTTTTAGATAAGAACCACATTTTAATATTACACAAATGATTTTGCTCAGAGACAAATTTTTAGTTTCCTGTAAATTATAAGAGTTATAAAAGCACTAGAAGCTCTATATTAATGCCCTTATATACTAGTTATACAATTTAGAGAGTATATTACACAGCAATGATAACAATATTGACTTCACTGGTGTTATACTTACATTGTCTAAATAGAATGGTGGGTGGGTTCTGCAAGATGCCAGCTCGCCGAGTCTACTGAGTGGATGCACAGGTTGGATCTATAGGACGAGGATATTGACAGATGGCTTCATGGAGTTTTGTAGGCATTGCCACATCTACTGGTGCTAGTGGTGGCAGTGCTGTCTATTACAGGAGCTGTTTCATGGCTTTGGGTAGGTTATGGAATGTAGTGGGAATTTGTAGATGGAGAATATGGTTGGATTTAGTTCTGCTGGTTTGATCTGGTCATCCAGTAGCTTTTTCCATTGACCAGTTACTTTTTGTTCTTCCTGAATGACCGCTTGGTAAACAGTTTGGCCATCCAAGTTCTGGTCTGAGTGATGACAGGATGATAGTGCTTTGACCACTCTGGGCACACAAAGCTGAATTTATTGAAGATCTTCTGGTCTTTGGTTCTTATTCTATTCGGCATTTCAGCATAGTCCAGTGTTTGGTTAACATTCAGGTCAACAGAAACTGCCAGCAGGCTCGCTGGTGGTGCCATTCTCCTGGCATCCACATTTTCCCAATTGATACTTGAGAAAAATGGATGTTTCTTGATGTCTCCTTTTACTCCCAGCCGCTGAAACTGATCTTTACACAGCAGTCCTTCTAAGATGTTTACTGTGTCAGGAGTTAGATACTTTGGGTAGGGTGGAGCATGGCAGAGGACATAGCGCTCAATTTCTCTGGGATGTTTTCCAGGAAAAGCTGTCTCTCCTGTAAACAATTGATAAAGAATAGCGCCAATTGCAAAATAATCTACCCCTCGTCCATGTGCCTGGTCCTTCACCATTTCTGGGGCTGCATATCCAGGTGTACCTCTACATGTTTCTTTGGTCTTCTTATACACGCCTGTTACAGCAAGGCCAAAGTCAGTTATTTTGACATGGCCATCAGTGGTCAGAAGAATGTTTTCCATCTTCAGGTCCCGGTGTAGAATGCCTTTGTTATGCAGGAACTCTGTGCCACAGATCACTTCTGCTGAGATGAATTGTATTGTGGCAGTATCAAGAGGAAAGTTCTTTAGTATGAAAGCATGCAGGTCCCCTCTGGTGGCCAATTCCATCACGTAATAGATAAAGTTGTCGGTGTGGAAGGCAGCCAGGCCATGAATCAAGTAAGGACTTTCATGGGATAGTTGTAAGACATGGCGCTCTACGAAACTGTACCCAAGCTCAGTGAAGTCCCGTTTATCTGACACTTTAAGGGCAATTAATTCTTTGCGCATGATATCTCTTGCCAAGTAAACTTTACCAAAGCTTCCTTCTCCCAGTGTACCGTGGAAAGTAAAGCATTTCAATGATAGGGGTACTGTAGCAGATGCTTCCTCGCCAGTCTGATCAGGTTCCTTTACACAGATGTCACTTTTGGTGGATTTCCTGCGACGGCAAATGCTGCTCTGAGATGTTTTGGTACTGTCTGTCACCAGTCCTGTCTCCTTGTCATCGGTCTTGATGCTTTGATTTTCCTCCATGTCATCATGTCCACCATAGTACTGGATGTACAGGTCTTCCAAGCTGTGGATCAGGTCATGAATTTGTTGGTATTCTTCTAGTATATGCTGTTGCCCAAAACTGTCTGTCAGCAGTTCTGTCTCCTTGTCATCGGTCTTGATGCTTTCATTTTCCTCCATGTCATCGTGTCTACCATAGTACTGGATGTACAGGTCTTCCAAGCTGTGGATCAGGTCATGAATTTGTTGGTATTCTTCTAGAATATGCTGTGCCCCAAAATTTTCTGTCTCCAGTTCTGTCTCCTTGTCATCGGTCTTAATGATTTTATTTTCCTCCATGTCATCCTGCTTTTCTTTAGATGACACGTTGACTGTGAAAAGAAGAAACGCATAGACATAGAATAAGTCACATAATAAAACATGAAGCCCTCTCTATGAACCAGAAGGGAGAGCCACTCTATAAGCTGTCCATGTAATACATGGATGGTCATTTATCTAAATGGCTGCTATGTAATACTACATTTCACCTGCAGGGAAAATGTCTGGATGGCCACGATTTCCCCTGGAAAAATCATCTTTAATGGTGGTGGTTTTATTTTAAACCCTTAACGCCATACACGTACGGTGGATGTGCGGAATTGAGCTCGCACCATACACGGCGGGTGCCGGCTGTTTTATATACCTGACACCAGCCTGCCATGGCTAGGAGCGGAGATTTCTCTGATTGTGGTGGATTAACCCAGCCAGATGTCGCGATCAGTAGCAACTACAGATTCTGAGCAGTTAGACAGAGGGAGGGAGCCAAGCAGTTACCATGGCAGCCAAAGGCCTACTGAAATCTTCCAAGTCTGTCTTTTCTGTCCTACTATTTAAGGGGTCATCCGGTTTTAGCAAATTAATATTATTTTCTGTATAATTAAAAGTAATACAATTTTCCAATATACTTCCTGTATTAATTCCTTATGGTTTTTAAGATCTCTGCTTGTTGCTATTTAGAAAGAACATTTATTGTTTACTTCCAGTGGATAAAATTCGGTCCATGGTCATGTGATGGACACACAGGTGCACGGCTCGTTACAGTAAGGGTATGTGCACATGATAACGTCAATTACGGCTGAAATTACGGAGCTGTTTTCAGGAGAAAACAGCTCCTGCATTTCAGACGTAATTGCTTGTACTCGCGTTTTGCGAGGCGTCCATTACGGACGTAATTTGGAGCTGTTCTTCATTGAAGTCAATGAAAAATGGCTCAAATTACGTCATTACGTCATTTGACAACGACGCGTAAAATTACAGGTCGTCGGCATAGTACATCGGCAAACCCATTGAAATGAATGGGCAGATGTTTGCCGACGTATTTGAGCCGTATTTTCAGGTGTAATTCGAGGCGTAAAACGCCTCGTTTACGCCTGAAAATAGGTCGTGTGAACCCAGGCTCACAGTATGTGTATCAGAGCTGTTGTGTCTTGTAATGAGCCGTGCACCTGTGTGTCCATCACATGACCATGGACAGAATTTTATCCACTGGAATTAAATAATGGAATAAAAATTGATCTGAAAGCTTCCCATAAAGACTACATCTGACCCCGCAAAACAACAAGCACTCACACCTCCCCATTGTTGTAAAAATAATAAAATGTATGCGTCTCAGAATATGGCTACACAAAACATGTCATTTTTATTTTTTTTAAATGTTGTATTGCCGTAATTGTTTTGACCCGCAGAATAAATTAAATGTGTAATCTTTACTGCATGATCAACGCAGTAAAAAAAAAAAACAATGGAGGAATTGTGTTTTTTCTTCAAAAACATCCCACAATATTTTTTTTTCTAATTTACTTAATACATTTTATGGTACATTAAATTGTGGGATTAAAAAATACAACTCGTCCAGCAAAAAAATTTTTGTCAAACGGCTATGTCGACGGAAAAATAAAAATGTTGTGGCTACTGGAAGGCGGGGAGGATAAAACAAAAAATCTAAAATTGGCCTGGTCCTTAAGAGGTGAAATGGGAAATGCTCTGTAGCCGAGTACTAGGCCGGGAATTTAATGCCATAACCCATAATGTTCTTTAAGACAAATGTGGAGGCCGAGCATCAGAGGAGACCAGGGAGATCGTCTAACTGAACTCCTAAAATGGCGGCAAGTTTATATATTTATATATATTTACATAAAAGAAACTGGTGCAAAAGAAAACTGGAGCCGTTGCCCATAGCAACCAATCAGATTCCTTTGCACTAGTTTTGATAAATTTCCCCCATTACATCTAGGATTTCGTTTTACAAACCTGATAACAATAACCAAAACCTTGTATTATAAAAAAATTATTATAGTAAATCTTCATGTACATTCACATTCCTTTAAAATTTTTACACCCCATATTCTAAGTATTGCCGCAAACCCCATTGCCCACAAAACCACCTGTTTTGGGGGTACATTTGCATAAGCCCCACTCCTTTGAGGTACATTTTGGGGAATAATAGTAATTACATGTTGTCTTACCTTTGCTGTCCACCATGTTAATGCCGCTGGGTCCTGGGAGTTCTAAACTTCTCTTTTTTTGGATAGAAGTCCTCCTCCCCTTATGTCCAGCAATCCTCGCCCAGGTTTTTTGCAGGCGAGCTAAGAACCGGATGATTCTTGGTTTCTTAGCTTTACTTGGCTTCTTCTGGTCATCTTCTCCACCATTCTTCTCTTTTTGTTCTTCTTCTTTTCTCTCCTCCTTCTCTCCTTCTTTCTCTAAATTCTTTCTCTTCTTTTTTGCCTTCATTTTGTCAAAGGCTAAGAGATCAAATCGAAGTTCGCAGGGTTCGCTCACACGTGTCTCTGCTGGCTGCAGTGAGTGAATGCAAAGTTTCTTACCTGTACATTTGTGAAAGTAGCCACATGATGTCATCTGCCATTGTGATGTCATCAACTTGTGATATCTTGCGGCAGTTGATGACATCACAATGCCCCCAACACTGTTTTTATATATATATATATATATATATATATATATATATATATAAAAATATAAACGTATACCTATCTATCTATCTATCTGTCTATCTATCTATCTATCTATCTATCTATCTATCTATCTATCTATCTACCTATCTATATCTATATTTATTTATATATATTTTTAGAGGGAGGAAATAAAGAGATATTGAGTATACTTTATATAGATTAGATTTATATGTATACAATATACAATGCCCCCAATACTGTTTACATATATTTATTTATTTAGAGAGAGGGAGAGAAAATAAAGAGACATTGAATACACTGTATATAGAGGAAGCCACATTATGGCGATACACGTGGGGCAATCAGACCCCTTTATCCCATTTTTTGCCTATTTTGTATCCATGTCGCAACCACATTTAAGATTTGATGCAACATTTCTTATGCCTTTGTACTAGCTATATATGCTGAGGGATTTAGGTGGTTTTGGGGGTATTCTCTATTTGTCCACATATCAGGGTGGCAACCCCCTTTGAATTTGGTCCAGCATGATGTGCTGTTTTAAATGTTTTTAAACACATTTATGTAGTGTGCTTATTTCTAAATAAACTTATTTTTGTGTAATTTAGAGTGACTATTTCTTCTCCTTGCCACTTATATACCCATATGTGTGTTGTTTTTTCATATTGTAGATTAGATTTCTATACATAATATACATTTTTATATATATTTATTTATATAATTAATATGTTTATAATTATAATTAATACATTTATATAATATATATATATATATACACTACCGTTCAAAAGTTTGGGGTCACCCAGACAATTTTGTGTTTTCCATGAAAACTCACACTTATATTTATCAAATGAGTTGCAAAATGACTAGAAAATATATTAGAAATAATGATTTTTATTTGAAATAATAATTTTCTCCTTCAAACTTTGCTTTCGTCAAAGAATCCTCCATTTGCAGCAATTACAGCATTGCAGACCTTTGGCATTCTAGCTGTTAATTTGCTGAGGTAATCGGGAGAAATTTCACCCCATGCTTCCAGAAGCCCCTCCCACAAGTTGGATTGGCTTGATGGGCACTTCTTGCGTACCATACGGTCAAGCTGCTCCCACAACAGTTCTATGGGTTTGAGATCTGGTGACTGCGCTGGCCACTCCATTACAGATAGAATACCAGCTGCCTACTTCTTCCCTAAATAGTTCTTGCATAATTTGGAGGTGTGCTTTGGGTCATTGTCCTGCTGCAAGATGAAATTGGCTCCAATTAAGCACTGTCCACAGGGTATGGCGTTGCAAAATGGAGTGATAGCCTTCCTTATTCAAAATCCCTTTTACCTTGTACAAATCTCCCACTTTACCAGCACCAAAGCAACCCCAGACAATCACATTACCTCCACCATGCTTGACAGATGGCGTCAGGCACTCTTCCAGCATCTTTTCAGTTGTTCTGCGTCTCACAAATGTTCTTCTGTGTGATCCAAACACCTCAAACTTCGATTCATCTGTCCATAACACTTATTTCCAATCTTCCTCTGTCCAATGTCTGTGTGCTTTTGCCCATATTAATCTTTTCCTTTTATTAGCCAGTCTCAGATATGGCTTTTTCTTTGTCACCTCTTCGCTGTAGACCTTGGTACTATTTAATGAAGCTGCCAGTTGAGGACCTGTGAGGCGTCTATTTCTCAAACTAGAGACTCTAATTTTGAGAGTTTAATCGAACCCACAAATGTAATGCTCCAGATTCTCAACTAGCTCAAAGGAAGGTCAGTTTTATAGCTCCTCTAAACAGCAAAACTGTTTACAGTGGTGCTAACATAATTGCACATGGGTTTTCAAGTGTTTTCTAATCATCCATTAGCCTTCTAACATAGTTATCAAACACAATGTACAATTAGAACACTGGAGTGATGGTTGCTGGAAATGGGCCTCTATACACCTATGTAGATATTGCATTAAAAACCAGACGTTTGCAGCTAGAATAGTCATTTAGCGCATTAAAAATGTATAGAGTGTATTTCTGATTAATTTAATGTTATCTTCATTGAAAAAAACTGTGCTTTTCTTTCAAAAATAAATTTATTAGCACAAAGGAGGGGGAGGGTAATAAATGGGGTATTGGGGGTGATTAAAAGGCTTTTTTTCTTTCACTTTTATAGAGGTAAAACACACAGCTCCGATATCCTCACAAATCTGACAGGAATGAGGAGAACAGAGCTGTTTGCCCTGCCTCCATGCCTTTACATGCTGTGATTGGTCAGTCAGGTTTGACTGGTTTATCACAGTTGTAGCGTCCATGGCCGCGTGCCGTCGGGTTTACTCATCTCCCGACGCCCGCAGCCATGGATCCGTGAGCGCTGGCCCCCATATCCTTCCTAGGAGACGCCAGCGCTCATTTCCGCTCTGGTCTGCTGGATCCCGTAGGGTGCACACGCACGCTCGTGCCCGGTCTTAAAGGGCCAGCGCGCGCACAAAAGAAGTCGTCATCATTATCAAGTGCCACGATTTCCTGGTCTATAAGAAGGCCCTAGGCCTTCTGATCCTTGCCCGAGCATTGATAGTTTTCCCAGTCTGTCTTGCAAATGGTCCCTTAGTGTTTCCCGTTCCAGTTGTTACCCGTGCCTTGTTACCCGTTCCTGTTTCCCGTGCTGTGCCTTTAGTATTGAGTCTGCCACGTCCTGTGCCATCTGACACATCCAGAGGAATCCGCCACGTCCTGTGTCATCTGCCACGTCCGGAGGAATCACCACGTCCTGTGTCACCTGCCACATCCGGAGGAATCAGCCACGTCATGTGTCATTTGCCACGTCCGGAGAAATCCGCCATGTCTGGCGCAACCTGCGGCTCCTGTGTCATCCGCCATGTTTGGCGTTATCTGCTGCACCCATCCCCATCAGTGCCAGAGCTGCGGCCACCGTCTGGACTATCCAGGTACCCTTGTGCGGGACATTGTATTGCTGGGGTTTCCTGTTGTTTGGCCAGCTGCCTCCCCGCTACGGCGGTATGACGTAGTGGGTCCACTAACCCACTTCGTGACAGTACGCTCAGTCCATGGACCCCACTGGTCAACCTGAGACTTTGACGACACAAGTCATGCTGGCCGAGATGGAGGATCTCCAGTCACGACAAGACCAACTCCTCCTGTCAGTGAACGCCATTGCCCATCGGCTGCTTGCTCCAACCACAGTTGTCACCGCACCCATTCCTGCTGTTCCTCCTGCTACACTTCCTGTTTGTGCTGGTACCAATTCCCTGTGTTTCTTGCCACTACCTCCACGATATGACGGAGACCCGAGGACCTGCAGGGGATTTTTGAATCAGTGCCTGATCCACTTCAGCCTACATGCCAGGTCTTTCTCTTCGGATGACGCCAGGATCGCCTTCATCATCTCTCTCCTTACTGGCAAAGCCCTGGCATGGGCTAACCCTCTATGGGAACATCAGGGACCAGAGACCTGTGACTTGCAGTGCTTCTTACAGACATTCCGCTCGATCTTTGAGGAACCTGGGAGAGTTTCTTCGGCTGCTGCATCCTTGCTGACCCTACACCAGGGAGACCTCTCCGTGGGTGAGTATGCCATTCAGTTCCGATCTTGGCTGCTGAATTGACCTGGAACTCGTTGGCTTTGGTGGCCACATTCTGGCAGGGACTATCTTCAGGGATCAAGGACGAGCTGGCTGCTCGCGATCTGCCATCTACCCTGGACGATCTTGTCCTACTTGCCTCCCGGGTTGACATGAGGATCCGGGAGCGTTCCCAAGAGATTCTCCGGGAGAGAGAGCTTCCTAGGCTGGATTCTACTTTCCAGCAATCCTCCTCAGTCATCCCACCAGAGGATCCGATGCAGAGTAACTATGTCAGATTGTCTACCCAGGAGAAACAACGCAGACGCACTTCTGGACTTTGTTTGTATTGCGGCCTCAGAGGCCATATTGTGCGTCTGTGTCCCCAGAGGCCAGAGAGACCCCATTGCCTAGGTCTGATTGCAGAGACAACCCTAGATGAAATGGTACCTAATAAAGCATTCAGTTCCAAGCTGACTATTCCTCTGACCCTAGTATCCGGCGAGAAGACGTATCAAGTTTCTGCCTATCTTGACTCTGGTTCTGCGGCAAATTTCATCCAGAGAGAGCTGGTGGATCAACTTCAGCTGCCCACTGTCCCCCTAGAGAGGTCTTTGGATGTTGCCTCAGTTAATGGACTGCCTCTACCTGATCCCATCATTTCTAAAACAAAGCCGTTGAAGCTCCAGGTTGGAGTCCTTCATTTTGAATTAATTTCTTTCCTTGTTTTGCCCAAGGCCATCAACCCTGTTCTACTGGGCCTGCCTTGGCTTCAACTACATGCCCCAGTCCTGTACTGGAATTCTGGAGAGGTTCTCCAATGGGGCTCCAAGTGCCATGGTCGTTGTCTGTTGCAGATCCATCCTGTCAAGCCTCCTCTACCTCAGTCATTGGCGGGACTGCCTCCACAGTTTGCTCAATATGCAGATGTTTTCAGCAAAAGGGAGGCTGAGACACTGCCTCCTTATCGGACTTATGACTGCCCCATTGAACTGGTTCCTAATTCCTCCCTCCCCTGTGGCCGAGTATATCCTCTTTCCTTGCCTTAGTCTCTATCCATGTCGGCCTATATCAAGGAGAATCTGGAGAGGTGTTTCATTCGAAAGACTTCCGGCCGGGGCTGGATTCTTCTTCGTTAAAAAGAAGAACGGATCCCTTCGACCCTGCATTGACTACCGTGGTCTCAACCAGATCACGGTCAAGAACAAATACCCGTTGCCACTTATATCTGAGCTGTTTGATCGCATACGACGAGCAAAATTTTTTTCTAAGCTAGACCTGCGTGGGGCTTATAATCTAGTCCGGATTCGACGGGGTGATGAATGGAAGACGGCATTTAACACCCAGGACGGGCACTACGAATACCTAGTGATGCCCTTCGGACTGTGTAACGCTCCCGCAGTGTTTCAGGACTTCGTTAATGATATCTTCCGAGATCTCCTCTATATATGTGTTGTTGTTTATCTCGATTATATTTTGATTTTCTCCCCAGATCCGACGACTCATCGGAGGCATGCCCGTCAGGTTCTACTGTGATTAAGGGAGAATCATTTATATGCCAAGCTGGAGAAGTGCGTCTTTGAGAAGAGTTCTCTGCCCTTCCTGGGCTACATCATCTTGGATCAGGGTCTCAAGATGGATCCTGAGAAAGTCAGAGCTGTCCTGGAGTGGCCACGTCCTCAAGGCTTAAGGGCCATACAGCGGTTCCTGGGATTCGCCAATTTCTACCAGCAGTTTATTCCTAACTTCTCTTCTCTGACGGCTCCCATCTCTACCCTTACCAAGAAGGGTGTGAACGCCAAGGTGTGGACTCCAGAGGCAGAGTCCGCATTCATTAGCCTCAAGAAAGCCTTCACTTCATCTTCGATCCTCCATCATCCTGACGTATCTCAGCAGTTCTCACTGGAAGTTGACGCTTCCTCTGTTGGTGCAGGTGCACTTCTGTTCCAGAGGAGCTCCAAAGGAAAAGCGGTAGTATGTGACTACTACTCAGGACTTTTTTCTTCTTCTGAGCGCAATTACTCTATTGGAGATCGGGAGCTACTGGCCATCAAATTGGCTCTGGAGGAGTGGAGACATCTTCTAGAGGGCGCTGCTCACCCCATCCTGATCTTCACCGACCACATAAACCTTACCTACCTTCAGTCTGCACAACGACTGAATCCCCGTCAAGCCAGGTGGTCGCTGTTCTTCACCAGTTTCCAGTTTGTGCTCCAATACCGTCCCGCGGACAAGAATGTGGGGGCCGATGCCCTGTCCAGATCGTTTGAGACGGAAGACAAGGTGGAGTCCCTTCAGACTATCATAGACCCGTCCTGCATTGTCACTGCTAATGCTCTGCAGGTTAAAGACATCCCCCCGGGGAGGACTTTTGTTCGGTTGGCAGACAGGAGAAGAATTCTAAACTTGCTGGGCACGCTGGTGTCCGTAAAACCCGAGACCTGATTGCTCGTCACTTCTGGTGGCCCACGCTACCTAAAGATGTTCTGGACTTTGTCTCTTCTTGCACAGTGTTTTCCACTTACAAAGTTACTCACTCCAAGCCTGCCGGCCTGCTTCAACCTCTGCCTGTACCCAATGCCCCCTGGCAGCACATTGCGATGGACTTTGTAACAGACCTTCCCCCCTCAGCAGGATGCAACACTGTCTGGGTGGTGGTGGACCGGTTCTCTAAGATGGCACATTTTATCCCGCTGGCCGGCCTACCTTCTGCTCCTCATCTGGGGAGTCTCTTCATTCTACACATCTTTCGCTTGCATGGCTTGCCTCTTCACATCGTGTCAGATCGGGGGGTTCAGTTTACTTCAAAGTTCTGGAGAGCCCTCTGTAAACTCCTGAATGTGAGATTGGACTTTTCCTCAGCTTATCACCCCCAGTCCGATGGGCAAGTTGAGAGGATCAACCAGATCATGGAGAATTATCTCTGTCACTTCATCTCTTCACAGCACGATAACTGGGTACAGCTTCTTCCATGGGCCGAGTTCTCATACAACAACCACACAAGTGAGTCCACCGATTCCACTGCATTTCACATTGTGTACAGTCAACATCCTAGAGTCCCTCTTCCAGTGTCGACCACATCTCAAGTATCCGCAGCTAACTCTGCTTATGGGGACTTTTTGCAAAACTGCCAACAGACCCGATCCTCTATTTTACTGGCAGTCGATTGCATGAAGCGAAATGCAGATACTAGGAGAAGAGAGCCTCCTCAGTATCTTCCGGGCATTAAAGTCTGGCTGTCCTCTCGGAACATTCGCTTGAAGGTGCCTTCATACAAGTTTGCTGCCAGGTTCCTTGGTCCTTTTGAGATTCTGCAACAGATAAACCCTGTCTCCTATAAGCTGCGGCTGCCTCCTACCCTCAGAATCCCCAACTCCTTTCATGTGTCCCTCCTGAAGCCAGTGGTCCTGAACCGCTACAGCAAGACTTCTAGATCCATAGTTGCTCCCAGCGGTTCTTCTGATATATTTGAGGTGAAGGAGATCCTGGACTGCAAGAGGGTAGGAGGAAGGACTTTCTATTTGGTGGACTGGAGAGGGTTTGGTCCTGAGGAGAGGTCCTGGGATCCAGAAGAGAACCTCAGTGCCCTTGCGCTTATTAAGAAATTCCTCTCTCGCTCTGGCACCAAGAAGAGGGGGCGTAAGAGGGGGGATACTGTAGCGTCCATGGCCGCGGGCCGTCGGGTTTACTCACCTCCCGACGCCCGCAGCCATGGATCCGTGAGCGCTGGCCCCATCTCCTTCCTAGGAGACGCCAGCACTCACTTCCGCTCTGGTCTGCTGGGTCCCGTAGGGTGCACGTGCACGCTCGTGCCCGGTCTTAAAGGGCCAGCGCGCGCACAAAGGAAGTCGTCATCATTATCAACTGCCACGATTTCCTGGTCTATAAGAAGGCCCCAGGCATTCTGATCCTTGCCTGAGCATTGTTAGTGTTCACAGTGTCTTGCAAATGGTCCCTTAATGTTTCCCGTTCCAGTTGTTAGCCGTGCCTTGTTACCTGTTCCTGTTTCCCGTGCTGTGCCTTTAGTATTGAGTCTGCCACGTCCTGTGTCATCTGCCTCGTCCGGAGGAATACGCCACGTCCTGTGTCATCTGCCATATCCTGAGTAATCTGCCACGTCATGTGTCATCTGCCACGTCCGGAGGAATCCGCCACGTCTGGCGCAACCTGCGGCTCCTGTGTAACCTGCCACGCTTTGCGTTATCTGCTCCACCCATCTCCATCAGTGCCAGAGCTGCGGCCACCGTCTGGACTATCCATGTACCCTTGTGTGGGACATTGTATTGCTGGGGTTTCCTGTTGTTTGGCCAGCTGTCTCCCCGCTACGGCGGTACGGCCTAGTGTGTTCACTAACCTGCTTTGTGACACCAGTGATCGCCGTACAGGGACCACTGTGATTGGTCCCCTGATGGCTCCCTGTCACAATCATCTGTCTACTACAGCTGTTGCCAGGGTTTTATCACTGTGTGTTTACTCTCCTGCACCACTGTCTTGCTTGTTTCATCGTTCTTCTGTCTACTGTCTTCTGTGGTGGGTAACATGTAGGAGTTAATTGTACAACATCAATATCATGAAGCACCTCACCAAGGAGTGACAGCCCAACATGGTGCCGCTGGATTGGTTACTTTCCAATCCAGATGCATGGCTCAGGGCAGAATGCAGAGGATAAGGTTCTACTTCCTGCTTTTCAGCACCGCCTGATTGGTCAGAGCCCAATGTAGCAGTGCAGACTGAGCAGGACCAGGCGCCACGTGAGTCCTGTAGAGGGTCAGCATGCTTTGCATTATATGTTGAGAATGCTGTCCTGGTGCCAGTCAGTCTGGCAGAGAAGGCAGGTGAGAATTGGCCCTACAAAACCGAATAAAGAACAATTTATTTTACAACATTGTCTTTCTAAAGACCCCACTACTCGACAGAAGGCCTGTCTTACAACACTATAGAACAATTATTTATTAAGTGGAGGTTATAGAGACTTAACATTACACTGGGAGCATTTATTGTTTTACACTGGTCCATGTATCTCTGTGTCTACGAGATACATGTATAGCCTTCAATCGCTGCACTTGGGTTTAGACTGGGTAAAACAAATGTCAAATAATGGTACAAATGATAAATGGAAGATTTGAAAATCTACTTTGGGTAATTATAATGCAAAATGTATTCCTATAGGTACCATATATAAACGACTAAAATGAAACCCCACATGGCTTACACCTTCTGTAAAAAGGGCAATACATGACAAAAAAAGGGCATTTGAAAAATACAAATCTGAGGGTACAGCTGTGGCCTTTGCAAATTTATAAAGAGCTTAATAAAATCTTTAAAAAGGTAATAAAATCAGCAAAAATACAAAATGAAAGGCAGGTGGGCAAGGATAGTAAAACAAATCCCCAAAAATTCTTCAAGTATATAAATGCAAAAAAGGCAAGGTCTGAACATGTAGGACCCTTAAACAGTGGTAATGGGGAGTTGGTGACAGGGGATCAAGAGAAGGCAGAGTTACTAAATGGGTTCTACACGGTTTTACTAAGGACAGAAGTTGTCAAACCAACCTGATTTTTTTTTATGAAGAGGTAGGCAGAAGCCTAGACAAAGAGGCCGCTGTGGAGATAGTGTTTTTGTACTTTGCAAAGGCATTTGACACTGTCCATCATAGACGTCTAATGAGTAAATTAAGGAATATACGTTTAGAATTTATAGTTTGTAATTGGATTGAGAATTGGCTCAAGGACCGTATCTAGAGAGTTGTGGTCAATGATTCCTACTCTGAATGGTCCCCTGTTATAAGTGATAAGTGGTAAACCCCAGGGTTCCATGCTGGGACCACTATTATTCCACTTATTTATTAATGATATAGAGGATGGGATTAATAGCACTATTTCTATTTTTGCAGATGACAACAAGCTATGTAGTATTGTTGAGTCTATGGAAGATGTTCCTAAATTGCAAGCGGATTTAAACAAAGTGTTTGGGCGTCCAGTTGGCAAATTAAATTGAATGTAGATAAATGTAAAGTTATGCATCTGGGTACCAACAATCTGCATGCATCATATGTCCTAGGGGGAGCTACACTGGGGGAGTCACTTGTTGAGAAGGATCATGGTGTACTTGAAGATCATAAACGAAATAACAGCTTGCAATGTCAATCAGCTGCTTCAAAGGCCAGCAAGATATTGTTGTGTATTAAAAGAGGCATGGACTCACGGGACAGGGATATATTATTACCACTTTACAAAACATTAGTGAGGCCTCTTCTAGAATATGCAGTTCAGTTCTGGGCTCCAGTTAATAGAAAGTAACCCCTGGAGTTGGACAAAATACAAAGAAGAGCAACAAAGCTAATAAGGGGCATGGAGAATCTAAGTTATGAGAAAAGATTAAAAGAATTAAACCTATTTAGCCTTGAAAAAAAGATGACTAAGGGGGACATGATTAACTTATATAAATATATTAATGGCACATACAAAAATATTGTGAGATCCTGTTCTATGTTAAACCCCCTCAAAAAACAAGGCGGCACTCCCTTCAGAGAAAAAAAGGTTCAACCTGCAGAGGTGACAAGCCTTCTTTACTGTGAGAACTGTGAATCTATGGAATAGTCACCGCAGGAACTGGTCACATCAGGGACAGTAGATGGCTTTAAAAAAGGCTTAGATAATTTCCTAGAACAAAAAAATATTAGCTCCTATGTATAGAAATTTTTCCCTTCACTTTTCCCATCCCTTGGTTGAACTTGATGGATATGTGTCTTTTTTCAACCGTAGTAACTATGTAACTATGTATTGTCAAACTTATATACTTTTTTTGCTCTGATCTAAAGGGCCAACAATGAGGTTGTGTATAGAAATAATGAAGACAAAGCCTCTGTAGATGTTTTTCATTTTTATTTAATTATGCATTATAGATGTTACCATCACACAATCAAGAAAAATAAAGAAGACTGAAGATGAAGTCTTGTCTATGGGCATAAGGTGAAGGAGCTGTTTTCTTTTTCAGCAGTTTCCTTCTATCTGCCCATGGTCGGTAAGTGAAGGAGCTGCTTTCTATTTGAGCAGCTTCCTTCTGTGTGTCTATGGTCGATTGGAAAAGGAGCTGTTTTTTGTCAACACAGCTTTCTTCCGTGGTGACCATTGTCGGTAGGAGAAGGAGCTGCTTTCTGTCTCAGCAGCGTCCTTCTATGTGTCTATGGTCAGTAGGAGCTGTTTTCTGTTTCTACAGCATTCTACTGTCTGACCATTATCGGTAGGAGAAGGAGCTGCTTTCTATCTCAGCAGCTTCCTTCTGTTTGTCTTTGCCACCACATTGGTCGATGAGTTGTCCAGTTAGTTAAATAGCAAGTATGGTTGAAAGAAGTCCTTCAATTTCAACCTCTTAATTACTTGCTATGGTGATCCAGAGGAAGGCGAAAAATAACCCCTGAGGACTACTTGTTGGCTTGTCCTTGTATAAGGGGAAAAAATTCCTTCCTGACCCCAAATATGGCGATCGGAATATATCCCTGGATTGTTGGTGCTCAAATCTGTTGTTCAGTGGTGGAAACTTGGTAAGTTTGTCACAGTCCGGTAAGGATGAAATTTCTCTTCAAAGAGTTGTCTCATCCAGTGGTTGCTGTAAGAAGACATATATAATATGTGCAGATCAGTATCTCTTAGAATAAACACATTCCACATCCTGTAATCTTTAGACTTTGTTCACATCTGCGCTAGGGATCCGTTCCGATGTTCCGTCTGAGCTTTCTGTCAGAACGGAGCCCTGACAGACACAAATGGAAACCATAGGTTTCCGTTTCCATCACCATTGATTTCAATGGTGATGGATCCGGTGTCAATGGTTTCCGTTTGTCTCCGTTGTGCAAGGGTTCCGTCGCTTGGAAGGAATCAATAGCGTAGTCGACTACGCTATTGATTCAGAAAGCTCAGATGGAACATCAGAACGGAGCCCTAGCGCATATGTAAACGAAATCTCACAGGGACAGTCAGCTCTTCTCATATAAACTGTATAACTGGGGGCTCTTCAAATATTATTGATCACCAGTACTAGTTACTCAAGGATAGTCATAGTATCTTTGTGGCATAGTAAAGCTAATCTCTATTAACCAATCATTTAATATTCTATCTGCTGTGTCATTGGATGGAAGTGGTTATTAGTTTTCGAGTTACACAATGACTTTTGGCCAAAACGACAACTAACACCCCATGTTTTTTCATGGTTACTTACATTGTACATACCTTTTTTTCCAGGACACGGCCAGGTCTTATGGTGCTGGGAGAGCATGGTGTGCAGATGTCTGGCATTGCATGCAGGGCAGCCTGATCTCTTACAGTATGGGCGTTCTAAAACGGCTGCTATTCGGCGATATATGCTGTGCCTCACTATCCAAACACTATGCCTCCATGTTTTACACACTACACTCACGTTTTTGTATCACTCACAGCCCCGATTTCTACACACTACACTTAGTAATGTCCCCTATACCTCACTTGTACACCATACACAGTACTTTATTATTTTTTATTTTTTCCATTACACATTTACTTCCATGACACACTACACTTAGTAATGTCCCCTATACCTCACTTGTACTCCATACACAGTACTTTATTATTTTTTATTTTTTCCATTACACATTTACTTCCATGCCCAACACACCACTCCCCTCAAGGTTAGTGGGAGTGGCTATCATTATATAAACACACCTGGGCATTTCCCTTCAGCAGCATTCTCTGACCTGGTCGCGTCCTGTTTGGAACGGGTTTTTTACCCTCCTTCTAATCTGTGAGTATGGCCTTTTCTGTGGTTTTAATGACATTCTATGTCCCAATTTTTTTGCACACAATGACTATGATCACACATGTGAAATTCACACAGGCAACTTTGGTGGACCCTCCATTCGACTTAGTCATGCAGGGTTTTTTTTTAGATAAGAACCACATTTTAATATTACACAAATGATTTTGCTCAGAGACAAATTTTTAGTTTCCTGTAAATTATAAGAGTTATAAAAGCACTAGAAGCTCTATATTAATGCCCTTATATACTAGTTATACAATTTATAGAGTATATTACACAGCAATGATAACAATATTGACTTCACTGGTGTTATACTTACATTGTCTAAATAGAATGGTGGGTGGGTTCTGCAAGATGCCAGCTCACCGAGTCTACTGAGTGGATGCACAGGTTGGATCTATAGGACGAGGATATTGACAGATGGCTTCATGGAGTTTTGTAGGCATTGCCACATCTACTGGTGCTAGTGGTGGCAGTGCTGTCTATTACAGGAGCTGTTTCATGGCTTTGGGTAGGTTATGGAATGTAGTGGGAATTTGTAGATGGAGAATATGGTTGGATTTAGTTCTGCTGGTTTGATCTGGTCATCCAGTAGCTTTTTCCATTGACCAGTTACTTTTTGTTCTTCCTGAATGACCGCTTGGTAAACAGTTTGGCCATCCAAGTTCTGGTCTGAGTGATGACAGGATGATAGTGCTTTGACCACTCTGGGCACACAAAGCTGAATTTATTGAAGATCTTCTGGTCTTTGGTTCTTATTCTATTCGGCATTTCAGCATAGTCCAGTGTTTGGTTAACATTCAGGTCAACAGAAACTGCCAGCAGGCTCGCTGGTGGTGCCATTCTCCTGGCATCCACATTTTCCCAATTGATACTTGAGAAAAATGGATGTTTCTTGATGTCTCCTTTTACTCCCAGCCGCTGAAACTGATCTTTACACAGCAGCCCTTCTAAGATGTTTACTGTGTCAGGAGTTAGATACTTTGGGTAGGGTGGAGCATGGCAGAGGACAGAGCGCTCAATTTCTCTGGGATGTTTTCCAGGAAAAGCTGTCTCTCCTGTAAACAATTGATAAAGAATAGCGCCAATTGCAAAATAATCTACCCCTCGTCCATGTGCCTGGTCCTTCACCATTTCTGGGGCTGCATATCCAGGTGTACCTCTACACGTTTCTTTGGTCTTCTTATACACGCCTGTTACAGCAAGGCCAAAGTCAGTTATTTTGACATGGCCATCAGTGGTCAGAAGAATGTTTTCCATCTTCAGGTCCCGGTGTAGAATGCCTTTGTTATGCAGGAACTCTGTGCCACAGATCACTTCTGCTGAGATGAATTGTATTGTGGCAGTATCAAGAGGAAAGTTCTTTAGTATGAAAGCATGCAGGTCCCCTCTGGTGGCCAATTCCATCACGTAATAGATAAAGTTGTCGGTGTGGAAGGCAGCCAGGCCATGAATCAAGTAAGGACTTTCATGGGATAGTTGTAAGACATGGCGCTCTACGAAACTGTACCCAAGCTCAGTGAAGTCCCGTTTATCTGACACTTTAAGGGCAATTAATTCTTTGCGCATGATATCTCTTGCCAAGTAAACTTTACCAAAGCTTCCTTCTCCCAGTGTACCGTGGAAAGTAAAGGATTTCAATGATAGGGGTACTGTAGCAGATGCTTCCTCGCCAGTCTGATCAGGTTCCTTTACACAGATGTCACTTTTGGTGGATTTCCTGCCACGGCAAATGCTGCTCTGAGATGTTTTGGTACTGTCTGTCACCAGTCCTGTCTCCTTGTCATCGGTCTTGATGCTTTGATTTTCCTCCATGTCATCATGTCCACCATAGTACTGGATGTACAGGTCTTCCAAGCTGTGGATCAGGTCATGAATTTGTTGGTATTCTTCTAGTATATGCTGTTGCCCAAAACTGTCTGTCAGCAGTTCTGTCTCCTTGTCATCGGTCTTGATGCTTTGATTTTCCTCCATGTCATCGTGTCTACCATAGTACTGGATATACAGGTCTTCCAAGCTGTGGATCAGGTCATGAATTTGTTGGTATTCTTCTAGAATATGCTGTGCCCCAAAATTTTCTGTCTCCAGTTCTGTCTCCTTGTCATCGGTCTTAATGATTTTATTTTCCTCCATGTCATCCTGCTTTTCTTTAGATGACACGTTGACTGTGAAAAGAAGAAACGCATAGACATAGAATAAGTCACATAATAAAACATAAAGCCCTCTCTATGAACCAGAAGGGAGAGCCGCTCTATAAGCTGTCCATGTAATACATGGATGGTCATTTATCTAAATGGCTGCTATGTAATACTACATTTCACCTGCAGGGAAAATGTCTGGATGGCCACGATTTCCCCTGGAAAAATCATCTTTAATGGTGGTGGTTTTATTTTAAACCCTTAACGCCATACACGTACGGTGGATGTGCGGAATTGAGCTCGCACCATACACGGCGGGTGCCGGCTGTTTTATATACCTGACACCAGCCTGCCATGGCTAGGAGCGGAGATTTCTCTGATTGTGGTGGATTAACCCAGCCAGATGTCGCGATCAGTAGCAACTACAGATTCTGAGCAGTTAGACAGAGGGAGGGAGCCAAGCAGTTACCATGGCAGCCAAAGGCCTACTGAAATCTTCCAAGTCTGTCTTTTCTGTCCTACTATTTAAGGGGTCATCCGGTTTTAGCAAATTAATATTATTTTCTGTATAATTAAAAGTAATACAATTTTCCAATATACTTCCTGTATTAATTCCTTATGGTTTTTAAGATCTCTGCTTGTTGCTATTTAGAAAGAACATTTATGTCATATGATGGACACACAGGTGCACGGCTCGTTACAGTAAGGGTATGTGCACATGATAACGTCAATTACGGCTGAAATTACGGAGCTGTTTTCAGGAGAAAACAGCTCCTGCATTTCAGACGTAATTGCTTGTACTCGCGTTTTGCGAGGCGTCCATTACGGACGTAATTTGGAGCTGTTCTTCATTGAAGTCAATGAAAAATGGCTCAAATTACGTCATTACGTCATTTGACAACGACGCGTAAAATTACAGGTTGTCGGCATAGTACATCGGCAAACCCATTGAAATGAATGGGCAGATGTTTGCCGACGTATTTGAGCCGTATTTTCAGGTGTAATTCGAGGCGTAAAACGCCTCGTTTACGCCTGAAAATAGGTTGTGTGAACCCAGGCTCACAGTATGTGTATCAGAGCTGTTGTGTCTTGTAATGAGCCGTGCACCTGTGTGTCCATCACATGACCATGGACAGAATTTTATCCACTGGAATTAAATAATGGAATAAAAATTGATCTGAAAGCTTCCCATAAAGACTACATCTGACCCCGCAAAACAACAAGCACTCACACCTCCCCATTGTTGTAAAAATAATAAAATGTATGCGTCTCAGAATATGGCTACACAAAACATGTCATTTTTATTTTTTTTAAATGTCGTATTGCCGTAATTGTTTTGACGCGCAGAATAAATTAAATGTGTAATCTTTACTGCATGATCAACGCAGTAAAAAAAAAAAAACAATGGAGGAATTGTCTTTTTTCTTCAAAAACATCCCACAATATTTTTTTTTCTAATTTACTTAATACATTTTATGGTACATTAAATTGTGGGATTAAAAAATACAACTCGTCCAGCAAAAAAATTTTTGTCAAACGGCTATGTCGACGGAAAAATAAAAATGTTGTGGCTACTGGAAGGCGGGGAGGATAAAACAAAAAATCTAAAATTGGCCTGGTCCTTAAGAGGTGAAATGGGAAATGCTCTGTAGCCGAGTACTAGGCCGGGAATTTAATGCCATAACCCATAATGTTCTTTAAGACAAATGTGGAGGCCGAGCATCAGAGGAGACCAGGGAGATCGTCTAACTGAACTCCTAAAATGGCGGCAAGTTTATATATTTATATATATTTACATAAAAGAAACTGGTGCAAAAGAAAACTGGAGCCGTTGCCCATAGCAACCAATCAGATTCCTTTGCACTAGTTTTGATAAATTTCCCCCATTACATCTAGGATTTCGTTTTACAAACCTGATAACAATAACCAAAACCTTGTATTATAAAAAAATTATTATAGTAAATCTTCATGTACATTCACATTCCTTTAAAATTTTTACACCCCATATTCTAAGTATTGCCGCAAACCCCATTGCCCACAAAACCACCTGTTTTGGGGGTACATTTGCATAAGCCCCACTCCTTTGAGGTACATTTTGGGGAATAATAGTAATTACATGTTGTCTTACCTTTGCTGTCCACCATGTTAATTCCGCTGGGTCCTGGGAGTTCTAAACTTCTCTTTTTTTGGATAGAAGTCCTCCTCCCCTTATGTCCAGCAATCCTCGCCCAGGTTTTTTGCAGGCGAGCTAAGAACCGGATGATTCTTGGTTTCTTAGCTTTACTTGGCTTCTTCTGGTCATCTTCTCCACCATTCTTCTCTTTTTGTTCTTCTTCTTTTCTCTCCTCCTTCTCTCCTTCTTTCTCTAAATTCTTTCTCTTCTTTTTTGCCTTCATTTTGTCAAAGGCTAAGAGATCAAATCGAAGTTCGCAGGGTTCGCTCACACGTGTCTCTGCTGGCTGCAGTGAGTGAATGCAAAGTTTCTTACCTGTACATTTGTGAAAGTAGCCACATGATGTCATCTGCCATTGTGATGTCATCAACTTGTGATATCTTGCGGCAGTTGATGACATCACAATGCCCCCAACACTGTTTATATATATATATATATATATATATATATATAAATATAAACGTATATCTATCTATCTATCTATCTATCTATCTATCTATCTATCTATCTGTCTGTCTGTCTGTCTGTCTGTCTGTCTGTCTGTCTGTCTGTCTGTCTATCTATCTATCTATCTATCTACCTATCTATATCTATATTTATTTATATATATTTTTAGAGGGAGGAAATAAAGAGATATTGAGTATACTTTATATAGATTAGATTTATATGTATACAATATACAATGCCCCCAATACTGTGTTTACATATATTTATTTATTTAGAGAGAGGGAGAGAAAATAAAGAGACATTGAATACACTGTATATAGAGGAAGCCACATTATGGCGATACACGTGGGGCAATCAGACCCCTTTATCCCATTTTTTGCCTATTTTGTATCCATGTCGCAACCACATTTAAGATTTGATGCAACATTTCTTATGCCTTTGTACTAGCTATATATGCTGAGGGATTTAGGTGGTTTTGGGGGTATTCTCTATTTGTCCACATATCAGGGTGGCAACCCCCTTTGAATTTGGTCCAGCATGATGTGCTGTTTTAAATGTTTTTAAACACATTTATGTAGTGTGCTTATTTCTAAATAAACTTATTTTTGTGTAATTTAGAGTGACTATTTATTCTCCTTGCCACTTATATACCCATATGTGTGTTGTTTTTTCATATTGTAGATTAGATTTCTATACATAATATACATTTTTATATATATTTATTTATATAATTAATATGTTTATAATTATAATTAATAAATTTATATAATATATATATATACACTACCGTTCAAAAGTTTGGAGTCACCCAGACAATTTTGTGTTTTCCATGAAAACTCACACTTATATTTATCAAATGAGTTGCAAAATGACTAGAAAATATATTAGGAATAATGATTTTTATTTGAAATAATAATTTTCTCCTTCAAACTTTGCTTTCGTCAAAGAATCCTCCATTTGCAGCAATTACAGCATTGCAGACCTTTGCCATTCTAGCTGTTAATTTGCTGAGGTAATCGGGAGAAATTTCACCCCATGCTTCCAGAAGCCCCTCCCACAAGTTGGATTGGCTTGATGGGCACTTCTTGCGTACCATACGGTCAAGCTGCTCCCACAACAGTTCTATGGGTTTGAGATCTGGTGACTGCGCTGGCCACTCCATTACAGATAGAATACCAGCTGCCTACTTCTTCCCTAAATAGTTCTTGCATAATTTGGAGGTGTGCTTTGGGTCATTGTCCTGCTGCAAGATGAAATTGGCTCCAATTAAGCACTGTCCACAGGGTATGGCATTGCAAAATGGAGTGATAGCCTTCCTTATTCAAAATCCCTTTTACCTTGTACAAATCTCCCACTTTACCAGCACCAAAGCAACCCCAGACAATCACATTACCTCCACCATGCTTGACAGATGGCGTCAGGCACTCTTCCAGCATCTTTTCAGTTGTTCTGCGTCTCACAAATGTTCTTCTGTGTGATCCAAACACCTCAAACTTCGATTCATCTGTCCATAACACTTATTTCCAATCTTCCTCTGTCCAATGTCTGTGTGCTTTTGCCCATATTAATCTTTTCCTTTTATTAGCCAGTCTCAGATATGGCTTTTTCTTTGTCACTCTGCCCTGAAGGCCAGCATCCCGGAGTCACCTCTTCGCTGTAGACCTTGGTACTATTTAATGAAGCTGCCAGTTGAGGACCTGTGAGGCGTCTATTTCTCAAACTAGAGACTCTAATTTTGAGAGTTTAATCGAACCCACAAATGTAATGCTCCAGATTCTCAACTAGCTCAAAGGAAGGTCAGTTTTATAGCTCCTCTAAACAGCAAAACTGTTTACAGTGGTGCTAACATAATTGCACATGGGTTTTCAAGTGTTTTCTAATCATCCATTAGCCTTCTAACACAGTTAGCAAACACAATGTACAATTAGAACACTGGAGTGATGGTTGCTGGAAATGGGCCTCTATACACCTATGTAGATATTGCATTAAAAACCAGACGTTTGCAGCTAGAATAGTTATTTAGCGCATTAAAAATGTATAGAGTGTATTTCTGATTAATTTAATGTTATCTTCATTGAAAAAAACTGTGCTTTTCTTTCAAAAATAAATTTATTAGCACAAAGGAGGGGGAGGGTAATAAATGGGGTATTGGGGGTGATTAAAAGGCTTTTTTTCTTTCACTTTTATAGAGGTAAAACACACAGCTCCGATATCCTCACAAATCTGACAGGAATGAGGAGAACAGAGCTGTTTGCCCTGCCTCCATGCCTTTACATGCTGTGATTGGTCAGTCAGGTTTGACTGGTTTATCACAGTTGTAGCGTCCATGGCCGCGTGCCGTCGGGTTTACTCATCTCCCGACGCCCGCAGCCATGGATCCGTGAGCGCTGGCCCCCATATCCTTCCTAGGAGACGCCAGCGCTCATTTCCGCTCTGGTCTGCTGGATCCCGTAGGGTGCACACGCACGCTCGTGCCCGGTCTTAAAGGGCCAGCGCGCGCACAAAAGAAGTCGTCATCATTATCAAGTGCCACGATTTCCTGGTCTATAAGAAGGCCCTAGGCCTTCTGATCCTTGCCCGAGCATTGATAGTTTTCCCAGTCTGTCTTGCAAATGGTCCCTTAGTGTTTCCCGTTCCAGTTGTTACCCGTGCCTTGTTACCCGTTCCTGTTTCCCGTGCTGTGCCTTTAGTATTGAGTCTGCCACGTCCTGTGCCATCTGACACATCCAGAGGAATCCGCCACGTCCTGTGTCATCTGCCACGTCCGGAGGAATCACCACGTCCTGTGTCACCTGCCACATCCGGAGGAATCAGCCACGTCATGTGTCATTTGCCACGTCCGGAGAAATCCGCCATGTCTGGCGCAACCTGCGGCTCCTGTGTCATCCGCCATGTTTGGCGTTATCTGCTGCACCCATCCCCATCAGTGCCAGAGCTGCGGCCACCGTCTGGACTATCCAGGTACCCTTGTGCGGGACATTGTATTGCTGGGGTTTCCTGTTGTTTGGCCAGCTGCCTCCCCGCTACGGCGGTATGACGTAGTGGGTCCACTAACCCACTTCGTGACAGTACGCTCAGTCCATGGACCCCACTGGTCAACCTGAGACTTTGACGACACAAGTCATGCTGGCCGAGATGGAGGATCTCCCGTCACGACAAGACCAACTCCTCCTGTCAGTGAACGCCATTGCCCATCGGCTGCTTGCTCCAACCACAGTCGTCACCGCACCCATTCCTGCTGTTCCTCCTGCTACACTTCCTGTTTGTGCTGGTACCAATCCCCTGTGTTTCTTGCCACTACCTCCACGATATGACGGAGACCCGAGGACCTGCAGGGGATTTTTGAATCAGTGCCTGATCCACTTCAGCCTACATGCCAGGTCTTTCTCTTCGGATGACGCCAGGATCGCCTTCATCATCTCTCTCCTTACTGGCAAAGCCCTGGCATGGGCTAACCCTCTATGGGAACATCAGGGACCAGAGACCTGTGACTTGCAGTGCTTCTTACAGACATTCCGCTCGATCTTTGAGGAACCTGGGAGAGTTTCTTCGGCTGCTACATCCTTGCTGACCCTACACCAGGGAGACCTCTCCGTGGGTGAGTATGCCATTCAGTTCCGATCCTGGCTGCTGAATTGACCTGGAACTCGTTGGCTTTGGTGGCCACATTCTGGCAGGGACTATCTTCAGGGATCAAGGACGAGCTGGCTGCTCGCGATCTGCCATCTACCCTGGACGATCTTGTCCTACTTGCCTCCCGGGTTGACATGAGGATCCGGGAGCGTTCCCAAGAGGTTCTCCGGGAGAGAGAGCTTCCTAGGCTGGATTCTACTTTCCAGCAATCCTCCTCAGTCATCCCACCAGAGGATCCGATGCAGAGTAACTATGTCAGATTGTCTACCCAGGAGAAACAACGCAGACGCACTTCTGGACTTTATTTGTATTGCGGCCTCAGAGGCCATATTGTGCGTCTGTGTCCCCAGAGGCCAGAGAGACCCCATTGCCTAGGTCTGATTGCAGAGACAACCCTAGATGGAATGGTACCTAATAAAGCATTCAGTTCCAAGCTGACTATTCCTCTGACCCTAGTATCCGGCGAGAAGACGTATCAAGTTTCTGCCTATCTTGACTCTGGTTCTGCGGCAAATTTCATCCAGAGAGAGCTGGTGGATCAACTTCAGCTGCCCACTGTCCCCCTAGAGAGGTCTTTGGCTGTTGCCTCAGTTAATGGACTGCCTCTGCCTGATCCCATCATTTCTAAAACAAAGCCGTTGAAGCTCCAGGTTGGAGTCCTTCATTTTGAATTAATTTCTTTCCTTGTTTTGCCCAAGGCCATCAACCCTGTTCTACTGGGCCTGCCTTGGCTTCAACTACATGCCCCAGTCCTGTACTGGAATTCTGGAGAGGTTCTCCAATGGGGCTCCAAGTGCCATGGTCGTTGTCTGTTGCAGATCCATCCTGTCAAGCCTCCTCTGCCTCAGTCATTGGCGGGACTGCCTCCACAGTTTGCTCAATATGCAGATGTTTTCAGCAAAAGGGAGGCTGAGACACTGCCTCCTTATCGGACTTATGACTGCCCCATTGAACTGGTTCCTAATTCCTCCCTCCCCCGTGGCCGAGTATATCCTCTTTCCTTGCCTTAGTCTCTATCCATGTCGGCCTATATCAAGGAGAATCTGGAGAGGTGTTTCATTCGAAAGACTTCCGCCCCGGCCGGGGCTGGATTCTTCTTCGTTAAAAAGAAGAACGGATCCCTTCGACCCTGCATTGACTACCGTGGTCTCAACCAGATCACGGTCAAGAACAAATACCCGTTGCCACTTATATCTGAGCTGTTTGATCGCATACGACGAGAAAATTTTTTTTCTAAGCTAGACCTGCGTGGGGCTTATAATCTAGTCCGGATTCGCCGGGGTGATGAATGGAAGACGGCATTTAACACCCAGGACGGGCACTACGAATGCCTAGTGATGCCCTTCGGACTGTGTAACGCTCCCGCAGTGTTTCAGGACTTCGTTAATGATATCTTCCGAGATCTCCTCTATATCTGTGTTGTTGTTTATCTCGATTATATTTTGATTTTCTCCCCAGATCCGACGACTCATCGGAGGCATGCCCGTCAGGTTCTACTGTGATTAAGGGAGAATCATTTATACGCCAAGTTGGAGAAGTGCGTCTTTGAGAAGAGTTCTCTGCCCTTCCTGGGCTACATCATCTTGGATCAGGGTCTCAAGATGGATCCTGAGAAAGTCAGAGCTGTCCTGGAGTGGCCACGTCCTCAAGGCTTAAGGGCCATACAGCGGTTCCTGGGATTCGCCAATTTCTGCCAGCAGTTTATTCCTAACTTCTCTTCTCTGACGGCTCCCATCTCTACCCTTACCAAGAAGGGTGTGAACACCAAGGTGTGGACTCCAGAGGCAGAGTCCGCATTCATTAGCCTCAAGAAAGCCTTCACTTCAGCTTCGATCCTCCATCATCCTGACGTATCTCGGCAGTTCTCACTGGAAGTTGACGCTTCCTCTGTTGGTGCAGGTGCACTTCTGTTCCAGAGGAGCTCCAAAGGAAAAGCGGTAGTATGTGACTACTACTCAGGACTTTATTCTTCTTCTGAGCGCAATTACTCTATTGGAGATCGGGAGCTACTGGCCATCAAATTGGCTCTGGAAGAGTGGAGGCATCTTCTAGAGGGCGCTGCTCACCCCATCCTGATCTTCACCGACCACATAAACCTTACCTACCTTCAGTCTGCACAACGACTGAATCCCCGTCAAGCCAGGTGGTCGCTGTTCTTCACCAGTTTCCAGTTTGTGCTCCAATACCGTCCCGCGGACAAGAATGTGGGGGCCGATGCCCTGTCCAGATCGTTTGAGACGGAAGACAAGGTGGAGTCCCTTCAGACTATCATAGACCCGTCCTGCATTGTCACTGCTAATCCTCTGCAGGTTAGAGACATCCCTCCGTGGAGGACTTTTGTTCGGTTGGCAGACAGGAGAAGAATTCTAAACTTGCTGGGCACGCTGGTGTCCGTAAAACCCGAGACCTGATTGCTCGTCACTTCTGGTGGCCCACGCTACCTAAAGATGTTCTGGACTTTGTCTCTTCTTGCACAGTGTTTTCCACTTACAAAGTTACTCACTCCAAGCCTGCCGGCCTGCTTCAACCTCTGACTGTACCCAATGCCCCCTGGCAGCACATTGCGATGGACTTTGTCACAGACCTTCCCCCCTCAGCAGGATGCAACACTGTCTGGGTGGTGGTGGACCGGTTCTCTAAGATGGCACATTTTATCCCGCTGGCCGGCCTACCTTCTGCTCCTCATCTGGGGAGTTTCTTCATTCTACACATCTTTCGCTTGCATGGCTTGCCTCTTCACATCGTGTCAGATCGGGGGGTTCAGTTTAGTTCAAAGTTCTGGAGAGCCCTCTGTAAACTCCTGAATGTGAGATTGGACTTTTCCTCAGCTTATCACCCCCAGTCCAATGGGCAAGTTGAGAGGATCAACCAGATCATGGAGAATTATCTTTGTCACTTAATCTCTTCACAGCACGATAACTGGGTACAGCTTCTTCCATGGGCCGAGTTCTCATACAACAACCACACAAGTGAGTCCACCGATTCCACTGCATTTCACATTGTGTACAGTCAACATCCTAGAGTCCCTCTTCCTGTGTCGACCACATCTCAAGTATCCGCAGCTAACTCTGCTTATGGGGACTTTTTGCAAAACTGCCAACAGACCCGATCCTCTATTTTACTGGCAGTCGATTGCATGAAGCGAAATGCAGATACTAGGAGAAGAGAGCCACCTCAGTATCTTCCGGGTATTAAAGTCTGGCTGTCCTCTCGGAACATTCGCTTGAAGGTGCCTTCATACAAGTTTGCTCCCAGGTTCCTTGGTCCTTTTGAGATTCTGCAACAGATAAACCCTGTCTCCTATAAGCTGCGGCTGCCTCCTACCCTCAGAATCCCCAACTCCTTTCATGTGTCCCTCCTGAAGCCAGTGGTCCTGAACCGCTACAGCAAGACTTCTAGATCCATAGTTGCTCCCAGCGGTTCTTCTGATATATTTGAGGTGAGGGAGATCCTGGACTGCAAGAGGGTAGGAGGAAGGACTTTCTATTTGGTGGACTGGAGAGGGTTTGGTCCTGAGGAGAGGTCCTGGGATCCAGAAGAGAACCTCAGTGCCCTTGCGCTTATTAAGAAATTCTTCTCTCGCTCTGGCCCCAAGAAGAGGGGGCGTAAGAGGGGGGATACTGTAGCGTCCATGGCCGCGGGCCGTCGGGTTTACTCACCTCCCGACGCCCGCAGCCATGGATCCGTGAGCGCTGGCCCCCATCTCCTTCCTAGGAGACGCCAGCACTCACTTCCACTCTGGTCTGCTGGGTCCCGTAGGGTGCACGCGCACGCTCGTGCCCGGTCTTAAAGGGCCAGCGCGCGCACAAAGGAAGTCGTCATCATTATCAACTGCCACGATTTCCTGGTCTATAAGAAGGCCCCAGGCATTCTGATCCTTGCCTGAGCATTGTTAGTGTTCACAGTGTCTTGCAAATGGTCCCTTAATGTTTCCCGTTCCAGTTGTTAGCCGTGCCTTGTTACCTGTTCCTGTTTCCCGTGCTGTGCCTTTAGTATTGAGTCTGCCACGTCCTGTGTCATCTGCCTCATCCGGAGGAATACGCCACGTCCTGTGTCATCTGCCATATCCTGAGTAATCCGCCACGTCATGTGTCATCTGCCACGTCCGGAGGAATCCGCCACGTCTGGCGCAACCTGCGGCTCCTGTGTAATCTTCCACGCTTTGCGTTATCTGCTCCTCCCATCTCCATCAGTGCCAGAGCTGCGGCCACCGTCTGGACTATCCATGTACCCTTGTGTGGGACATTGTATTGCTGGGGTTTCCTGTTGTTTGGCCAGCTGTCTCCCCGCTACGGCGGTACGGCCTAGTGTGTCCACTAACCTGCTTTGTGACACCAGTGATCGCCGTACAGGGACCACTGTGATTGGTCCCCTGATGGCTCCCTGTCACAATCATCTGTCTACTACAGCTGTTGCCAGGGTTTTATCACTGTGTGTTTACTCTCCTGCACCACTGTCTTGCTTGTTTCATCATTCTTCTGTCTACTGTCTTCTGTGGTGGGTAACATGTAGGAGTTAATTGTACAACATCAATATCATGAAGCACCTCACCAAGGAGTGACAGCCCAACATGGTGCCGCTGGATTGGTTACTTTCCAATCCAGATGCATGGCTCAGGGCAGAATGCAGAGGATAAGGTTCTACTTCCTGCTTTTCAGCACCGCCTGATGGGTCAGAGCCCAATGTAGCAGTGCAGACTGAGCAGGACCAGGCGCCACGTGAGTCCTGTAGAGGGTCAGCATGCTTTGAATTGTATGTTGAGAATGCTGTCCTGGTGCTAGTCAGTCTGGCAGAGAAGGCAGGTGAGAATTGGCCCTACAAAACCGAATAAAGAACAATTTATTTTACAACATTGTCTTTCTAAAGACCCCACTACTCGACAGAAGGTATAGAACAATTATTTATTAAGTGGAGGTTATAGAGACTTAACATTACACTGGGAGCATTTATTGTTTTACACTGGTCCATGTATCTCTGTGTCTACGAGATACATGTATAGCCTTCAATCGCTGCACTTGGGTTTAGACTGGGTAAAACAAATGTCAAATAATGGTACAAATGATAAATGGAAGATTTGAAAATCTACTTTGGGTAATTATAATGCAAAATGTATTCCTATAGGTACCATATATAAACGACTAAAATGAAACCCCACATGGCTTACACCATCTGTAAAAAGGGCAATACATGACAAAAAAAGGGCATTTGAAAAATACAAATCTGAGGGTACAGCTGTGGCCTTTGCAAATTTATAAAGAGCTTAATAAAATCTTTAAAAAGGTAATAAAATCAGCAAAAATACAAAATGAAAGGCAGGTGGGCAAGGATAGTAAAACAAATCCCCAAAAATTCTTCAAGTATATAAATGCAAAAAAGGCAAGGTCTGAACATGTAGGACCCTTAAACAGTGGTAATGGGGAGTTGGATTGAGAATTGGCTCAAGGACCGTATCTAGAGAGTTGTGGTCAATGATTCCTACTCTGAATGGTCCCCTGTTATAAGTGATAAGTGGTAAACCCCAGGGTTCCATGCTTGGACCACTATTATTCCACTTATTTATTAATGATATAGAGGATGGGATTAATAGCACTATTTCTATTTTTGCAGATGACAACAAGCTATGTAGTATTGTTGAGTCTATGGAAGATGTTCCTAAATTGCAAGCGGATTTAAACAAAGTGTTTGGGCGTCCAGTTGGCAAATTAAATTGAATGTAGATAAATGTAAAGTTATGCATCTGGGTACCAACAATCTGCATGCATCATATGTCCTAGGGGGAGCTACACTGGGGGAGTCACTTGTTGAGAAGGATCATGGTGTACTTGAAGATCATAAACGAAATAACAGCTTGCAATGTCAATCAGCTGCTTCAAAGGCCAGCAAGATATTGTTGTGTATTAAAAGAGGCATGGACTCACGGGACAGGGATATATTATTACCACTTTACAAAACATTAGTGAGGCCTCATCTAGAATATGCAGTTCAGTTCTGGGCTCCAGTTAATAGAAAGTAACCCCTGGAGTTGGACAAAATACAAAGAAGAGCAACAAAGCTAATAAGGGGCATGGAGAATCTAAGTTATGAGAAAAGATTAAAAGAATTAAACCTATTTAGCCTTGAAAAAAAGATGACTAAGGGGGACATGATTAACTTATATAAATATATTAATGGCACATACAAAAATATTGTGAGATCCTGTTCTATGTTAAACCCCCTCAAAAAACAAGGCGGCACTCCCTTCAGAGAAAAAAAGGTTCAACCTGCAGATGCGACAAGCCTTCTTTACTGTGAAAACTGTGAATCTATGGAATAGTCACCGCAGGAACTGGTCACATCAGGGACAGTAGATGGCTTTAAAAAAGGCTTAGATAATTTCCTAGAACAAAAAAATATTAGCTCCTATGTATAGAAATTTTTCCCTTCACTTTTCCCATCCCTTGGTTGAACTTGATGGATATGTGTCTTTTTTCAACCATAGTAACTATGTAACTATGTATTGTCAAACTTATATACTTTTTTTGCTCTGATCTAAAGGGCCAACAATGAGGTTGTGTATAGAAATAATGAAGACAAAGCCTCTGTAGATGTTTTTCATTTTTATTTAATTATGCATTATAGATGTTACCATCACACAATCAAGAAAAATAAAGAAGACTGAAGATGAAGTCTTGTCTATGGGCATAAGGTGAAGGAGCTGTTTTCTTTTTCAGCAGTTTCCTTCTATCTGCCCATGGTCGGTAAGTGAAGGAGCTGCTTTCTATTTGAGCAGCTTCCTTCTGTGTGTCTATGGTCGATTGGAAAAGGAGCTGTTTTTTGTCAATACAGCTTTCTTCCGTGGTGACCATTGTCGGTAGGAGAAGGAGCTGCTTTCTGTCTCAGCAGCGTCCTTCTATGTGTCTATGGTCAGTAGGAGCTGTTTTCTGTTTCTACAGCATTCTACTGTCTGACCATTATCGGTAGGAGAAGGAGCTGCTTTCTATCTCAGCAGCTTCCTTCTGTTTGTCTTTGCCACCACATTGGTCGATGAGTTGTCCAGTTAGTTAAATAGCAAGTATGGTTGAAAGAAGTCCTTCAATTTCAACCTCTTAATTACTTGCTATGGTGATCCAGAGGAAGGCGAAAAATAACCCCTGAGGACTACTTGTTGGCTTGTCCTTGTATAAGGGGAAAAAATTCCTTCCTGACCCCAAATATGGCGATCGGAATATATCCCTGGATTGTTGGTGCTCAAATCTACTTGGATGTTCAGTGGTGGAAACTTGGTAAGTTTGTCACAGTCCGGTAAAGATGAAATTTCTCTTCAAAGAGTTGTCTCATCCAGTGGTTGCTGTAAGAAGACATATATAATATGTGCAGATCAGTATCTCTTAGAATAAACACATTCCACATCCTGTAATCTTTAGACTTTGTTCACATCTGCGCTAGGGATCCGTTCCGATGTTCCGCCTGAGCTTTCTGTCAGAACGGAGCCCTGACAGACACAAATGGAAACCATAGGTTTCCGTTTCCATCACCATTGATTTCAATGGTGATGGATCCGGTGTCAATGGTTTCCGTTTGTCTCCGTTGTGCAAGGGTTCCGTCGCTTGGAAGGAATCAATAGCGTAGTCGACTACGCTATTGATTCAGAAAGCTCAGATGGAACGTCAGAACGGAGCCCTAGCGCATATGTGAACGAAATCTCACAGGGACAGTCAGCTCTTCTCATATAAACTGTATAACTGGGGGCTCTTCAAATATTATTGATCACCAGTACTAGTTACTCAAGGATAGTCATAGTATCTTTGTGGCATAGTAAAGCTAATCTCTATTAACCAATCATTTAATATTCTATCTGCTGTGTCATTGGATGGAAGTGGTTATTAGTTTTCGAGTTACACAATGACTTTTGGCCAAAACGACAACTAACACCCCATGTTTTTTCATGGTTACTTACATTGTACATACCTTTTTTTCCAGGACACGGCCAGGTCTTATGGTGCTGGGAGAGCATGGTGTGCAGATGTCTGGCATTGCATGCAGGGCAGCCTGATCTCTTACAGTATGGGCGTTCTAAAACGGCTGCTATTCGGCGATATATGCTGTGCCTCACTATCCAAACACTATGCCTCCATGTTTTACACACTACACTCACGTTTTTGTATCACTCACAGCCCCGATTTCTACACACTACACTTAGTAATGTCCCCTATACCTCACTTGTACACCATACACAGTACTTTATTATTTTTTATTTTTTCCATTACACATTTACTTCCATGCCCAACACACCACTCCCCTCAAGGTTAGTGGGAGTGGCTATCATTATATAAACACACCTGGGCATTTCCCTTCAGCAGCATTCTCTGACCTGGTCGCGTCCTGTTTGGAACGGGTTTTTTACCCTCCTTCTAATCTGTGAGTATGGCCTTTTCTGTGGTTTTAATGACATTCTATGTCCCAATTTTTTTGCACACAATGACTATGATCACACATGTGAAATTCACACAGGCAACTTTGGTGGACCCTCCATTCGACTTAGTCATGCAGGGTTTTTTTTTAGATAAGAACCACATTTTAATATTACACAAATGATTTTGCTCAGAGACAAATTTTTAGTTTCCTGTAAATTATAAGAGTTATAAAAGCACTAGAAGCTCTATATTAATGCCCTTATATACTAGTTATACAATTTATAGAGTATATTACACAGCAATGATAACAATATTGACTTCACTGGTGTTATACTTACATTGTCTAAATAGAATGGTGGGTGGGTTCTGCAAGATGCCAGCTCGCCGAGTCTACTGAGTGGATGCACAGGTTGGATCTATAGGACGAGGATATTGACAGATGGCTTCATGGAGTTTTGTAGGCATTGCCACATCTACTGATGCTAGTGGTGGCAGTGCTGTCTATTACAGGAGCTGTTTCATGGCTTTGGGTAGGTTATGGAATGTAGTGGGAATTTGTAGATGGAGAATATGGTTGGATTTAGTTCTGCTGGTTTGATCTGGTCATCCAGTAGCTTTTTCCATTGACCAGTTACTTTTTGTTCTTCCTGAATGACCGCTTGGTAAACAGTTTGGCCATCCAAGTTCTGGTCTGAGTGATGACAGGATGATAGTGCTTTGACCACTCTGGGCACACAAAGCTGAATTTATTGAAGATCTTCTGGTCTTTGGTTCTTATTCTATTCGGCATTTCAGCATAGTCCAGTGTTTGGTTAACATTCAGGTCAACAGAAACTGCCAGCAGGCTCGCTGGTGGTGCCATTCTCCTGGCATCCACATTTTCCCAATTGATACTTGAGAAAAATGGATGTTTCTTGATGTCTCCTTTTACTCCCAGCCGCTGAAACTGATCTTTACACAGCAGCCCTTCTAAGATGTTTACTGTGTCAGGAGTTAGATACTTTGGGTAGGGTGGAGCATGGCAGAGGACAGAGCGCTCAATTTCTCTGGGATGTTTTCCAGGAAAAGCTGTCTCTCCTGTAAACAATTGATAAAGAATAGCGCCAATTGCAAAATAATCTACCCCTCGTCCATGTGCCTGGTCCTTCACCATTTCTGGGGCTGCATATCCAGGTGTACCTCTACATGTTTCTTTGGTCTTCTTATACACGCCTGTTACAGCAAGGCCAAAGTCAGTTATTTTGACATGGCCATCAGTGGTCAGAAGAATGTTTTCCATCTTCAGGTCCCGGTGTAGAATGCCTTTGTTATGCAGGAACTCTGTGCCACAGATCACTTCTGCTGAGATGAATTGTATTGTGGCAGTATCAAGAGGAAAGTTCTTTAGTATGAAAGCATGCAGGTCCCCTCTGGTGGCCAATTCCATCACGTAATAGATAAAGTTGTCGGTGTGGAAGGCAGCCAGGCCATGAATCAAGTAAGGACTTTCATGGGATAGTTGTAAGACATGGCGCTCTACGAAACTGTACCCAAGCTCAGTGAAGTCCCGTTTATCTGACACTTTAAGGGCAATTAATTCTTTGCGCATGATATCTCTTGCCAAGTAAACTTTACCAAAGCTTCCTTCTCCCAGTGTACCGTGGAAAGTAAAGGATTTCAATGATAGGGGTACTGTAGCAGATGCTTCCTCGCCAGTCTGATCAGGTTCCTTTACACAGATGTCACTTTTGGTGGATTTCCTGCCACGGCAAATGCTGCTCTGAGATGTTTTGGTACTGTCTGTCACCAGTCCTGTCTCCTTGTCATCGGTCTTGATGCTTTGATTTTCCTCCATGTCATCATGTCCACCATAGTACTGGATGTACAGGTCTTCCAAGCTGTGGATCAGGTCATGAATTTGTTGGTATTCTTCTAGTATATGCTGTTGCCCAAAACTGTCTGTCAGCAGTTCTGTCTCCTTGTCATCGGTCTTGATGCTTTGATTTTCCTCCATGTCATCGTGTCTACCATAGTACTGGATATACAGGTCTTCCAAGCTGTGGATCAGGTCATGAATTTGTTGGTATTCTTCTAGAATATGCTGTGCCCCAAAATTTTCTGTCTCCAGTTCTGTCTCCTTGTCATCGGTCTTAATGATTTTATTTTCCTCCATGTCATTCTGCTTTTCTTTAGATGACACGTTGACTGTGAAAAGAAGAAACGCATAGACATAGAATAAGTCACATAATAAAACATAAAGCCCTCTCTATGAACCAGAAGGGAGAGCCGCTCTATAAGCTGTCCATGTAATACATGGATGGTCATTTATCTAAATGGCTGCTATGTAATACTACATTTCACCTGCAGGGAAAATGTCTGGATGGCCACGATTTCCCCAGGAAAAATCATCTTTAATGGTGGTGGTTTTATTTTAAACCCTTAACGCCATACACGTACGGTGGATGTGCGGAATTGAGCTCGCACCATACACGGCGGGTGCCGGCTGTTTCATATACCTGACACCAGCCTGCCATGGCTAGGAGCGGAGATTTCTCTGATTGTGGTGGATTAACCCAGCCAGATGTCGCGATCAGTAGCAACTACAGATTCTGAGCAGTTAGACAGAGGGAGGGAGCCAAGCAGTTACCATGGCAGCCAAAGGCCTACTGAAATCTTCCAAGTCTGTCTTTTCTGTCCTACTATTTAAGGGGTCATCCGGTTTTAGCAAATTAATATTATTTTCTGTATAATTAAAAGTAATACAATTTTCCAATATACTTCCTGTATTAATTCCTTATGGTTTTTAAGATCTCTGCTTGTTGCTATTTAGAAAGAACATTTATTGTTTACTTCCAGTGGATAAAATTCGGTCCATGGTCATGTGATGGACACAGGTGCACGGCTCGTTACAGTAAGGGTATGTGCACATGATAACGTCAATTACGGCTGAAATTACGGAGCTGTTTTCAGGAGAAAACAGCTCCTGCATTTCAGACGTAATTGCTTGTACTCGCGTTTTGCGAGGCGTCCATTACGGACGTAATTTGGAGCTGTTCTTCATTGAAGTCAATGAAAAATGGCTCAAATTACGTAATTACGTCATTTGACAACGACGCGTAAAATTACAGGTCGTCGGCATAGTACATCGGCAAACCCATTGAAATGAATGGGCAGATGTTTGCCGACGTATTTGAGCCGTATTTTCAGGTGTAATTCGAGGCGTAAAACGCCTCGTTTACGCCTGAAAATAGGTCGCGTGAACCCAGGCTCACAGTATGTGTATCAGAGCTGTTGTGTCTTGTAATGAGCCGTGCACCTGTGTGTCCATCACATGACCATGGACAGAATTTTATCCACTGGAATTAAATAATGGAATAAAAATTGATCTGAAAGCTTCCCATAAAGACTACATCTGACCCCGCAAAACAACAAGCACTCACACCTCCCCATTGTTGTAAAAATAATAAAATGTATGCGTCTCAGAATATGGCTACACAAAACATGTCATTTTTTTTTTTTTAAATGTCGTATTGCCGTAATTGTTTTGACCCGCAGAATAAATTAAACGTGTAATCTTTACTGCATGATCAACGCAGTAAAAAAAAAAAACAATGGAGGAATTGTGTTTTTTCTTCAAAAACATCCCACAATATTTTTGTTTTCTAATTTACTTAATACATTTTATGGTACATTAAATTGTGGGATTAAAAAATACAACTCGTCCAGCAAAAAAAATTTTGTCAAACGGCTATGTCGACGGAAAAATAAAAATGTTGTGGCTACTGGAAGGCGGGGAGGATAAAACAAAAAATCTAAAATTGGCCTGGTCCTTAAGAGGTGAAATGGGAAATGCTCTGTAGCCGAGTACTAGGCCGGGAATTTAATGCCATAACCCATAATGTTCTTTAAGACAAATGTGTAGGCCGAGCATCAGAGGAGACCAGGGAGATCGTCTAACTGAACTCCTAAAATGGCGGCAAGTTTATATATTTATATATATTTACATAAAAGAAACTGGTGCAAAAGAAAACTGGAGCCGTTGCCCATAGCAACCAATCAGATTCCTTTGCACTAGTTTTGATAAATTTCCCCCATTACATCTAGGATTTCGTTTTACAAACTTGATAACAATAACCAAAACCTTGTATTATAAAAAAATGATTATAGTAAATCTTCATGTACATTCACATTCCTTTAAAATTTTTACACCCCATATTCTAAGTATTGCCGCAAACCCCATTGCCCACAAAACCACCTGTTTTGGGGGTACATTTGCATAAGCCCCACTCCTTTGAGGTACATTTTGGGGAATAATAGTAATTACATGTTGTCTTACCTTTGCTGTCCACCATGTTAATGCCGCTGGGTCCTGGGAGTTCTAAACTTCTCTTTTTTTGGATAGAAGTCCTCCTCCCCTTATGTCCAGCAATCCTCGCCAAGGTTTTTTGCAGGCGAGCGAAGAACCGGATGATTCTTGGTTTCTTAGCTTTACTTGGCTTCTTCTGGTCATCTTCTCCACCATTCTTCTCTTTTTGTTCTTCTTCTTTTCTCTCCTCCTTCACTCCTTCTTTCTCTAAATTCTTTCTCTTCTTTTTTGCCTTCATTTTGTCAAAGGCTAAGAGATCAAATCGAAGTTAGCAGGGTTCGCTCACACGTGTCTCTGCTGGCTGCAGTGAGTGAATGCAAAGTTTCTTACCTGTACATTTGTGAAAGTACCCACATGATGTCATCTGCCATTGTGATGTCATCAACTTGTGATATCTTGCGGCAGTTGATGACATCACAATGCCCCCAACACTGTTTATATATATATATATATATATATATATATATATATATATATATATATATATATATATATATATAAACGTATACCTATCTATCTATCTATCTGTCTATCTATCTATCTATCTATCTATCTACCTATCTATATCTATATTTATTTATATATATTTTTAGAGGGAGGAAATAAAGAGATATTGAGTATACTTTATATAGATTAGATTTATATGTATACAATATACAATGCCCCCAATACTGTGTTTACATATATTTATTTATTTAGAGAGAGGGAGAGAAAATAAAGAGACATTGAATACACTGTATATAGAGGAAGCCACATTATGGCGATACACGTGGGGCAATCAGACCCCTTTATCCCATTTTTTGCCTATTTTGTATCCATGTCGCAACCACATTTAAGATTTGATGCAACATTTCTTATGCCTTTGTACTAGCTATATATGCTGAGGGATTTAGGTGGTTTTGGGGGTATTCTCTATTTGTCCACATATCAGGGTGGCAACCCCCTTTGAATTTGGTCCAGCATGATGTGCTGTTTTAAATGTTTTTAAACACATTTATGTAGTGTGCTTATTTCTAAATAAACTTATTTTTGTGTAATTTAGAGTGACTATTTCTTCTCCTTGCCACTTATATACCCATATGTGTGTTGTTTTTTCATATTGTAGATTAGATTTCTATACATAATATACATTTTTATATATATTTATTTATATAATTAATATGTTTATAATTATAATTAATAAATTTATATAATATATATATATACACTACCGTTCAAAAGTTTGGGGTCACCCAGACAATTTTGTGTTTTCCATGAAAACTCACACTTATATTTATCAAATGAGTTGCAAAATGACTAGAAAATATATTAGAAATAATGATTTTTATTTGAAATAATAATTTTCTCCTTCAAACTTTGCTTTCGTCAAAGAATCCTCCATTTGCAGCAATTACAGCATTGCAGACCTTTGGCATTCTAGCTGTTAATTTGCTGAGGTAATCGGGAGAAATTTCACCCCATGCTTCCAGAAGCCCCTCCCACAAGTTGGATTGGCTTGATGGGCACTTCTTGCGTACCATACGGTCAAGCTGCTCCCACAACAGTTCTATGGGTTTGAGATCTGGTGACTGCGCTGGCCACTCCATTACAGATAGAATACCAGCTGCCTACTTATTCCCTAAATAGTTCCTGCATAATTTGGAGGTGTGCTTTGGGTCATTGTCCTGCTGCAGGATGAAATTGGCTCCAATTAAGCACTGTCCACAGGGTATGGCGTTGCAAAATGGAGTGATAGCCTTCCTTATTCAAAATCCCTTTGACCTTGTACAAATCTCCCACTTTACCAGCACCAAAGCAACCCCAGACAATCACATTACCTCCACCATGCTTGACAGATGGCGTCAGGCACTCTTCCAGCATCTTTTCAGTTGTTCTGCGTCTCACAAATGTTCTTCTGTGTGATCCAAACACCTCAAACTTCGATTCATCTGTCCATAACACTTATTTCCAATCTTCCTCTGTCCAATGTCTGTGTGCTTTTGCCCATATTAATCTTTTCCTTTTATTAGCCAGTCTCAGATATGGCTTTTTCTTTGTCACTCTGCCCTGAAGGCCAGCATCCCGGAGTCACCTCTTCGCTGTAGACCTTGGTACTATTTAATGAAGCTGCCAGTTGAGGACCTGTGAGGCGTCTATTTCTCAAACTAGAGACTAATTTTGAGAGTTTAATCGAACCCACAAATGTAATGCTCCAGATTCTCAACTAGCTCAAAGGAAGGTCAGTTTTATAGCTCCTCTAAACAGCAAAACTGTTTACAGTGGTGCTAACATAATTGCACATGGGTTTTCAAGTGTTTTCTAATCATCCATTAGCTTTCTAACATAGTTATCAAACACAATGTACAATTAGAACACTGGAGTGATGGTTGCTGGAAATGGGCCTCTATACACCTATGTAGATATTGCATTAAAAACCAGACGTTTGCAGCTAGAATAGTCATTTAGCGCTTTAAAAAATGTATAGAGTGTATTTCTGATTAATTTAATGTTATCTTCATTGAAAAAAACTGTGCTTTTCTTTCAAAAATAAATTTATTAGCACAAAGGAGGGGGAGGGTAATAAATGGGGTATTGGGGGTGATTAAAAGGCTTTTTTTCTTTCACTTTTATAGAGGTAAAACACACAGCTCCGATATCCTCACAAATCTGACAAGAATGAGGAGAACAGAGCTGTTTGCCCTGCCTCCATGCCTTTACATGCTGTGATTGGTCAGTCAGGTTTGACTGGTTTATCACAGTTGTAGCGTCCAGGTTTACTCATCTCCCGACGCCCGCAGCCATGGATCCGTGAGCGCTGGCCCCCATATCCTTCCTAGGTGACGCCAGCGCTCATTTCCGCTCTGGTCTGCTGGATCCCGTAGGGTGCACACGCACGCTCGTGCCCGGTCTTAAAGGGCCAGCGCGCGCACAAAAGAAGTCGTCATCATTATCAACTGCCACGATTTCCTGGTCTATAAGAAGGCCCTAGGCCTTCTGATCCTTGCCCGAGCATTGATAGTTTTCCCAGTCTGTCTTGCAAATGGTCCCTTAGTGTTTCCCGTTCCAGTTGTTACCCGTGCCTTGTTACCCGTTCCTGTTTCCCGTGCTGTGCCTTTAGTATTGAGTCTGCCACGTCCTGTGCCATCTGACACATCCAGAGGAATCCGCCATGTCCTGTGTCATCTGCCACGTCCGGAGGAATCACCACGTCCTGTGTCACCTGCCACATCCGGAGGAATCAGCCACGTCATGTGTCATTTGACACGTCCGGAGAAATCCGCCATGTCTGGCGCAACCTGCGGCTCCTGTGTCATCCGCCATGTTTGACGTTATCTGCTGCACCCATCCCCATCAGTGCCAGAGCTGCGGCCACCGTCTGGACTATCCAGGTACCCTTGTGCGGGGCATTGTATTGCTGGGGTTTCCTGTTGTTTGGCCAGCTGCCTCCCCGCTACGGCGGTATGACGTAGTGGGTCCACTAACCCACTTCGTGACAGTACGCTCAGTCCATGGACCCCACTGGTCAACTTGAGACTTTGACGACACAAGTCATGCTGGCCGAGATGGAGGATCTCCAGTCACGACAAGACCAACTCCTCATGTCAGTGAACGCCATTGCCCATCGGCTGCTTGCTCCAACCACAGTCGTCACCGCACCCATTCCTGCTGTTCCTCCTGCTACACTTCCTGTTTGTGCTGGTACCAATCCCCTGTGTTTCTTGCCACTACCTCCACGATATGACGGAGACCCGAGGACCTGCAGGGGATTTTTGAATCAGTGCCTGATCCACTTCAGCCTACATGCCAGGTCTTTCTCTTCGGATGACGCCAGGATCGCCTTCATCATCTCTCTCCTTACTGGCAAAGCCCTGGCATGGGCTAACCCTCTATGGGAACATCAGGGACCAGAGACCTGTGACTTGCAGTGCTTCTTACAGACATTCCGCTCGATCTTTGAGGAACCTGGGAGAGTTTCTTCGGCTGCTGCATCCTTGCTGACCCTACACCAGGGAGACCTCTCCGTGTGTGAGTATGCCATTCAGTTCCGATCCTGGCTGCTGAATTGACCTGGAACTCGTTGGCTTTGGTGGCCACATTCTGGCAGGGACTATCTTCAGGGATCAAGGACGAGCTGGCTGCTCGCGATCTGCCATCTACCCTGCACGATCTTGTCCTACTTGCCTCCCGGGTTGACATGAGGATCCGGGAGCGTTCCCAAGAGGTTCTCCGGGAGAGAGAGCTTCCTAGGCTGGATTCTACTTTCCAGCAATCCTCCTCAGTCATCCCACCAGAGGATCCGATGCAGAGTAACTATGTCAGATTGTCTACCCAGGAGAAACAACGCAGACGCACTTCTGGACTTTGTTTGTATTGCGGCCTCAGAGGCCATATTGTGCGTCTGTGTCCCCAGAGGCCAGAGAGACCCCATTGCCTAGGTTTGATTGCAGAGACAACCCTAGATGGAATGGTACCTAATAAAGCATTCAGTTCCAAGCTGACTATTCCTCTGACCCTAGTATCCGGCGAGAAGACGTATCAAGTTTCTGCCTATCTTGACTCTGGTTCTGCGGCAAATTTCATCCAGAGAGAGCTGGTGGATCAACTTCAGCTGCCCACTGTCCCCCTAGAGAGGTCTTTGGCTGTTGCCTCAGTTAATGGACTGCCTCTGCCTGATCCCATCATTTCTAAAACAAAGCCGTTGAAGCTCCAGGTTGGAGTCCTTCATTTTGAATTAATTTCTTTCCTTGTTTTGCCCAAGGCCATCAACCCTGTTCTACTGGGCCTGCCTTGGCTTCAACTACATGCCCCAGTCCTGTACTGGAATTCTGGAGAGGTTCTCCAATGGGGCTCCAAGTGCCATGGTCGTTGTCTGTTGCAGATCCATCCTGTCAAGCCTCCTCTGCCTCAGTCATTGGCGGGACTGCCTCCACAGTTTGCTCAATATGCAGATGTTTTCAGCAAAAGGGAGGCTGAGACACTGCCTCCTTATCGGACTTATGACTGCCCCATTGAACTGGTTCCTAATTCCTCCCTCCCCCGTGGCCGAGTATATCCTCTTTCCTTGCCTTAGTCTCTATCCATGTCGGCCTATATCAAGGAGAATCTGGAGAGGTGTTTCATTCGAAAGACTTCCGCCCCGGCCGGGGCTGGATTCTTCTTCGTTAAAAAGAAGAACGGATCCCTTCGACCCTGCATTGACTACCGTGGTCTCAACCAGATCACGGTCAAGAACAAATACCCGTTGCCACTTATATCTGAGCTGTTTGATCGCATACGACGAGAATTTTTTTTTTCTAAGCTAGACCTGCGTGGGGCTTATAATCTAGTCCGGATTCGCCGGGGTGATGAATGGAAGACGGCATTTAACACCCAGGACGGGCACTACGAATACCTAGTGATGCCCTTCGGACTGTGTAACGCTCCCGCAGTGTTTCAGGACTTCGTTAATGATATCTTCCGAGATCTCCTCTATATCTGTGTTGTTGTTTATCTCGATTATATTTTGATTTTCTCCCCAGATCCGACGACTCATCGGAGGCATGCCCGTCAGGTTCTACTGTGATTAAGGGAGAATCATTTATACGCCAAGCTGGAGAAGTGCGTCTTTGAGAAGAGTTCTCTGCCCTTCCTGGGCTACATCATCTTGGATCAGGGTCTCAAGATGGATCCTGAGAAAGTCAGAGCTGTCCTGGAGTGGCCATGTCCTCAAGGCTTAAGGGCCATACAGCGCCAATTTCTGCCAGCAGTTTATTCCTAACTTCTCTTCTCTGATGGCTCCCATCTCTACCCTTACCAAGAAGGGTGTGAACACCAAGGTGTGGACTCCAGAGGCAGAGTCCGCATTCATTAGCCTCAAGAAAGCCTTCACTTCAGCTTCGATCCTCCATCATCCTGACGTATCTCGGCAGTTCTCACTGGAAGTTGACGCTTCCTCTGTTGGTGCAGGTGCACTTCTGTTCCAGAGGAGCTCCAAAGGAAAAGCGGTAGTATGTGACTACTACTCAGGACTTTTTTCTTCTTCTGAGCGCAATTACTCTATTGGAGATCGGGAGCTACTGGCCATCAAATTGGCTCTGGAGGAGTGGAGACATCTTCTAGAGGGCGCTGCTCACCCCATCCTGATCTTCAGCGACCACATAAACCTTACCTACCTTCAGTCTGCACAACGACTGAATCCCCGTCAAGCCAGGTGGTCGCTGTTCTTCACCAGTTTCCAGTTTGTGCTCCAATACCGTCCCGCGGACAAGAATGTGGGGGCCGATGCCCTGTCCAGATCGTTTGAGACGGAAGACAAGGTGGAGTCCCTTCAGACTATCATAGACCCGTCCTGCATTGTCACTGCTAATCCTCTGCAGGTTAGAGACATCCCTCCGTGGAGGACTTTTGTTCGGTTGGCAGACAGGAGAAGAATTCTAAACTTGCTGGGCACGCTGGTGTCCGTAAAACCCGAGACCTGATTGCTCGTCACTTCTGGTGGCCCACGCTACCTAAAGATGTTCTGGACTTTGTCTCTTCTTGCACAGTGTTTTCCACTTACAAAGTTACTCACTCCAAGCCTGCCGGCCTGCTTCAACCTCTGCCTGTACCCAATGCCCCCTGGCAGCACATTGCGATGGACTTTGTCACAGACCTTCCCCCCTCAGCAGGATGCAACACTGTCTGGGTGGTGGTGGACCGGTTCTCTAAGATGGCACATTTTATCCCGCTGGCCGGCCTATCTTCTGCTCCTCATCTGGGGAGTTTCTTCATTCTACACATCTTTCGCTTGCATGGCTTGCCTCTTCACATCGTGTCAGATCGGGGGGTTCAGTTTGCTTCAAAGTTCTGGAGAGTCGATTGCATGAAGCGAAATGCAGATACTAGGAGAAGAGAGCCACCTCAGTATCTTCCGGGTATTAAAGTCTGGCTGTCCTCTCGGAACATTCGCTTGAAGGTGCCTTCATACAAGTTTGCTCCCAGGTTCCTTGGTCCTTTTGAGATTCTGCAACAGATAAACCCTGTCTCCTATAAGCTGCGGCTGCCTCCTACCCTCAGAATCCCCAACTCCTTTCATGTGTCCCTCCTGAAGCCAGTGGTCCTGAACCGCTACAGCAAGACTTCTAGATCCATAGTTGCTCCCAGCGGTTCTTCTGATATATTTGAGGTGAGGGAGATCCTGGACTGCAAGAGGGTAGGAGGAAGGACTTTCTATTTGGTGGACTGGAGAGGGTTTGGTCCTGAGGAGAGGTCCTGGGATCCAGAAGAGAACCTCAGTGCCCTTGCGCTTATTAAGAAATTCTTCTCTCGCTCTGGCCCCAAGAAGAGGGGGCGTAAGAGGGGGATACTGTAGCGTCCATGGCCGCGGGCCGTCGGGTTTACTCACCTCCCGACGCCCGCAGCCATGGATCCGTGAGCGCTGGCTCCCATCTCCTTCCTAGGAGACGCCAGCACTCACTTCCGCTCTGGTCTGCTGGGTCCCGTAGGGTGCACGCGCACGCTCGTGCCCGGTCTTAAAGGGCCAGCGCGCGCACAAAGGAAGTCGTCATCATTATCAACTGCCACGATTTCCTGGTCTATAAGAAGGCCCCAGGCATTATGATCCTTGCCTGAGCATTGTTAGTGTTCACAGTGTCTTGCAAATGGTCCCTTAATGTTTCCCGTTCCAGTTGTTAGCCGTGCCTTGTTACCTGTTCCTGTTTCCCGTGCTGTGCCTTTAGTATTGAGTCTGCCACGTCCTGTGTCATCTGCCTCGTCCGGAGGAATACGCCACGTCCTGTGTCATCTGCCATATCCTGAGTAATCCGCCACGTCATGTGTCATCTGCCACGTCCGGAGGAATCCGCCACGTCTGGCGCAACCTGCGGCTCCTGTGTAATCTGCTACGCTTTGCTTTATCTGCTCCACCCATCTCCATCAGTGCCAGAGCTGCGGCCACCGTCTGGACTATCCATGTACCCTTGTGTGGGACATTGTATTGCTGGGGTTTCCTGTTGTTTGGCCAGCTGTCTCCCCGCTACGGCGGTGCGGCCTAGTGTGTCCACTAACCTGCTTTGTGACACCAGTGATCGCCGTACAGGGACCACTGTGATTGGTCCCCTGATGGCTCCCTGTCACAATCATCTGTCTACTACAGCTGTTGCCAGGGTTTTATCACTGTGTGTTTACTCTCCTGCACCACTGTCTTGCTTGTTTCATCATTCTTCTGTCTACTGTCTTCTGTGGTGGGTAACATGTAGGAGTTAATTGTACAACATCAATATCATGAAGCACCTCACCAAGGAGTGACAGCCCAACATGGTGCCGCTGGATTGGTTACTTTCCAATCCAGATGCATGGCTCAGGGCAGAATGCAGAGGATAAGGTTCTACTTCCTGCTTTTCAGCACCGCCTGATTGGTCAGAGCCCAATGTAGCAGTGCAGACTGAGCAGGACCAGGCGCCACGTGAGTCCTGTAGAGGGTCAGCATGCTTTGAATTATATGTTGAGAATGCTGTCCTGGTGCCAGTCAGTCTGGCAGAGAAGGCAGGTGAGTATTGGCCCTACAAAACCGAATAAAGAACAATTTATTTTACAACATTGTCTTTCTAAAGACCCCACTACTCGACAGAAGGCCTGTCTTACAACACTATAGAACTATTATTTATTAAGTGGAGGTTATAGAGACTTAACATTACACTGGGAGCATTTATTGTTTTACACTGGTCCATGTATCTCTGTGTCTACGAGATACATATATAGCCTTCAATCGCTGCACTTGGGTTTAGACTGGGTAAAACAAATGTCAAATAATGGTACAAATGATAAATGGAAGATTTGAAAATCTACTTTGGGTAATTATAATGCAAAATGTATTCCTATAGGTACCATATATAAACGACTAAAATGAAACCCCACATGGCTTACACCTTCTGTAAAAAGGGCAATACATGACAAAAAAAGGGCATTTGAAAAATACAAATCTGAGGGTACAGCTGTGGCCTTTGCAAATTTATAAAGAGCTTAATAAAATCTTTAAAAAGGTAATAAAATCAGCAAAAATACAAAATGAAAGGCAGGTGGGCAAGGATAGTAAAACAAATCCCCAAAAATTCTTCAAGTATATAAATGCAAAAAAGGCAAGGTCTGAACATGTAGGACCCTTAAACAGTGGTAATGGGGAGTTGGTGACAGGGGATCAAGAGAAGGCAGAGTTACTAAATGGGTTCTACACGGTTTTACTAAGGACAGAAGTTGTCAAACCAACCTGATTTTTTTTTATGAAGAGGTAGGCAGAAGCCTAGACAAAGAGGCCGCTGTGGAGATAGTGTTTTTGTACTTTGCAAAGGCATTTGACACTGTCCATCATAGACGTCTAATGAGTAAATTAAGGAATATACGTTTAGAATTTATAGTTTGTAATTGGATTGAGAATTGGCTCAAGGACCGTATCTAGAGAGTTGTGGTCAATGATTCCTACTCTGAATGGTCCCCTGTTATAAGTGATAAGTGGTAAACCCCAGGGTTCCATGCTGGGACCACTATTATTCCACTTATTTATTAATGATATAGAGGATGGGATTAATAGCACTATTTCTATTTTTGCAGATGACAACAAGCTATGTAGTATTGTTGAGTCTATGGAAGATGTTCCTAAATTGCAAGCGGATTTAAACAAAGTGTTTGGGCGTCCAGTTGGCAAATTAAATTGAATGTAGATAAATGTAAAGTTATGCATCTGGGTACCAACAATCTGCATGCATCATATGTCCTAGGGGGAGCTACACTGGGGGAGTCACTTGTTGAGAAGGATCATGGTGTACTTGAAGATCATAAACAAAATAACAGCTTGCAATGTCAATCAGCTGCTTCAAAGGCCAGCAAGATATTGTTGTGTATTAAAAGAGGCATGGACTCACGGGACAGGGATATATTATTACCACTTTACAAAACATTAGTGAGGCCTCATCTAGAATATGCAGTTCAGTTCTGGGCTCCAGTTAATAGAAAGTAACCCCTGGAGTTGGACAAAATACAAAGAAGAGCAACAAAGCTAATAAGGGGCATGGAGAATCTAAGCTATGAGAAAAGATTAAAAGAATTAAACCTATTTAGCCTTGAAAAAAAGATGACTAAGGGGGACATGATTAACTTATATAAATATATTAATGGCACATACAAAAATATTGTGAGATCCTGTTCTATGTTAAACCCCCTCAAAAAACAAGGCGGCACTCCCTTCAGAGAAAAAAAGGTTCAACCTGCAGAGGCGACAAGCCTTCTTTACTGTGAGAACTGTGAATCTATGGAATAGTCACCGCAGGAACTGGTCACATCAAGGACAGTAGATGGCTTTAAAAAAGGCTTAGATAATTTCCTAGAACAAAAAAATATTAGCTCCTATGTATAGAAATTTTTCCCTTCACTTTTCCCATCCCTTGGTTGAACTTGATGGATATGTGTCTTTTTTCAACCGTAGTAACTATGTAACTATGTATTGTCAAACTTATATACTTTTTTTGCTCTGATCTAAAGGGCCAACAATGAGGTTGTGTATAGAAATAATGAAGACAAAGCCTCTGTAGATGTTTTTCATTTTTATTTAATTATGCATTATAGATGTTACCATCACACAATCAAGAAAAATAAAGAAGACTGAAGATGAAGTCTTGTCTATGGGCATAAGGTGAAGGAGCTGTTTTCTTTTTCAGCAGTTTCCTTCTATCTGCCCATGGTCGGTAAGTGAAGGAGCTGCTTTCTATTTGAGCAGCTTCCTTCTGTGTGTCTATGGTCGATTGGAAAAGGAGCTGTTTTTTGTCAACACAGCTTTCTTCCGTGGTGACCATTGTCGGTAGGAGAAGGAGCTGCTTTCTGTCTCAGCAGCGTCCTTCTATGTGTCTATGGTCAGTAGGAGCTGTTTTCTGTTTCTACAGCATTCTACTGTCTGACCATTATCGGTAGGAGAAGGAGCTGCTTTCTATCTCAGCAGCTTCCTTCTGTTTGTCTTTGCCACCACATTGGTCGATGAGTTGTCCAGTTAGTTAAATAGCAAGTATGGTTGAAAGAAGTCCTTCAATTTCAACCTCTTAATTACTTGCTATGGTGATCCAGAGGAAGGCGAAAAATAACCCCTGAGGACTACTTGTTGGCTTGTCCTTGTATAAGGGGAAAAAATTCCTTCCTGACCCCAAATATGGCGATCGGAATATATCCCTGGATTGTTGGTGCTCAAATCTACTTGGATGTTCAGTGGTGGAAACTTGGTAAGTTTGTCACAGTCTGGTAAAGATGAAATTTCTCTTCAAAGAGTTGTCTCATCCAGTGGTTGCTGTAAGAAGACATATATAATATGTGCAGATCAGTATCTCTTAGAATAAACACATTCCACATCCTGTAATCTTTAGACTTTGTTCACATCTGCGCTAGGGATCCGTTCCGATGTTCCGTCTGAGCTTTCTGTCAGAACGGAGCCCTGACAGACACAAATGGAAACCATAGGTTTCCGTTTCCATCACCATTGATTTCAATGGTGATGGATCCGGTGTCAATGGTTTCCGTTTGTCTCCGTTGTGCAAGGGTTCCGTCGCTTGGAAGGAATCAATAGCGTAGTCGACTACGCTATTGATTCAGAAAGCTCAGATGGAACGTCAGAACGGAGCCCTAGCGCATATGTGAACGAAATCTCACAGGGACAGTCAGCTCTTCTCATATAAACTGTATAACTGGGGGCTCTTCAAATATTATTGATCACCAGTACTAGTTACTCAAGGATAGTCATAGTATCTTTGTGGCATAGTAAAGCTAATCTCTATTAACCAATCATTTAATATTCTATCTGCTGTGTCATTGGATGGAAGTGGTTATTAGTTTTCGAGTTACACAATGACTTTTGGCCAAAACGACAACTAACACCCCATGTTTTTTCATGGTTACTTACATTGTACATACCTTTTTTTCCAGGACACGGCCAGGTCTTATGGTGCTGGGAGAGCATGGTGTGCAGATGTCTGGCATTGCATGCAGGGCAGCCTGATCTCTTACAGTATGGGCGTTCTAAAACGGCTGCTATTCGGCGATATATGCTGTGCCTCACTATCCAAACACTATGCCTCCATGTTTTACACACTACACTCACGTTTTTGTATCACTCACAGCCCCGATTTCTACACACTACACTTAGTAATGTCCCCTATACCTCACTTGTACACCATACACAGTACTTTATTATTTTTTATTTTTTCCATTACACATTTACTTCCATGCCCAACACACCACTCCCCTCAAGGTTAGTGGGAGTGGCTATCATTATATAAACACACCTGGGCATTTCCCTTCAGCAGCATTCTCTGACCTGGTCGCGTCCTGTTTGGAACGGGTTTTTTACCCTCCTTCTAATCTGTGAGTATGGCCTTTTCTGTGGTTTTAATGACATTCTATGTCCCAATTTTTTTGCACACAATGACTATGATCACACATGTGAAATTCACACAGGCAACTTTGGTGGAGCCTCCATTCGACTTAGTCATGCAGGTTTTTTTTTTAGATAAGAACCACATTTTAATATTACACAAATGATTTTGCTCAGAGACAAATTTTTAGTTTCCTGTAAATTATAAGAGTTATAAAAGCACTAGAAGCTCTATATTAATGCCCTTATATACTAGTTATACAATTTAGAGAGTATATTACACAGCAATGATAACAATATTGACTTCACTGGTGTTATACTTACATTGTCTAAATAGAATGGTGGGTGGGTTCTGCAAGATGCCAGCTCGCCGAGTCTACTGAGTGGATGCACAGGTTGGATCTATAGGACGAGGATATTGACAGATGGCTTCATGGAGTTTTGTAGGCATTGCCACATCTACTGGTGCTAGTGGTGGCAGTGCTGTCTATTACAGGAGCTGTTTCATGGCTTTGGGTAGGTTATGGAATGTAGTGGGAATTTGTAGATGGAGAATATGGTTGGATTTAGTTCTGCTGGTTTGATCTGGTCATCCAGTAGCTTTTTCCATTGACCAGTTACTTTTTGTTCTTCCTGAATGACCGCTTGGTAAACAGTTTGGCCATCCAAGTTCTGGTCTGAGTGATGACAGGATGATAGTGCTTTGACCACTCTGGGCACACAAAGCTGAATTTATTGAAGATCTTCTGGTCTTTGGTTCTTATTCTATTCGGCATTTCAGCATAGTCCAGTGTTTGGTTAACATTCAGGTCAACAGAAACTGCCAGCAGGCTCGCTGGTGGTGCCATTCTCCTGGCATCCACATTTTCCCAATTGATACTTGAGAAAAATGGATGTTTCTTGATGTCTCCTTTTACTCCCAGCCGCTGAAACTGATCTTTACACAGCAGCCCTTCTAAGATGTTTACTGTGTCAGGAGTTAGATACTTTGGGTAGGGTGGAGCATGGCAGAGGACAGAGCGCTCAATTTCTCTGGGATGTTTTCCAGGAAAAGCTGTCTCTCCTGTAAACAATTGATAAAGAATAGCGCCAATTGCAAAATAATCTACCCCTCGTCCATGTGCCTGGTCCTTCACCATTTCTGGGGCTGCATATCCAGGTGTACCTCTACATGTTTCTTTGGTCTTCTTATACACGCCTGTTACAGCAAGGCCAAAGTCAGTTATTTTGACATGGCCATCAGTGGTCAGAAGAATGTTTTCCATCTTCAGGTCCCGGTGTAGAATGCCTTTGTTATGCAGGAACTCTGTGCCACAGATCACTTCTGCTGAGATGAATTGTATTGTGGCAGTATCAAGAGGAAAGTTCTTTAGTATGAAAGCATGCAGGTCCCCTCTGGTGGCCAATTCCATCACGTAATAGATAAAGTTGTCGGTGTGGAAGGCAGCCAGGCCATGAATCAAGTAAGGGCTTTCATGGGATAGTTGTAAGACATGGCGCTCTACGAAACTGTACCCAAGCTCAGTGAAGTCCCGTTTATCTGACACTTTAAGGGCAATTAATTCTTTGCGCATGATATCTCTTGCCAAGTAAACTTTACCAAAGCTTCCTTCTCCCAGTGTACCGTGGAAAGTAAAGGATTTCAATGATAGGGGTACTGTAGCAGATGCTTCCTCGCCAGTCTGATCAGGTTCCTTTACACAGATGTCACTTTTGGTGGATTTCCTGCCACGGCAAATGCTGCTCTGAGATGTTTTGGTACTGTCTGTCACCAGTCCTGTCTCCTTGTCATCGGTCTTGATGCTTTGATTTTCCTCCATGTCATCATGTCCACCATAGTACTGGATGTACAGGTCTTCCAAGCTGTGGATCAGGTCATGAATTTGTTGGTATTCTTCTAGTATATGCTGTTGCCCAAAACTGTCTGTCAGCAGTTCTGTCTCCTTGTCATCGGTCTTGATGCTTTGATTTTCCTCCATGTCATCGTGTCTACCATAGTACTGGATATACAGGTCTTCCAAGCTGTGGATCAGGTCATGAATTTGTTGGTATTCTTCTAGAATATGCTGTGCCCCAAAATTTTCTGTCTCCAGTTCTGTCTCCTTGTCATCGGTCTTAATGATTTTATTTTCCTCCATGTCATCCTGCTTTTCTTTAGATGACACGTTGACTGTGAAAAGAAGAAACGCATAGACATAGAATAAGTCACATAATAAAACATAAAGCCCTCTCTATGAACCAGAAGGGAGAGCCGCTCTATAAGCTGTCCATGTAATACATGGATGGTCATTTATCTAAATGGCTGCTATGTAATACTACATTTCACCTGCAGGGAAAATGTCTGGATGGCCACGATTTCCCCTGGAAAAATCATCTTTAATGGTGGTGGTTTTATTTTAAACCCTTAACGCCATACACGTACGGTGGATGTGCGGAATTGAGCTCGCACCATACACGGCGGGTGCCGGCTGTTTTATATACCTGACACCAGCCTGCCATGGCTAGGAGCGGAGATTTCTCTGATTGTGGTGGATTAACCCAGCCAGATGTCGCGATCAGTAGCAACTACAGATTCTGAGCAGTTAGACAGAGGGAGGGAGCCAAGCAGTTACCATGGCAGCCAAAGGCCTACTGAAATCTTCCAAGTCTGTCTTTTCTGTCCTACTATTTAAGGGGTCATCCGGTTTTAGCAAATTAATATTATTTTCTGTATAATTAAAAGTAATACAATTTTCCAATATACTTCCTGTATTAATTCCTTATGGTTTTTAAGATCTCTGCTTGTTGCTATTTAGAAAGAACATTTATTGTTTACATCCAGTGGATAAAATTCGGTCCATGGTCATGTGATGGACACAGGTGCACGGCTCGTTACAGTAAGGGTATGTGCACATGATAACGTCAATTACGGCTGAAATTACGGAGCTGTTTTCAGAAGAAAACAGCTCCTGCATTTCAGACGTAATTGCTTGTACTCGCGTTTTGCGAGGCGTCCATTACGGACGTAATTTGGAGCTGTTCTTCATTGAAGTCAATGAAAAATGGCTCAAATTACGTAATTACGTCATTTGACAACGACGCGTAAAATTACAGGTCGTCGGCATAGTACATCGGCAAACCCATTGAAATGAATGGGCAGATGTTTGCCGACGTATTTGAGCCGTATTTTCAGGTGTAATTCGAGGCGTAAAACGCCTCGTTTACGCCTGAAAATAGGTCGTGTGAACCCAGGCTCACAGTATGTGTATCAGAGCTGTTGTGTCTTGTAATGAGCCGTGCACCTGTGTGTCCATCACATGACCATGGACAGAATTTTATCCACTGGAATTAAATAATGGAATAAAAATTGATCTGAAAGCTTCCCATAAAGACTACATCTGACCCCGCAAAACAACAAGCACTCACACCTCCCCATTGTTGTAAAAATAATAAAATGTATGCGTCTCAGAATATGGCTACACAAAACATGTCATTTTTTTTTTTTTAAATGTCATATTGCTGTAATTGTTTTGACCCGCAGAATAAATTAAACGTGTAATCTTTACTGCATGATCAACGCAGTAAAAAAAAAAAACAATGGAGGAATTGTGTTTTTTCTTCAAAAACATCCCACAATATTTTTTTTTCTAATTTACTTAATACATTTTATGGTACATTAAATTGTGGGATTAAAAAATACAACTCGTCCAGCAAAAAAAATTTTGTCAAACGGCTATGTCGACGGAAAAATAAAAATGTTGTGGCTACTGGAAGGCGGGGAGGATAAAACAAAAAATCTAAAATTGGCCTGGTCCTTAAGAGGTGAAATGGGAAATGCTCTGTAGCCGAGTACTAGGCCGGGAATTTAATGCCATAACCCATAATGTTCTTTAAGACAAATGTGTAGGCCGAGCATCAGAGGAGACCAGGGAGATCGTCTAACTGAACTCCTAAAATGGCGGCAAGTTTATATATTTATATATATTTACATAAAAGAAACTGGTGCAAAAGAAAACTGGAGCCGTTGCCCATAGCAACCAATCAGATTCCTTTGCACTAGTTTTGATAAATTTCCCCCATTACATCTAGGATTTCGTTTTACAAACTTGATAACAATAACCAAAACCTTGTATTATAAAAAAATTATTATAGTAAATCTTCATGTACATTCACATTCCTTTAAAATTTTTACACCCCATATTCTAAGTATTGCCGCAAACCCCATTGCCCACAAAACCACCTGTTTTGGGGGTACATTTGCATAAGCCCCACTCCTTTGAGGTACATTTTGGGGAATAATAGTAATTACATGTTGTCTTACCTTTGCTGTCCACCATGTTAATGCCGCTGGGTCCTGGGAGTTCTAAACTTCTCTTTTTTTGGATAGAAGTCCTCCTCCCCTTATGTCCAGCAATCCTCGCCCAGGTTTTTTGCAGGCGAGCGAAGAACCGGATGATTCTTGGTTTCTTAGCTTTACTTGGCTTCTTCTGGTCATCTTCTCCACCATTCTTCTCTTTTTGTTCTTCTTCTTTTCTCTCCTCCTTCTCTCCTTCTTTCTCTAAATTCTTTCTCTTCTTTTTTGCCTTCATTTTGTCAAAGGCTAAGAGATCAAATCGAAGTTCGCAGGGTTCGCTCACACGTGTCTCTGCTGGCTGCAGTGAGTGAATGCAAAGTTTCTTACCTGTACATTTGTGAAAGTACCCACATGATGTCATCTGCCATTGTGATGTCATCAACTTGTGATATCTTGCGGCAGTTGACGACATCACAATGCCCCCAACACTGTTTATATATATATATATATATATATATAAACGTATACCTATCTATCTATCTATCTATCTATCTATCTATCTATCTATCTATCTATCTATCTATCTATCTATCTATCTATCTATCTATCTATCTATCTGTCTATCTATCTATCTATCTATCTATCTATCTATCTATCTATCTATCTATCTATCTATCTATCTATCTATCTATCTATCTATCTACCTATCTATATCTATATTTATTTATATATATTTTTAGAGGGAGGAAATAAAGAGATATTGAGTATACTTTATATAGATTAGATTTATATGTATACAATATACAATGCCCCCAATACTGTGTTTACATATATTTATTTATTTAGAGAGAGGGAGAGAAAATAAAGAGACATTGAATACACTGTATACAGAGGAAGCCACATTATGGCGATACACGTGGGGCAATCAGACCCCTTTATCCCATTTTTTGCCTATTTTGTATCCATGTCGCAACCACATTTAAGATTTGATGCAACATTTCTTATGCCTTTGTACTAGCTATATATGCTGAGGGATTTAGGTGGTTTTGGGGGTATTCTCTATTTGTCCACATATCAGGGTGGCAACCCCCTTTGAATTTGGTCCAGCATGATGTGCTGTTTTAAATGTTTTTAAACACATTTATGTAGTGTGCTTATTTCTAAATAAACTTATTTTTGTGTAATTTAGAGTGACTATTTATTCTCCTTGCCACTTATATACCCATATGTGTGTTGTTTTTTCATATTGTAGATTAGATTTCTATACATAATATACATTTTTATATATATTTATTTATATAATTAATATGTTTATAATTATAATTAATAAATTTATATAATATATATATATACACACTACCGTTCAAAAGTTTGGGGTCACCCAGACAATTTTGTGTTTTCCATGAAAACTCACACTTATATTTATCAAATGAGTTGCAAAATGACTAGAAAATATATTAGAAATAATGATTTTTATTTGAAATAATAATTTTCTCCTTCAAACTTTGCTTTCGTCAAAGAATCCTCCATTTGCAGCAATTACAGCATTGCAGACCTTTGGCATTCTAGCTGTTAATTTGCTGAGGTAATCGGGAGAAATTTCACCCCATGCTTCCAGAAGCCCCTCCCACAAGTTGGATTGGCTTGATGGGCACTTCTTGCGTACCATACGGTCAAGCTGCTCCCACAACAGTTCTATGGGTTTGAGATCTGGTGACTGCGCTGGCCACTCCATTACAGATAGAATACCAGCTGCCTACTTATTCCCTAAATAGTTCCTGCATAATTTGGAGGTGTGCTTTGGGTCATTGTCCTGCTGCAGGATGAAATTGGCTCCAATTAAGCACTGTCCACAGGGTATGGCGTTGCAAAATGGAGTGATAGCCTTCCTTATTCAAAATCCCTTTGACCTTGTACAAATCTCCCACTTTACCAGCACCAAAGCAACCCCAGACAATCACATTACCTCCACCATGCTTGACAGATGGCGTCAGGCACTCTTCCAGCATCTTTTCAGTTGTTCTGCGTCTCACAAATGTTCTTCTGTGTGATCCAAACACCTCAAACTTTGATTCATCTGTCCATAACACTTATTTCCAATCTTCCTCTGTCCAATGTCTGTGTGCTTTTGCCCATATTAATCTTTTCCTTTTATTAGCCAGTCTCAGATATGGCTTTTTCTTTGTCACTCTGCCCTGAAGGCCAGCATCCCGGAGTCACCTCTTCGCTGTAGACCTTGGTACTATTTAATGAAGCTGCCAGTTGAGGACCTGTGAGGCGTCTATTTCTCAAACTAGAGACTAATTTTGAGAGTTTAATCGAACCCACAAATGTAATGCTCCAGATTCTCAACTAGCTCAAAGGAAGGTCAGTTTTATAGCTCCTCTAAACAGCAAAACTGTTTACAGTGGTGCTAACATAATTGCACATGGGTTTTCAAGTGTTTTCTAATCATCCATTAGCTTTCTAACATAGTTATCAAACACAATGTACAATTAGAACACTGGAGTGATGGTTGCTGGAAATGGGCCTCTATACACCTATGTAGATATTGCATTAAAAACCAGACGTTTGCAGCTAGAATAGTCATTTAGCGCTTTAAAAAATGTATAGAGTGTATTTCTGATTAATTTAATGTTATCTTCATTGAAAAAAACTGTGCTTTTCTTTCAAAAATAAATTTATTAGCACAAAGGAGGGGGAGGGTAATAAATGGGGTATTGGGGGTGATTAAAAGGCTTTTTTTCTTTCACTTTTATAGAGGTAAAACACACAGCTCCGATATCCTCACAAATCTGACAAGAATGAGGAGAACAGAGCTGTTTGCCCTGCCTCCATGCCTTTACATGCTGTGATTGGTCAGTCAGGTTTGACTGGTTTATCACAGTTGTAGCGTCCAGGTTTACTCATCTCCCGACGCCCGCAGCCATGGATCCGTGAGCGCTGGCCCCCATATCCTTCCTAGGTGACGCCAGCGCTCATTTCCGCTCTGGTCTGCTGGATCCCGTAGGGTGCACACGCACGCTCGTGCCCGGTCTTAAAGGGCCAGCGCGCGCACAAAAGAAGTCGTCATCATTATCAACTGCCACGATTTCCTGGTCTATAAGAAGGCCCTAGGCCTTCTGATCCTTGCCCGAGCATTGATAGTTTTCCCAGTCTGTCTTGCAAATGGTCCCTTAGTGTTTCCCGTTCCAGTTGTTACCCGTGCCTTGTTACCCGTTCCTGTTTCCCGTGCTGTGCCTTTAGTATTGAGTCTGCCACGTCCTGTGCCATCTGACACATCCAGAGGAATCCGCCATGTCCTGTGTCATCTGCCACGTCCGGAGGAATCACCACGTCCTGTGTCACCTGCCACATCCGGAGGAATCAGCCACGTCATGTGTCATTTGCCACGTCCGGAGAAATCCGCCATGTCTGGCGCAACCTGCGGCTCCTGTGTCATCCGCCATGTTTGGCGTTATCTGCTGCACCCATCCCCATCAGTGCCAGAGCTACGGCCACCGTCTGGACTATCCAGGTACCCTTGTGCGGGGCATTGTATTGCTGGGGTTTCCTGTTGTTTGGCCAGCTGCCTCCCCGCTACGGCGGTATGACGTAGTGGGTCCACTAACCCACTTCGTGACAGTACGCTCAGTCCATGGACCCCACTGGTCAACTTGAGACTTTGACGACACAAGTCATGCTGGCCGAGATGGAGGATCTCCAGTCACGACAAGACCAACTCCTCATGTCAGTGAACGCCATTGCCCATCGGCTGCTTGCTCCAACCACAGTCGTCACCGCACCCATTCCTGCTGTTCCTCCTGCTACACTTCCTGTTTGTGCTGGTACCAATCCCCTGTGTTTCTTGCCACTACCTCCACGATATGACGGAGACCCGAGGACCTGCAGGGGATTTTTGAAACAGTGCCTGATCCACTTCAGCCTACATGCCAGGTCTTTCTCTTCGGATGACGCCAGGATCGCCTTCATCATCTCTCTCCTTACTGGCAAAGCCCTGGCATGGGCTAACCCTCTATGGGAACATCAGGGACCAGAGACCTGTGACTTGCAGTGCTTCTTACAGACATTCCGCTCGATCTTTGAGGAACCTGGGAGAGTTTCTTCGGCTGCTGCATCCTTGCTGACCCTACACCAGGGAGACCTCTCCGTGGGTGAGTATGCCATTCAGTTCCGATCCTGGCTGCTGAATTGACCTGGAACTCGTTGGCTTTGGTGGCCACATTCTGGCAGGGACTATCTTCAGGGATCAAGGACGAGCTGGCTGCTCGCGATCTGCCATCTACCCTGGACGATCTTGTCCTACTTGCCTCCCGGGTTGACATGAGGATCCGGGAGCGTTCCCAAGAGGTTCTCCGGGAGAGAGAGCTTCCTAGGCTGGATTCTACTTTCCAGCAATCCTCCTCAGTCATCCCACCAGAGGATCCGATGCAGAGTAACTATGTCAGATTGTCTACCCAGGAGAAACAACGCAGACGCACTTCTGGACTTTGTTTGTATTGCGGCCTCAGAGGCCATATTGTGCGTCTGTGTCCCCAGAGGCCAGAGAGACCCCATTGCCTAGGTTTGATTGCAGAGACAACCCTAGATGGAATGGTACCTAATAAAGCATTCAGTTCCAAGCTGACTATTCCTCTGACCCTAGTATCCGGCGAGAAGACGTATCAAGTTTCTGCCTATCTTGACTCTGGTTCTGCGGCAAATTTCATCCAGAGAGAGCTGGTGGATCAACTTCAGCTGCCCACTGTCCCCCTAGAGAGGTCTTTGGCTGTTGCCTCAGTTAATGGACTGCCTCTGCCTGATCCCATCATTTCTAAAACAAAGCCGTTGAAGCTCCAGGTTGGAGTCCTTCATTTTGAATTAATTTCTTTCCTTGTTTTGCCCAAGGCCATCAACCCTGTTCTACTGGGCCTGCCTTGGCTTCAACTACATGCCCCAGTCCTGTACTGGAATTCTGGAGAGGTTCTCCAATGGGGCTCCAAGTGCCATGGTCGTTGTCTGTTGCAGATCCATCCTGTCAAGCCTCCTCTGCCTCAGTCATTGGCGGGACTGCCTCCACAGTTTGCTCAATATGCAGATGTTTTCAGCAAAAGGGAGGCTGAGACACTGCCTCCTTATCGGACTTCTGACTGCCCCATTGAACTGGTTCCTAATTCCTCCCTCCCCCGTGGCCGAGTATATCCTCTTTCCTTGCCTTAGTCTCTATCCATGTCGGCCTATATCAAGGAGAATCTGGAGAGGTGTTTCATTCGAAAGACTTCCGCCCCGGCCGGGGCTGGATTCTTCTTCGTTAAAAAGAAGAACGGATCCCTTCGACCCTGCATTGACTACCGTGGTCTCAACCAGATCACGGTCAAGAACAAATACCCGTTGCCACTTATATCTGAGCTGTTTGATCGCATACGACGAGAATTTTTTTTTTCTAAGCTAGACCTGCGTGGGGCTTATAATCTAGTCCGGATTCGCCGGGGTGATGAATGGAAGACGGCATTTAACACCCAGGACGGGCACTACGAATACCTAGTGATGCCCTTCGGACTGTGTAACGCTCCCGCAGTGTTTCAGGACTTCGTTAATGATATCTTCCGAGATCTCCTCTATATCTGTGTTGTTGTTTATCTCGATTATATTTTGATTTTCTCCCCAGATCCGACGACTCATCGGAGGCATGCCCGTCAGGTTCTACTGTGATTAAGGGAGAATCATTTATACGCCAAGCTGGAGAAGTGCGTCTTTGAGAAGAGTTCTCTGCCCTTCCTGGGCTACATCATCTTGGATCAGGGTCTCAAGATGGATCCTGAGAAAGTCAGAGCTGTCCTGGAGTGGCCATGTCCTCAAGGCTTAAGGGCCATACAGCGCCAATTTCTGCCAGCAGTTTATTCCTAACTTCTCTTCTCTGACGGCTCCCATCTCTACCCTTACCAAGAAGGGTGTGAACACCAAGGTGTGGACTCCAGAGGCAGAGTCCGCATTCATTAGCCTCAAGAAAGCCTTCACTTCAGCTTCGATCCTCCATCATCCTGACGTATCTCGGCAGTTCTCACTGGAAGTTGACGCTTCCTCTGTTGGTGCAGGTGCACTTCTGTTCCAGAGGAGCTCCAAAGGAAAAGCGGTAGTATGTGACTACTACTCAGGACTTTTTTCTTCTTCTGAGCGCAATTACTCTATTGGAGATCGGGAGCTACTGGCCATCAAATTGGCTCTGGAGGAGTGGAGACATCTTCTAGAGGGCGCTGCTCACCCCATCCTGATCTTCAGCGACCACATAAACCTTACCTACCTTCAGTCTGCACAACGACTGAATCCCCGTCAAGCCAGGTGGTCGCTGTTCTTCACCAGTTTCCAGTTTGTGCTCCAATACCGTCCCGCGGACAAGAATGTGGGGGCCGATGCCCTGTCCAGATCGTTTGAGACGGAAGACAAGGTGGAGTCCCTTCAGACTATCATAGACCCGTCCTGCATTGTCACTGCTAATCCTCTGCAGGTTAGAGACATCCCTCCGTGGAGGACTTTTGTTCGGTTGGCAGACAGGAGAAGAATTCTAAACTTGCTGGGCACGCTGGTGTCCGTAAAACCCGAGACCTGATTGCTCGTCACTTCTGGTGGCCCACGCTACCTAAAGATGTTCTGGACTTTGTCTCTTCTTGCACAGTGTTTTCCACTTACAAAGTTACTCACTCCAAGCCTGCCGGCCTGCTTCAACCTCTGCCTGTACCCAATGCCCCCTGGCAGCACATTGCGATGGACTTTGTCACAGACCTTCCCCCCTCAGCAGGATGCAACACTGTCTGGGTGGTGGTGGACCGGTTCTCTAAGATGGCACATTTTATCCCGCTGGCCGGCCTATCTTCTGCTCCTCATCTGGGGAGTTTCTTCATTCTACACATCTTTCGCTTGCATGGCTTGCCTCTTCACATCGTGTCAGATCGGGGGGTTCAGTTTACTTCAAAGTTCTGGAGAGTCGATTGCATGAAGCGAAATGCAGATACTAGGAGAAGAGAGCCACCTCAGTATCTTCCGGGTATTAAAGTCTGGCTGTCCTCTCGGAACATTCGCTTGAAGGTGCCTTCATACAAGTTTGCTCCCAGGTTCCTTGGTCCTTTTGAGATTCTGCAACAGATAAACCCTGTCTCCTATAAGCTGCGGCTGCCTCCTACCCTCAGAATCCCCAACTCCTTTCATGTGTCCCTCCTGAAGCCAGTGGTCCTGAACCGCTACAGCAAGACTTCTAGATCCATAGTTGCTCCCAGCGGTTCTTCTGATATATTTGAGGTGAGGGAGATCCTGGACTGCAAGAGGGTAGGAGGAAGGACTTTCTATTTGGTGGACTGGAGAGGGTTTGGTCCTGAGGAGAGGTCCTGGGATCCAGAAGAGAACCTCAGTGCCCTTGCGCTTATTAAGAAATTCTTCTCTCGCTCTGGCCCCAAGAAGAGGGGGCGTAAGAGGGGGATACTGTAGCGTCCATGGCCGCGGGCCGTCGGGTTTACTCACCTCCCGACGCCCGCAGCCATGGATCCGTGAGCGCTGGCTCCCATCTCCTTCCTAGGAGACGCCAGCACTCACTTCCGCTCTGGTCTGCTGGGTCCCGTAGGGTGCACGCGCACGCTCGTGCCCGGTCTTAAAGGGCCAGCGCGCGCACAAAGGAAGTCGTCATCATTATCAACTGCCACGATTTCCTGGTCTATAAGAAGGCCCCAGGCATTATGATCCTTGCCTGAGCATTGTTAGTGTTCACAGTGTCTTGCAAATGGTCCCTTAATGTTTCCCGTTCCAGTTGTTAGCCGTGCCTTGTTACCTGTTCCTGTTTCCCGTGCTGTGCCTTTAGTATTGAGTCTGCCACGTCCTGTGTCATCTGCCTCGTCCGGAGGAATACGCCACGTCCTGTGTCATCTGCCATATCCTGAGTAATCCGCCACGTCATGTGTCATCTGCCACGTCCGGAGGAATCCGCCACGTCTGGCGCAACCTGCGGCTCCTGTGTAATCTGCTACGCTTTGCTTTATCTGCTCCACCCATCTCCATCAGTGCCAGAGCTGCGGCCACCGTCTGGACTATCCATGTACCCTTGTGTGGGACATTGTATTGCTGGGGTTTCCTGTTGTTTGGCCAGCTGTCTCCCCGCTACGGCGGTACGGCCTAGTGTGTCCACTAACCTGCTTTGTGACACCAGTGATCGCCGTACAGGGACCACTGTGATTGGTCCCCTGATGGCTCCCTGTCACAATCATCTGTCTACTACAGCTGTTGCCAGGGTTTTATCACTGTGTGTTTACTCTCCTGCACCACTGTCTTGCTTGTTTCATCATTCTTCTGTCTACTGTCTTCTGTGGTGGGTAACATGTAGGAGTTAATTGTACAACATCAATATCATGAAGCACCTCACCAAGGAGTGACAGCCCAACATGGTGCCGCTGGATTGGTTACTTTCCAATCCAGATGCATGGCTCAGGGCAGAATGCAGAGGATAAGGTTCTACTTCCTGCTTTTCAGCACCGCCTGATTGGTCAGAGCCCAATGTAGCAGTGCAGACTGAGCAGGACCAGGCGCCACGTGAGTCCTGTAGAGGGTCAGCATGCTTTGAATTATATGTTGAGAATGCTGTCCTGGTGCCAGTCAGTCTGGCAGAGAAGGCAGGTGAGTATTGGCCCTACAAAACCGAATAAAGAACAATTTATTTTACAACATTGTCTTTCTAAAGACCCCACTACTCGACAGAAGGCCTGTCTTACAACACTATAGAACAATTATTTATTAAGTGGAGGTTATAGAGACTTAACATTACACTGGGAGCATTTATTGTTTTACACTGGTCCATGTATCTCTGTGTCTACGAGATACATATATAGCCTTCAATCGCTGCACTTGGGTTTAGACTGGGTAAAACAAATGTCAAATAATGGTACAAATGATAAATGGAAGATTTGAAAATCTACTTTGGGTAATTATAATGCAAAATGTATTCCTATAGGTACCATATATAAACGACTAAAATGAAACCCCACATGGCTTACACCTTCTGTAAAAAGGGCAATACATGACAAAAAAAGGGCATTTGAAAAATACAAATCTGAGGGTACAGCTGTGGCCTTTGCAAATTTTTAAAGAGCTTAATAAAATCTTTAAAAAGGTAATAAAATCAGCAAAAATACAAAATGAAAGGCAGGTGGGCAAGGATAGTAAAACAAATCCCCAAAAATTCTTCAAGTATATAAATGCAAAAAAGGCAAGGTCTGAACATGTAGGACCCTTAAACAGTGGTAATGGGGAGTTGGTGACAGGGGATCAAGAGAAGGCAGAGTTACTAAATGGGTTCTACACGGTTTTACTAAGGACAGAAGTTGTCAAACCAACCTGATTTTTTTTTATGAAGAGGTAGGCAGAAGCCTAGACAAAGAGGCCGCTGTGGAGATAGTGTTTTTGTACTTTGCAAAGGCATTTGACACTGTCCATCATAGACGTCTAATGAGTAAATTAAGGAATATACGTTTAGAATTTATAGTTTGTAATTGGATTGAGAATTGGCTCAAGGACCGTATCTAGAGAGTTGTGGTCAATGATTCCTACTCTGAATGGTCCCCTGTTATAAGTGATAAGTGGTAAACCCCAGGGTTCCATGCTGGGACCACTATTATTCCACTTATTTATTAATGATATAGAGGATGGGATTAATAGCACTATTTCTATTTTTGCAGATGACAACAAGCTATGTAGTATTGTTGAGTCTATGGAAGATGTTCCTAAATTGCAAGCGGATTTAAACAAAGTGTTTGGGCGTCCAGTTGGCAAATTAAATTGAATGTAGATAAATGTAAAGTTATGCATCTGGGTACCAACAATCTGCATGCATCATATGTCCTAGGGGGAGCTACACTGGGGGAGTCACTTGTTGAGAAGGATCATGGTGTACTTGAAGATCATAAACAAAATAACAGCTTGCAATGTCAATCAGCTGCTTCAAAGGCCAGCAAGATATTGTTGTGTATTAAAAGAGGCATGGACTCACGGGACAGGGATATATTATTACCACTTTACAAAACATTAGTGAGGCCTCATCTAGAATATGCAGTTCAGTTCTGGGCTCCAGTTAATAGAAAGTAACCCCTGGAGTTGGACAAAATACAAAGAAGAGCAACAAAGCTAATAAGGGGCATGGAGAATCTAAGTTATGAGAAAAGATTAAAAGAATTAAACCTATTTAGCCTTGAAAAAAAGATGACTAAGGGGGACATGATTAACTTATATAAATATATTAATGGCACATACAAAAATATTGTGAGATCCTGTTCTATGTTAAACCCCCTCAAAAAACAAGGCGGCACTCCCTTCAGAGAAAAAAAGGTTCAACCTGCAGAGGCGACAAGCCTTCTTTACTGTGAGAACTGTGAATCTATGGAATAGTCACCGCAGGAACTGGTCACATCAAGGACAGTAGATGGCTTTAAAAAAGGCTTAGATAATTTCCTAGAACAAAAAAATATTAGCTCCTATGTATAGAAATTTTTCCCTTCACTTTTCCCATCCCTTGGTTGAACTTGATGGATATGTGTCTTTTTTCAACCGTAGTAACTATGTAACTATGTATTGTCAAACTTATATACTTTTTTTGCTCTGATCTAAAGGGCCAACAATGAGGTTGTGTATAGAAATAATGAAGACAAAGCCTCTGTAGATGTTTTTCATTTTTATTTAATTATGCATTATAGATGTTACCATCACACAATCAAGAAAAATAAAGAAGACTGAAGATGAAGTCTTGTCTATGGGCATAAGGTGAAGGAGCTGTTTTCTTTTTCAGCAGTTTCCTTCTATCTGCCCATGGTCGGTAAGTGAAGGAGCTGCTTTCTATTTGAGCAGCTTCCTTCTGTGTGTCTATGGTCGATTGGAAAAGGAGCTGTTTTTTGTCAACACAGCTTTCTTCCGTGGTGACCATTGTCGGTAGGAGAAGGAGCTGCTTTCTGTCTCAGCAGCGTCCTTCTATGTGTCTATGGTCAGTAGGAGCTGTTTTCTGTTTCTACAGCATTCTACTGTCTGACCATTATCGGTAGGAGAAGGAGCTGCTTTCTATCTCAGCAGCTTCCTTCTGTTTGTCTTTGCCACCACATTGGTCGATGAGTTGTCCAGTTAGTTAAATAGCAAGTATGGTTGAAAGAAGTCCTTTAATTTCAACCTCTTAATTACTTGCTATGGTGATCCAGAGGAAGGCGAAAAATAACCCCTGAGGACTACTTGTTGGCTTGTCCTTGTATAAGGGGAAAAAATTCCTTCCTGACCCCAAATATGGCGATCGGAATATATCCCTGGATTGTTGGTGCTCAAATCTACTTGGATGTTCAGTGGTGGAAACTTGGTAAGTTTGTCACAGTCCGGTAAAGATGAAATTTCTCTTCAAAGAGTTGTCTCATCCAGTGGTTGCTGTAAGAAGACATATATAATATGTGCAGATCAGTATCTCTTAGAATAAACACATTCCACATCCTGTAATCTTTAGACTTTGTTCACATCTGCGCTAGGGATCCGTTCCGATGTTCCGTCTGAGCTTTCTGTCAGAACGGAGCCCTGACAGACACAAATGGAAACCATAGGTTTCCGTTTCCATCACCATTGATTTCAATGGTGATGGATCCGGTGTCAATGGTTTCCGTTTGTCTCCGTTGTGCAAGGGTTCCGTCGCTTGGAAGGAATCAATAGCGTAGTCGACTACGCTATTGATTCAGAAAGCTCAGATGGAACGTCAGAACGGAGCCCTAGCGCATATGTGAACGAAATCTCACAGGGACAGTCAGCTCTTCTCATATAAACTGTATAACTGGGGGCTCTTCAAATATTATTGATCACCAGTACTAGTTACTCAAGGATAGTCATAGTATCTTTGTGGCATAGTAAAGCTAATCTCTATTAACCAATCATTTAATATTCTATCTGCTGTGTCATTGGATGGAAGTGGTTATTAGTTTTCGAGTTACACAATGACTTTTGGCCAAAACGACAACTAACACCCCATGTTTTTTCATGGTTACTTACATTGTACATACCTTTTTTTCCAGGACACGGCCAGGTCTTATGGTGCTGGGAGAGCATGGTGTGCAGATGTCTGGCATTGCATGCAGGGCAGCCTGATCTCTTACAGTATGGGCGTTCTAAAACGGCTGCTATTCGGCGATATATGCTGTGCCTCACTATCCAAACACTATGCCTCCATGTTTTACACACTACACTCACGTTTTTGTATCACTCACAGCCCCGATTTCTACACACTACACTTAGTAATGTCCCCTATACCTCACTTGTACACCATACACAGTACTTTATTATTTTTTATTTTTTCCATTACACATTTACTTCCATGACACACTACACTTAGTAATGTCCCCTATACCTCACTTGTACACCATACACAGTACTTTATTATTTTTTATTTTTTCCATTACACATTTACTTCCATGCCCAACACACCACTCCCCTCAAGGTTAGTGGGAGTGGCTATCATTATATAAACACACCTGGGCATTTCCCTTCAGCAGCATTCTCTGACCTGGTCGCTTCCTGTTTGGAACGGGTTTTTTACCCTCCTTCTAATCTGTGAGTATGGCCTTTTCTGTGGTTTTAATGACATTCTATGTCCCAATTTTTTTGCACACAATGACTATGATCACACATGTGAAATTCACACAGGCAACTTTGGTGGACCCTCCATTCGACTTAGTCATGCAGGTTTTTTTTTTAGATAAGAACCACATTTTAATATTACACAAATGATTTTGCTCAGAGACAAATTTTTAGTTTCCTGTAAATTATAAGAGTTATAAAAGCACTAGAAGCTCTATATTAATGCCCTTATATACTAGTTATACAATTTAGAGAGTATATTACACAGCAATGATAACAATATTGACTTCACTGGTGTTATACTTACATTGTCTAAATAGAATGGTGGGTGGGTTCTGCAAGATGCCAGCTCGCCGAGTCTACTGAGTGGATGCACAGGTTGGATCTATAGGACGAGGATATTGACAGATGGCTTCATGGAGTTTTGTAGGCATTGCCACATCTACTGGTGCTAGTGGTGGCAGTGCTGTCTATTACAGGAGCTGTTTCATGGCTTTGGGTAGGTTATGGAATGTAGTGGGAATTTGTAGATGGAGAATATGGTTGGATTTAGTTCTGCTGGTTTGATCTGGTCATCCAGTAGCTTTTTGCATTGACCAGTTACTTTTTGTTCTTCCTGAATGACCGCTTGGTAAACAGTTTGGCCATCCAAGTTCTGGTCTGAGTGATGACAGGATGATAGTGCTTTGACCACTCTGGGCACACAAAGCTGAATTTATTGAAGATCTTCTGGTCTTTGGTTCTTATTCTATTCGGCATTTCAGCATAGTCCAGTGTTTGGTTAACATTCAGGTCAACAGAAACTGCCAGCAGGCTCGCTGGTGGTGCCATTCTCCTGGCATCCACATTTTCCCAATTGATACTTGAGAAAAATGGATGTTTCTTGATGTCTCCTTTTACTCCCAGCCGCTGAAACTGATCTTTACACAGCAGCCCTTCTAAGATGTTTACTGTGTCAGGAGTTAGATACTTTGGGTAGGGTGGAGCATGGTAGAGGACAGAGCGCTCAATTTCTCTGGGATGTTTTCCAGGAAAAGCTGTCTCTCCTGTAAACAATTGATAAAGAATAGCGCCAATTGCAAAATAATCTACCCCTCGTCCATGTGCCTGGTCCTTCACCATTTCTGGGGCTGCATATCCAGGTGTACCTCTACATGTTTCTTTGGTCTTCTTATACACGCCTGTTACAGCAAGGCCAAAGTCAGTTATTTTGACATGGCCATCAGTGGTCAGAAGAATGTTTTCCATCTTCAGGTCCCGGTGTAGAATGCCTTTGTTATGCAGGAACTCTGTGCCACAGATCACTTCTGCTGAGATGAATTGTATTGTGGCAGTATCAAGAGGAAAGTTCTTTAGTATGAAAGCATGCAGGTCCCCTCTGGTGGCCAATTCCATCACGTAATAGATAAAGTTGTCGGTGTGGAAGGCAGCCAGGCCATGAATCAAGTAAGGACTTTCATGGGATAGTTGTAAGACATGGCGCTCTACGAAACTGTACCCAAGCTCAGTGAAGTCCCGTTTATCTGACACTTTAAGGGCAATTAATTCTTTGCGCATGATATCTCTTGCCAAGTAAACTTTACCAAAGCTTCCTTGTCCCAGTGTACCGTGGAAAGTAAAGGATTTCAATGATAGGGGTACTGTAGCAGATGCTTCCTCGCCAGTCTGATCAGGTTCCTTTACACAGATGTCACTTTTGGTGGATTTCCTGCCACGGCAAATGCTGCTCTGAGATGTTTTGGTACTGTCTGTCACCAGTCCTGTCTCCTTGTCATCGGTCTTGATGCTTTGATTTTCCTCCATGTCATCATGTCCACCATAGTACTGGATGTACAGGTCTTCCAAGCTGTGGATCAGGTCATGAATTTGTTGGTATTCTTCTAGTATATGCTGTTGCCCAAAACTGTCTGTCAGCAGTTCTGTCTCCTTGTCATCGGTCTTGATGCTTTGATTTTCCTCCATGTCATCGTGTCTACCATAGTACTGGATATACAGGTCTTCCAAGCTGTGGATCAGGTCATGAATTTGTTGGTATTCTTCTAGAATATGCTGTGCCCCAAAATTTTCTGTCTCCAGTTCTGTCTCCTTGTCATCGGTCTTAATGATTTTATTTTCCTCCATGTCATCCTGCTTTTCTTTAGATGACACGTTGACTGTGAAAAGAAGAAACGCATAGACATAGAATAAGTCACATAATAAAAGATAAAGCCCTCTCTATGAACCAGAAGGGAGAGCCGCTCTATAAGCTGTCCATGTAATACATGGATGGTCATTTATCTAAATGGCTGCTATGTAATACTACATTTCACCTGCAGGGAAAATGTCTGGATGGCCACGATTTCCCCTGGAAAAATCATCTTTAATGGTGGTGGTTTTATTTTAAACCCTTAACGCCATACACGTACGGTGGATGTGCGGAATTGAGCTCGCACCATACACGGCGGGTGCCGGCTGTTTTATATACCTGACACCAGCCTGCCATGGCTAGGAGCGGAGATTTCTCTGATTGTGGTGGATTAACCCAGCCAGATGTCGCGATCAGTAGCAACTACAGATTCTGAGCAGTTAGACAGAGGGAGGGAGCCAAGCAGTTACCATGGCAGCCAAAGGCCTACTGAAATCTTCCAAGTCTGTCTTTTCTGTCCTACTATTTAAGGGGTCATCCGGTTTTAGCAAATTAATATTATTTTCTGTATAATTAAAAGTAATACAATTTTCCAATATACTTCCTGTATTAATTCCTTATGGTTTTTAAGATCTCTGCTTGTTGCTATTTAGAAAGAACATTTATTGTTTACTTCCAGTGGATAAAATTCGGTCCATGGTCATGTGATGGACACAGGTGCACGGCTCGTTACAGTAAGGGTATGTGCACATGATAACGTCAATTACGGCTGAAATTACGGAGCTGTTTTCAGGAGAAAACAGCTCCTGCATTTCAGACGTAATTGCTTGTACTCGCGTTTTGCGAGGCGTCCATTACGGACGTAATTTGGAGCTGTTCTTCATTGAAGTCAATGAAAAATGGCTCAAATTACGTCATTACGTCATTTGACAACGACGCGTAAAATTACAGGTCGTCGGCATAGTACATCGGCAAACCCATTGAAATGAATGGGCAGATGTTTGCAGACGTATTTGAGCCGTATTTTCAGGTGTAATTCGAGGCGTAAAACGCCTCGTTTACGCCTGAAAATAGGTCGTGTGAACCCAGGCTCACAGTATGTGTATCAGAGCTGTTGTGTCTTGTAATGAGCCGTGCACCTGTGTGTCCATCACATGACCATGGACAGAATTTTATCCACTGGAATTAAATAATGGAATAAAAATTGATCTGAAAGCTTCCCATAAAGACTACATCTGACCCCGCAAAACAACAAGCACTCACACCTCCCCATTGTTGTAAAAATAATAAAATGTATGCGTCTCAGAATATGGCTACACAAAACATGTCATTTTTTTTTTTTTAAATGTCGTATTGCCGTAATTGTTTTGACCCGCAGAATAAATTAAACGTGTAATCTTTACTGCATGATCAACGCAGTAAAAAAAAAAAACAATGGAGGAATTGTGTTTTTTCTTCAAAAACATCCCACAATATTTTTTTTTCTAATTTACTTAATACATTTTATGGTACATTAAATTGTGGGATTAAAAAATACAACTCGTCCAGCAAAAAAATTTTTGTCAAACGGCTATGTCGACGGAAAAATAAAAATGTTGTGGCAAAAAATCTAAAATTGGCCTGGTCCTTAAGAGGTGAAATGGGAAATGCTCTGTAGCCGAGTACTAGGCCGGGAATTTAATGCCATAACCCATAATGTTCTTTAAGACAAATGTGGAGGCCGAGCATCAGAGGAGACCAGGGAGATCGTCTAACTGAACTCCTAAAATGGCGGCAAGTTTATATATTTATATATATTTACATAAAAGAAACTGGTGCAAAAGAAAACTGGAGCCGTTGCCCATAGCAACCAATCAGATTCCTTTGCACTAGTTTTGATAAATTTCCCCCAATACATCTAGGATTTTGTTTTACAAACCTGATAACAATAACCAAAACCTTGTATTATAAAAAAATTATTATAGTAAATCTTCATGTACATTCACATTCCTTTAAAATTTTTACACCCCATATTCTAAGTATTGCCGCAAACCCCATTGCCCACAAAACCACCTGTTTTGGGGGTACATTTGCATAAGCCCCACTCCTTTGAGGTACATTTTGGGGAATAATAGTAATTACATGTTGTCTTACCTTTGCTGTCCACCATGTTAATGCCGCTGGGTCCTGGGAGTTCTAAACTTCTCTTTTTTTGGATAGAAGTCCTCCTCCCCTTATGTCCAGCAATCCTCGCCCAGGTTTTTTGCAGGCGAGCTAAGAACCGGATGATTCTTGGTTTCTTAGCTTTACTTGGCTTCTTCTGGTCATCTTCTCCACCATTCTTCTCTTTTTGTTCTTCTTCTTTTCTCTCCTCCTTCTCTCCTTCTTTCACTAAATTCTTTCTCTTCTTTTTTGCCTTCATTTTGTCAAAGGCTAAGAGATCAAATCGAAGTTCGCAGGGTTCGCTCACACGTGTCTCTGCTGGCTGCAGTGAGTGAATGCAAAGTTTCTTACCTGTACATTTGTGAAAGTAGCCACATGATGTCATCTGCCATTGTGATGTCATCAACTTGTGATATCTTGCGGCAGTTGATGTCATCACAATGCCCCCAACACTGTTTTTATATATATATATATATATATATATATATATATATATATATATATATATATATATATAAATATAAACGTATACCTATCTATCTATCTATCTATCTATCTATCTATCTATCTATCTATCTATCTATCTATCTATCTATCTATCTATCTATCTATCTACCTATCTATATCTATATTTATTTATATAGATTTTTAGAGGGAGGAAATAAAGAGATATTGAGTATACTTTATATAGATTAGATTTATATGTATACAATATACAATGCCCCCAATACTGTGTTTACATATATTTATTTATTTAGAGAGAGGGAGAGAAAATAAAGACATTGAATACACTGTATATAGAGGAAGCCACATTATGGCGATACACGTGGGGCAATCAGACCCCTTTATCCCATTTTTTGCCTATTTTGTATCCATGTCGCAACCACATTTAAGATTTGATGCAACATTTCTTATGCCTTTGTACTAGCTATATATGCTGAGGGATTTAGGTGGTTTTGGGGGTATTCTCTATTTGTCCACATATCAGGGTGGCAACCCCCTTTGAATTTGGTCCAGCATGATGTGCTGTTTTAAATGTTTTTAAACACATTTATGTAGTGTGCTTATTTCTAAATAAACTTATTTTTGTGTAATTTAGAGTGACTATTTATTCTCCTTGCCACTTATATACCCATATGTGTGTTGTTTTTTCATATTGTAGATTAGATTTCTATACATAATATACATTTTTATATATATTTAGTTATATAATTAATATGTTTATAATTATAATTAATAAATTTATATAATATATATATATACACTACCGTTCAAAAGTTTGCGGTCACCCAGACAATTTTGTGTTTTCCATGAAAACTCACACTTATATTTATCAAATGAGTTGCAAAATGACTAGAAAATATATTAGAAATAATGATTTTTATTTGAAATAATAATTTTCTCCTTCAAACTTTGCTTTCGTCAAAGAATGCTCCATTTGCAGCAATTACAGCATTGCAGACCTTTGGCATTCTAGCTGTTAATTTGCTGAGGTAATCGGGAGAAATTTCACCCCATGCTTCCAGAAGCCCCTCCCACAAGTTGGATTGGCTTGATGGGCACTTCTTGCGTACCATACGGTCAAGCTGCTCCCACAACAGTTCTATGGGTTTGAGATCTGGTGACTGCGCTGGCCACTCCATTACAGATAGAATACCAGCTGCCTACTTCTTCCCTAAATAGTTCTTGCATAATTTGGAGGTGTGCTTTGGGTCATTGTCCTGCTGCAGGATGAAATTGGCTCCAATTAAGCACTGTCCACAGGGTATGGCGTTGCAAAATTGAGTGATAGCCTTCCTTATTCAAAATCCCTTTTACCTTGTACAAATCTCCCACTTTACCAGCACCAAAGCAACCCCAGACTATCACATTACCTCCACCATGCTTGACAGATGGCGTCAGGCACTCTTCCAGCATCTTTTCAGTTGTTCTGCGTCTCACAAATGTTCTTCTGTGTGTTCCAAACACCTCAAACTTCGATTCATCTGTCCATAACACTTATTTCCAATCTTCCTCTGTCCAATGTCTGTGTGCTTTTGCCCATATTAATCTTTTCCTTTTATTAGCCAGTCTCAGATATGGCTTTTTCTTTGTCACTCTGCCCTGATGGCCAGCATCCCGGAGTCACCTCTTCGCTGTAGACCTTGGTACTATTTAATGAAGCTGCCAGTTGAGGACCTGTGAGGCGTCTATTTCTCACACTAGAGACTCTAATTTTGAGAGTTTAATCGAACCCACAAATGTAATGCTCCAGATTCTCAACTAGCTCAAAGGAAGGTCAGTTTTATAGCTCCTCTAAACAGCAAAACTGTTTACAGCGGTGCTAACATAATTGCACATGGGTTTTCAAGTGTTTTCTAATCATCCATTAGCCTTCTAACATAGTTATCAAACACAATGTACAATTAGAACACTGGAGTGATGGTTGCTGGAAATGGGCCTCTATACACCTATGTAGATATTGCATTAAAAACCAGACGTTTGCAGCTAGAATAGTCATTTAGCGCATTAAAAATGTATAGAGTGTATTTCTGATTAATTTAATGTTATCTTCATTGAAAAAAACTGTGCTTTTCTTTCAAAAATAAATTTATTAGCACAAAGGAGGGGGAGGGTAATAAATGGGGTATTGGGGGTGATTAAAAGGCTTTTTTTCTTTCACTTTTATAGAGGTAAAACACACAGCTCCGATATCCTCACAAATCTGACAGGAATGAGGAGAACAGAGCTGTTTGCCCTGCCTCCATGCCTTTACATGCTGTGATTGGTCAGTCAGGTTTGACTGGTTTATCACAGTTGTAGCGTCCATGGCCGCGTGCCGTCGGGTTTACTCATCTCCCGACGCCCGCAGCCATGGATCCGTGAGCGCTGGCCCCCATATCCTTCCTAGGAGACGCCTGCGCTCATTTCCGCTCTGGTCTGCTGGATCCCGTAGGGTGCACGCTTACGCTCGTGCCCGGTCTTAAAGGGCCAGCGCGCGCACAAAAGAAGTCATCATCATTATCAACTGCCACGATTTCCTGGTCTATAAGAAGGCCCCAGGCCTTCTGATCCTTGCCCGAGCATTGATAGTTTTCCCAGTCTGTCTTGCAAATGGTCCCTTAGTGTTTCCCGTTCCAGTTGTTACCCGTGCCTTGTTACCCGTTCCTGTTTCCCGTGCTGTGCCTTTAGTATTGAGTCTGCCACGTCCTGTGCCATCTGCCACATCCAGAGGAATCCGCCACGTCCTGTGTCATCTGCCACGTCCGGAGGAATCACCACGTCCTGTGTCACCTGCCACATCCGGAGGAATCAGCCACGTCATGTGTCATTTGCCACGTCCGGAGAAATCCGCCATGTCTGGTGCAACCTGCGGCTCCTGTGTCATCCGCCATGTTTGGCGTTATCTGCTGCACCCATCCCCATCAGTGCCAGAGCTGCGGCCACCGTCTGGACTATCCAGGTACCCTTGTGCGGGACATTGTATTGCTGGGGTTTCCTGTTGTTTGGCCAGCTGCCTCCCCGCTACGGCGGTATGACGTAGTGGGTCCACTAACCCACTTCGTGACAGTACGCTCAGTCCATGGACCCCACTGGTCAACCTGAGACTTTGACGACACAAGTCATGCTGGCCGAGATGGAGGATCTCCAGTCACGACAAGACCAACTCCTCCTGTCAGTGAACGCCATTGCCCATCGGCTGCTTGCTCCAACCACAGTCGTCACCGCACCCATTCCTGCTGTTCCTCCTGCTACACTTCCTGTTTGTGCTGGTACCAATCCCCTGTGTTTCTTGCCACTACCTCCACGATATGACGGAGACCCGAGGACCTGCAGGGGATTTTTGAATCAGTGCCTGATCCACTTCAGCCTACATGCCAGGTCTTTCTCTTCGGATGACGCCAGGATCGCCTTCATCATCTCTCTCCTTACTGGCAAAGCCCTGGCATGGGCTAACCCTCTATGGGAACATCAGGGACCAGAGACCTGTGACTTGCAGTGCTTCTTACAGACATTCCGCTCGATCTTTGAGGAACCTGGGAGAGTTTCTTCGGCTGCTGCATCCTTGCTGACCCTACACCAGGGAGACCTCTCCGTGGGTGAGTATGCCATTCAGTTCCGATCCTGGCTGCTGAATTGACCTGGAACTCGTTGGCTTTGGTGGCCACATTCTGGCAGGGACTATCTTCAGGGATCAAGGACGAGCTGGCTGCTCGCGATCTGCCATCTACCCTGCACGATCTTGTCCTACTTGCCTCCCGGGTTGACATGAGGATCCGGGAGCGTTCCCAAGAGGTTCTCCGGGAGAGAGAGCTTCCTAGGCTGGATTCTACTTTCCAGCAATCCTCCTCAGTCATCCCACCAGAGGATCCGATGCAGAGTAACTATGTCAGATTGTCTACCCAGGAGAAACAACGCAGACGCACTTCTGGACTTTGTTTGTATTGCGGCCTCAGAGGCCATATTGTGCGTCTGTGTCCCCAGAGGCCAGAGAGACCCCATTGCCTAGGTCTGATTGCAGAGACAACCCTAGATGGAATGGTACCTAATAAAGCATTCAGTTCCAAGCTGACTATTCCTCTGACCCTAGTATCCGGCGAGAAGACGTATCAAGTTTCTGCCTATCTTGACTCTGGTTCTGCGGCAAATTTCATCCAGAGAGAGCTGGTGGATCAACTTCAGCTGCCCACTGTCCCCCTAGAGAGGTCTTTGGCTGTTGCCTCAGTTAATGGACTGCCTCTGCCTGATCCCATCATTTCTAAAACAAAGCCGTTGAAGCTCCAGGTTGGAGTCCTTCATTTTGAATTAATTTCTTTCCTTGTTTTGCCCAAGGCCATCAACCCTGTTCTACTGGGCCTGCCTTGGCTTCAACTACATGCCCCAGTCCTGTACTGGAATTCTGGAGAGGTTCTCCAATGGGGCTCCAAGTGCCATGGTCGTTGTCTGTTGCAGATCCATCCTGTCAAGCCTCCTCTGCCTCAGTCATTGGCGGGACTGCCTCCACAGTTTGCTCAATATGCAGATGTTTTCAGCAAAAGGGAGGCTGAGACACTGCCTCCTTATCGGACTTATGACTGCCCCATTGAACTGGTTCCTAATTCCTCCCTCCCCGTGGCCGAGTATATCCTCTTTCCTTGCCTTAGTCTCTATCCATGTCGGCCTATATCAAGGAGAATCTGGAGAGGTGTTTCATTCGAAAGACTTCCGCCCCGGCCGGGGCTGGATTCTTCTTCGTTAAAAAGAAGAACGGATCCCTTCGACCCTGCATTGACTACCGTGGTCTCAACCAGATCACGGTCAAGAACAAATACCCGTTGCCACTTATATCAGAGCTGTTTGATCGCATACGACGAGCAAAAATTTTTTCTAAGCTAGACCTGCGTGGGGCTTATAATCTAGTCCGGATTCGCCGGGGTGATGAATGGAAGACGGCATTTAACACCCAGGACGGGCACTACGAATACCTAGTGATGCCCTTCGGACTGTGTAACGCTCCCGCAGTGTTTCAGGACTTCGTTAATGATATCTTCCGAGATCTCCTCTATATCTGTGTTGTTGTTTATCTCGATTATATTTTGATTTTCTCCCCAGATCCGACGACTCATCGGAGGCATGCCCGTCAGGTTCTACTGTGATTAAGGGAGAATCATTTATACGCCAAGCTGGAGAAGTGCGTCTTTGAGAAGAGTTCTCTGCCCTTCCTGGGCTACATCATCTTGGATCAGGGTCTCAAGATGGATCCTGAGAAAGTCAGAGCTGTCCTGGAGTGGCCACGTCCTCAAGGCTTAAGGGCCATACAGCGGTTCCTGGGATTCGCCAATTTCTACCAGCAGTTTATTCCTAACTTCTCTTCTCTGACGGCTCCCATCTCTACCCTTACCAAGAAGGGTGTGAACGCCAAGGTGTGGACTCCAGAGGCAGAGTCCGCATTCATTAGCCTCAAGAAAGCCTTCACTTCAGCTTCGATCCTCCATCATCCTGACGTATCTCGGCAGTTCTCACTGGAAGTTGACGCTTTCTCTGTTGGTGCAGGTGCACTTCTGTTCCAGAGGAGCTCCAAAGGAAAAGCGGTAGTATGTGACTACTACTCAGGACTTTTTTCTTCTTCTGAGCGCAATTACTCTATTGGAGATCGGGAGCTACTGGCCATCAAATTGTCTCTGGAGGAGTGGAGACATCTTCTAGAGGGCGCTGCTCACCCCATCCTGATCTTCACCGACCACATAAACGTTACCTACCTTCAGTCTGCACAACGACTGAATCCCCGTCAAGCCAGGTGGTCGCTGTTCTTCACCAGTTTCCAGTTTGTGCTCCAATACCGTCCCGCGGACAAGAATGTGGGGGCCGATGCCCTGTCCAGATCGTTTGAGACGGAAGACAAGGTGGAGTCCCTTCAGACTATCATAGACCCGTCCTGCATTGTCACTGCTAATCCTCTGCAGGTTAGAGACATCCCTCCGGGGAGGACTTTTGTTCGGTTGGCAGACAGGAGAAGAATTCTAAACTTGCTGGGCACGCTGGTGTCCGTAAAACCCGAGACCTGATTGCTCGTCACTTCTGGTGGCCCACGCTACCTAAAGATGTTCTGGACTTTGTCTCTTCTTGCACAGTGTTTTCCACTTACAAAGTTACTCACTCCAAGCCTGCCGGCCTGCTTCAACCTCTGCCTGTACCCAATGCCCCCTGGCAACACATTGCGATGGACTTTGTCACAGACCTTCCCCCCTCAGCAGGATGCAACACTGTCTGGGTGGTGGTGGACCGGTTCTCTAAGATGCAACATTTTATCCCGCTGGCCGGCCTACCTTCTGCTCCTCATCTGGGGAGTCTCTTCATTCTACACATCTTTCGCTTGCATGGCTTGCCTCTTCACATCGTGTCAGATCGGGGGGTTCAGTTTACTTCAAAGTTCTGGAGAGCCCTCTGTAAACTCCTGAATGTGAGATTGGACTTTTCCTCAGCTTATCACCCCCAGTCCAATGGGCAAGTTGAGAGGATCAACCAGATCATGGAGAATTATCTTTGTCACTTCATCTCTTCACAGCAAGATAACTGGGTACAGCTTCTTCCATGGGCCGAGTTCTCATACAACAACCACACAAGTGAGTCCACCGATTCCACTGCATTTCACATTGTGTACAGTCAACATCCTAGAGTCCCTCTTCCAGTGTCGACCACATCTCAAGTATCCGCAGCTAACTCTGCTTATGGGGACTTTTTGCAAAACTGCCAACAGACCCGATCCTCTATTTTACTGGCAGTCGATTGCATGAAGCGAAATGCAGATACTAGGAGAAGAGAGCCACCTCAGTATCTTCCGGGCATTAAAGTCTGGCTGTCCTCTCGGAACATTCGCTTGAAGGTGCCTTCATACAAGTTTGCTCCCAGGTTCCTTGGTCCTTTTGAGATTCTGCAACAGATAAACCCTGTCTCCTATAAGCTGCGGCTGCCTCCTACCCTCAGAATCCCCAACTCCTTTCATGTGTCCCTCCTGAAGCCAGTGGTCCTGAACCGCTACAGCAAGACTTCTAGATCCATAGTTGCTCCCAGCGGTTCTTCTGATATATTTGAGGTGAGGAAGATCCTGGACTGCAAGAGGGTAGGAGGAAGGACTTTCTATTTGGTGGACTGGAGAGGGTTTGGTCCTGAGGAGAGCTCCTGGGATCCAGAAGAGAACCTCAGTGCCCTTGCGCTTATTAAGAAATTCCTCTCTCGCTCTGGCCCCAAGAAGAGGGGGCGTAAGAGGGGGGATACTGTAGCGTCCATGGCCGCGGGCCGTCGGGTTTACTCACCTCCCGACGCCCACAGCCATGGATCCGTGAGCGCTGGCCCCCATCTATTTCCTAGGAGACGCCAGCACTCACTTCCACTCTGGTCTGCTGGGTCCCGTAGGGTGCACGCGCACGCTCGTGCCCGGTCTTAAAGGGCCAGCGCGCGCACAATGGAAGTCGTCATCATTATCAACTGCCATGATTTCCTGGTGTATAAGAAGGCCCCAGGCATTATGATCCTTGCCTGAGCATTGTTAGTGTTCACAGTGTCTTGCAAATGGTCCCTTAATGTTTCCCGTTCCAGTTGTTAGCCGTGCCTTGTTACCTGTTCCTGTTTCCCGTGCTGTGCCTTTAGTATTGAGTCTGCCACGTCCTGTGTCATCTGCCTCGTCCGGAGGAATACGCCACGTCCTGTGTCATCTGCCATATCCTGAGTAATCCGCCACGTCATGTGTCATCTGCCACGTCCGGAGGAATCCGCGACGTCTGGCGCAACCTGCGGCTCCTGTGTAATCTGCCACGCTTTGCGTTATCTGCTCCACCCATCTCCATCAGTGCCAGAGCTGCGGCCACCGTCTGGACTATCCATGTACCCTTGTGTGGGACATTGTATTGCTGGGGTTTCCTGTTGTTTGGCCAGCTGTCTCCCTGCTACGGCGGTACGGCCTAGTGTGTCCACTAACCTGCTTTGTGATACCAGTGATCGCCGTACAGGGACCACTGTGATTGGTCCCCTGATGGCTCCCTGTCACAATCATCTGTCTACTACAGCTGTTGCCAGGGTTTTATCACTGTGTGTTTACTGTCCTGCACCACTGTCTTGCTTGTTTCATCGTTCTTCTGTCTACTGTCTTCTGTGGTGGGTAACATGTAGGAGTTAATTGTACAACATCAATATCATGAAGCACCTCACCAAGGAGTGACAGCCCAACATGGTGCCGCTGGATTGGTTACTTTCCAATCCAGATGCATGGCTCAGGGCAGAATGCAGAGGATAAGGTTCTACTTCCTGCTTTTCAGCACCGCCTGATTGGTCAGAGCCCAATGTAGCAGTGCAGACTGAGCAGGACCAGGCGCCACGTGAGTCCTGTAGAGGGTCAGCATGCTTTGAATTATATGTTGAGAATGCTGTCCTGGTGCCAGTCAGTCTGGCAGAGAAGGCAGGTGAGAATTGGCCCTACAAAACCGAATAAAGAACAATTTATTTTACAACATTGTCTTTCTAAAGACCCCACTACTCGACAGAAGGCCTGTCTTACAACACTATAGAACAATTATTTATTAAGTGGAGGTTATAGAGACTTAACATTACACTGGGAGCATTTATTGTTTTACACTGGTCCATGTATCTCTGTGTCTACGAGATACATGTATAGCCTTCAATCGCTGCACTTGGGTTTAGACTGGGTAAAACAAATGTCAAATAATGGTACAAATGATAAATGGAAGATTTGAAAATCTACTTTGGGTAATTATAATGCAAAATGTATTCCTATAGGTACCATATATAAACGACTAAAATGAAACCCCACATGGCTTACACCTTCTGTAAAAAGGGCAATACATGACAAAAAAAGGGCATTTGAAAAATACAAATCTGAGGGTACAGCTGTGGCCTTTGCAAATTTATAAAGAGCTTAATAAAATCTTTAAAAAGGTAATAAAATCAGCAAAAATACAAAATGAAAGGCAGGTGGGCAAGGATAGTAAAACAAATCCCCAAAAATTCTTCAAGTATATAAATGCAAAAAAGGCAAGGTCTGAACATGTAGGACCCTTAAACAGTGGTAATGGGGAGTTGGTGACAGGGGATCAAGAGAAGGCAGAGTTACTAAATGGGTTCTACACGGTTTTACTAAGGACAGAAGTTGTCAAACCAACCTGATTTTTTTTTATGAAGAGGTAGGCAGAAGCCTAGACAAAGAGGCCGCTGTGGAGATAGTGTTTTTGTACTTTGCAAAGGCATTTGACACTGTCCATCATAGACGTCTAATGAGTAAATTAAGGAATATACGTTTAGAATTTATAGTTTGTAATTGGATTGAGAATTGGCTCAAGGACCGTATCTAGAGAGTTGTGGTCAATGATTCCTACTCTGAATGGTCCCCTGTTATAAGTGATAAGTGGTAAACCCCAGGGTTCCATGCTGGGACCACTATTATTCCACTTATTTATTAATGATATAGAGGATGGGATTAATAGCACTATTTCTATTTTTGCAGATGACAACAAGCTATGTAGTATTGTTGAGTCTATGGAAGATGTTCCTAAATTGCAAGCGGATTTAAACAAAGTGTTTGGGCGTCCAGTTGGCAAATTAAATTGAATGTAGATAAATGTAAAGTTATGCATCTGGGTACCAACAATCTGCATGCATCATATGTCCTAGGGGGAGCTACACTGGGGGAGTCACTTGTTGAGAAGGATCATGGTGTACTTGAAGATCATAAACGAAATAACAGCTTGCAATGTCAATCAGCTGCTTCAAAGGCCAGCAAGATATTGTTGGGTATTAAAAGAGGCATGGACTCACGGGACAGGGATATATTATTACCACTTTACAAAACATTAGTGAGGCCTCATCTAGAATATGCAGTTCAGTTCTGGGCTCCAGTTAATAGAAAGTAACCCCTGGAGTTGGACAAAATACAAAGAAGAGCAACAAAGCTAATAAGGGGCATGGAGAATCTAAGTTATGAGAAAAGATTAAAAGAATTAAACCTATTTAGCCTTGAAAAAAAGATGACTAAGGGGGACATGATTAACTTATATAAATATATTAATGGCACATACAAAAATATTGTGAGATCCTGTTCTATGTTAAACCCCCTCAAAAAACAAGGCGGCACTCCCTTCAGAGAAAAAAAGGTTCAACCTGCAGAGGTGACAAGCCTTCTTTACTGTGAGAACTGTGAATCTATGGAATAGTCACCGCAGGAACTGGTCACATCAGGGACAGTAGATGGCTTTAAAAAAGGCTTAGATAATTTCCTAGAACAAAAAAATATTAGCTCCTATGTATAGAAATTTTTCCCTTCACTTTTCCCATCCCTTGGTTGAACTTGATGGATATGTGTCTTTTTTCAACCGTAGTAACTATGTAACTATGTATTGTCAAACTTATATACTTTTTTTGCTCTGATCTAAAGGGCCAACAATGAGGTTGTGTATAGAAATAATGAAGACAAAGCCTCTGTAGATGTTTTTCATTTTTATTTTCATTTTTATTTAATTATGCATTATAGATGTTACCATCACACAATCAAGAAAAATAAAGAAGACTGAAGATGAAGTCTTGTCTATGGGCATAAGGTGAAGGAGCTGTTTTCTTTTTCAGCAGTTTCCTTCTATCTGCCCATGGTCGGTAAGTGAAGGAGCTGCTTTCTATTTGAGCAGCTTCCTTCTGTGTGTCTATGGTCGATTGGAAAAGGAGCTGTTTTTTGTCAACACAGCTTTCTTCCGTGATGACCATTGTCGGTAGGAGAAGGAGCTGCCTTCTGTTTGTCTTTGCCACCACATTGGTCGATGAGTTGTCCAGTTAGTTAAATAGCAAGTATGGTTGAAAGAAGTCCTTCAATTTAAACCTCTTAATTACTTGCTATGGTGATCCAGAGGAAGGCGAAAAATAACCCCTGAGGACTACTTGTTGGCTTGTCCTTGTATAAGGGGAAAAAATTCCTTCCTGACCCCAAATATGGCGATCGGAATATATCCCTGGATTGTTGGTGCTCAAATCTACTTGGATGTTCAGTGGTGGAAACTTGGTAAGTTTGTCACAGTCCGGTAAAGATGAAATTTCTCTTCAAAGAGTTGTCTCATCCAGTGGTTGCTGTAAGAAGACATATACAATATGTGCAGATCAGTATCTCTTAGAATAAACACATTCCACATCCTGTAATCTTTAGACTTTGTTCACATCTGCGCTAGGGATCCGTTCCGATGTTCCGTCTGAGCTTTCTGTCAGAACGGAGCCCTGACAGACACAAATGGAAACCATAGGTTTCCGTTTCCATCACCATTGATTTCAATGGTGATGGATCCGGTGTCAATGGTTTCCGTTTGTCTCCGTTGTGCAAGGGTTCCGTCGCTTGGAAGGAATCAATAGCGTAGTCGACTACGCTATTGATTCAGAAAGCTCAGATGGAACGTCAGAACGGAGCCCTAGCGCATATGTAAACGAAATCTCACAGGGACAGTCAGCTCTTCTCATATAAACTGTATAACTGGGGGCTCTTCAAATATTATTGATCACCAGTACTAGTTACTCAAGGATAGTCATAGTATCTTTGTGGCATAGTAAAGCTAATCTCTATTAACCAATCATTTAATATTCTATCTGCTGTGTCATTGGATGGAAGTGGTTATTAGTTTTCGAGTTACACAATGACTTTTGGCCAAAACGACAACTAACACCCCATGTTTTTTCATGGTTACTTACATTGTACATACCTTTTTTTCCAGGACACGGCCAGGTCTTATGGTGCTGGGAGAGCATGGTGTGCAGATGTCTGGCATTGCATGCAGGGCAGCCTGATCTCTTACAGTATGGGCGTTCTAAAACGGCTGCTATTCGGCGATATATGCTGTGCCTCACTATCCAAACACTATGCCTCCATGTTTTACACACTACACTCACGTTTTTGTATCACTCACAGCCCCGATTTCTACACACTACACTTAGTAATGTCCCCTATACCTCACTTGTACACCATACACAGTACTTTATTATTTTTTATTTTTTCCATTACACATTTACTTCCATGCCCAACACACCACTCCCCTCAAGGTTAGTGGGAGTGGCTATCATTATATAAACACACCTGGGCATTTCCCTTCAGCAGCATTCTCTGACCTGGTCGCGTCCTGTTTGGAACAGGTTTTTTACCCTCCTTCTAATCTGTGAGTATGGCCTTTTCTGTGGTTTTAATGACATTCTATGTCCCAATTTTTTTGCACACAATGACTATGATCACACATGTGAAATTCACACAGGCAACTTTGGTGGACCCTCCATTCCACTTAGTCATGCAGGGTTTTTTTTTAGATAAGAACCACATTTTAATATTACACAAATAATTTTGCTCAGAGACAAATTTTTAGTTTCCTGTAAATTATAAGAGTTATAAAAGCACTAGAAGCTCTATATTAATGCCCTTATATACTAGTTATACAATTTATAGAGTATATTACACAGCAATGATAACAATATTGACTTCACTGGTGTTATACTTACATTGTCTAAATAGAATGGTGGGTGGGTTCTGCAAGATGCCAGCTCGCCGAGTCTACTGAGTGGATGCACAGGTTGGATCTATAGGACGAGGATATTGACAGATGGCTTCATGGAGTTTTGTAGGCATTGCCACATCTACTGGTGTTAGTGGTGGCAGTGCTGTCTATTACAGGAGCTGTTTCATGGCTTTGGGTAGGTTATGGAATGTAGTGGGAATTTGTAGATGGAGAATATGGTTGGATTTAGTTCTGCTGGTTTGATCTGGTCATCCAGTAGCTTTTTCCATTGACCAGTTACTTTTTGTTCTTCCTGAATGACCGCTTGGTAAACAGTTTGGCCATCCAAGTTCTGGTCTGAGTGATGACAGGATGATAGTGCTTTGACCACTCTGGGCACACAAAGCTGAATTTATTGAAGATCTTCTGGTCTTTGGTTCTTATTCTATTCGGCATTTCAGCATAGTCCAGTGTTTGGTTAACATTCAGGTCAACAGAAACTGCCAGCAGGCTCGCTGGTGGTGCCATTCTCCTGGCATCCACATTTTCCCAATTGATACTTGAGAAAAATGGATGTTTCTTGATGTCTCCTTTTACTCCCAGCCGCTGAAACTGATCTTTACACAGCAGCCCTTCTAAGATGTTTACTGTGTCAGGAGTTAGATACTTTGGGTAGGGTGGAGCATGGCAGAGGACAGAGCGCTCAATTTCTCTGGGATGTTTTCCAGGAAAAGCTGTCTCTCCTGTAAACAATTGATAAAGAATAGCGCCAATTGCAAAATAATCTACCCCTCGTCCATGTGCCTGGTCCTTCACCATTTCTGGGGCTGCATATCCAGGTGTACCTCTACATGTTTCTTTGGTCTTCTTATACACGCCTGTTACAGCAAGGCCAAAGTCAGTTATTTTGACATGGCCATCAGTGGTCAGAAGAATGTTTTCCATCTTCAGGTCCCGGTGTAGAATGCCTTTGTTATGCAGGAACTCTGTGCCACAGATCACTTCTGCTGAGATGAATTGTATTGTGGCAGTATCAAGAGGAAAGTTCTTTAGTATGAAAGCATGCAGGTCCCCTCTGGTGGCCAATTCCATCACGTAATAGATAAAGTTGTCGGTGTGGAAGGCAGCCAGGCCATGAATCAAGTAAGGACTTTCATGGGATAGTTGTAAGACATGGCGCTCTACGAAACTGTACCCAAGCTCAGTGAAGTCCCGTTTATCTGACACTTTAAGGGCAATTAATTCTTTGCGCATGATATCTCTTGCCAAGTAAACTTTACCAAAGCTTCCTTCTCCCAGTGTACCGTGGAAAGTAAAGGATTTCAATGATAGGGGTACTGTAGCAGATGCTTCCTCGCCAGTCTGATCAGGTTCCTTTACACAGATGTCACTTTTGGTGGATTTCCTGCCACGGCAAATGCTGCTCTGAGATGTTTTGGTACTGTCTGTCACCAGTCCTGTCTCCTTGTCATCGGTCTTGATGCTTTGATTTTCCTCCATGTCATCATGTCCACCATAGTACTGGATGTACAGGTCTTCCAAGCTGTGGATCAGGTCATGAATTTGTTGGTATTCTTCTAGTATATGCTGTTGCCCAAAACTGTCTGTCAGCAGTTCTGTCTCCTTGTCATCGGTCTTGATGCTTTCATTTTCCTCCATGTCATCGTGTCTACCATAGTACTGGATATACAGGTCTTCCAAGCTGTGGATCAGGTCATGAATTTGTTGGTATTCTTCTAGAATATGCTGTGCCCCAAAATTTTCTGTCTCCAGTTCTGTCTCCTTGTCATTGGTCTTAATGATTTTATTTTCTTCCATGTCATCCTGCTTTTCTTTAGATGACACGTTGACTGTGAAAAGAAGAAACGCATAGACATAGAATAAGTCACATAATAAAACATAAAGCCCTCTCTATGAACCAGAAGGGAGAGCCGCTCTATAAGCTGTCCATGTAATACATGGATGGTCATTTATCTAAATGGCTGCTATGTAATACTACATTTCACCTGCAGGGAAAATTTCTGGATGGCCACGATTTCCCCTGGAAAAATCATCTTTAATGGTGGTGGTTTTAATTTAAACCCTTAACGCCATACACGTACGGTGGATGTGCGGAATTGAGCTCGCACCATACACGGCGGGTGCCGGCTGTTTTATATACCTGACACCAGCCTGCCATGGCTAGGAGCGGAGATTTCTCTGATTGTGGTGGATTAACCCAGCCAGATGTCGCGATCAGTAGCAACTACAGATTCTGAGCAGTTAGACAGAGGGAGGGAGCCAAGCAGTTACCATGGCAGCCAAAGGCCTACTGAAATCTTCCAAGTCTGTCTTTTCTGTCCTACTATTTAAGGGGTCATCCGGTTTTAGCAAATTAATATTATTTTCTGTATAATTAAAAGTAATACAATTTTCCAATATACTTCCTGTATTAATTCCTTATGGTTTTTAAGATCTCTGCTTGTTGCTATTTAGAAAGAACATTTATTGTTTACTTCCAGTGGATAAAATTCGGTCCATGGTCATGTGATGGACACACAGGTGCACGGCTCGTTACAGTAAGGGTATGTGCACATGATAACGTCAATTACGGCTGAAATTACGGAGCTGTTTTCAGGAGAAAACAGCTCCTGCATTTCAGACGTAATTGCTTGTACTCGCGTTTTGCGAGGCGTCCATTACGGACGTAATTTGGAGCTGTTCTTCATTGAAGTCATTGAAAAATGGCTCAAATTACGTAATTACGTCATTTGACAACGACGCGTAAAATTACAGGTCGTCGGCATAGTACATCGGCAAACCCATTGAAATGAATGGGCAGATGTTTGCCGACGTATTTGAGCCGTATTTTAAGGTGTAATTCGAGGCGTAAAACGCCTCGTTTACGCCTGAAAATAGGTCGTGTGAACCCAGGCTCACAGTATGTGTATCAGAGCTGTTGTGTCTTGTAATGAGCCGTGCACCTGTGTGTCCATCACATGACCATGGACAGAATTTTATCCACTGGAATTAAATAATGGAATAAAAATTGATCTGAAAGCTTCCCATAAAGACTACATCTGACCCCGCAAAACAACAAGCACTCACACCTCCCCATTGTTGTAAAAATAATAAAATGTATGCGTCTCAGAATATGGCTACACAAAACATGTCATTTTTTTTTTTTTTAAATGTCGTATTGCCGTAATTGTTTTGACCCGCAGTATAAATTAAACGTGTAATCTTTACTGCATGATCAACGCAGTAAAAAACAAAAACAATGGAGGAATTGTGTTTTTTCCTCAAAAACATCCCACAATATTTTTTTTTCTAAATTACTTAATACATTTTATGGTACATTAAATTGTGGGATTAAAAAATACAACTCGTCCAGCAAAAAAAATGTTGTCAAACGGCTATGTCGACGGAAAAATAAAAATGTTGTGGCTACTGGAAGGCGGGGAGGATAAAACAAAAAATCTAAAATTGGCCTGGTCCTTAAGAGGTGAAATGGGAAATGCTCTGTAGCCGAGTACTAGGCCGGGAATTTAATGCCATAACCCATAATGTTCTTTAAGACAAATGTGGAGGCCGAGCATCAGAGGAGACCAGGGAGATCGTCTAACTGAACTCCTAAAATGGCGGCAAGTTTATATATTTATATATATTTACATAAAAGAAACTGGTGCAAAGAAAACTGGAGCCGTTGCCCATAGCAACCAATCAGATTCCTTTGCACTAGTTTTGATAAATTTCCCCCATTACATCTAGGATTTCGTTTTACAAACCTGATAACAATAACCAAAACCTTGTATTATAAAAAAATTATTATAGTAAATCTTCATGTACATTCACATTCCTTTAAAATTTTTACACCCCATATTCTAAGTATTGCCGCAAACCCCATTGCCCACAAAACCACCTGTTTTGGGGGTACATTTGCATAAGCCCCACTCCTTTGAGGTACATTTTGGGGAATAATAGTAATTACATGTTGTCTTACCTTTGCTGTCCACCATGTTAATGCCGCTGGGTCCCGGGAGTTCTAAACTTCTCTTTTTTTGGATAGAAGTCCTCCTCCCCTTATGTCCAGCAATCCTCGCCAAGGTTTTTTGCAGGCGAGCGAAGAACCGGATGATTCTTGGTTTCTTAGCTTTACTTGGCTTCTTCTGGTCATCTTCTCCACCATTCTTCTCTTTTTGTTCTTCTTCTTTTCTCTCCTCCTTCTCTCCTTCTTTCTCTAAATTCTTTCTCTTCTTTTTTGCCTTCATTTTGTCAAAGGCTAAGAGATCAAATCGAAGTTCGCAGGGTTCGCTCACACGTGTCTCTGCTGGCTGCAGTGAGTGAATGCAAAGTTTCTTACCTGTACATTTGTGAAAGTACCCACATGATGTCATCTGCCATTGTGATGTCATCAACTTGTGATATCTTGCGGCAGTTGATGACATCACAATGCCCCCAACACTGTTTATATATATTTTATTATATATTATATTATATATATTTAAACGTATACCTATCTATCTATCTGTCTATCTATCTATCTACCTATCTATATCTATATTTATTTATATATATTTTTAGAGGGAGGAAATAAAGAGATATTGAGTATACTTTATATAGATTAGATTTATATGTATACAATATACAATGCCCCCATTACTGTGTTTACATATATTTATTTATTTAGAGAGAGGGAGAGAAAATAAAGAGACATTGAATACACTGTATACAGAGGAAGCCACATTATGGCGATACACGTGGGGCAATCAGACCCCTTTATCCCATTTTTTGCCTATTTTGTATCCATGTCGCAACCACATTTAAGATTTGATGCAACATTTCTTATGCCTTTGTACTAGCTATATATGCTGAGGGATTTAGGTGGTTTTGGGGGTATTCTCTATTTGTCCACATATCAGGGTGGCAACCCCCTTTGAATTTGGTCCAGCATGATGTGCTGTTTTAAATGTTTTTAAACACATTTATGTAGTGTGCTTATTTCTAAATAAACTTATTTTTGTGTAATTTAGAGTGACTATTTATTCTCCTTGCCACTTATATACCCATATGTGTGTTGTTTTTTCATATTGTAGATTAGATTTCTATACATAATATACATTTTTATATATATTTATTTATATAATTAATATGTTTATAATTATAATTAATAAATTTATATAATATATATATATACACTACCGTTCAAAAGTTTGGGGTCACCCAGACAATTTTGTGTTTTCCATGAAAACTCACACTTATATTTATCAAATGAGTTGCAAAATGACTAGAAAATATATTAGAAATAATGATTTTTATTTGAAATAATAATTTTCTCCTTCAAACTTTGCTTTCGTCAAAGAATCCTCCATTTGCAGCAATTACAGCATTGCAGACCTTTGGCATTCTAGCTGTTAATTTGCTCAGGTAATCGGGAGAAATTTCACCCCATGCTTCCAGAAGCCCCTCCCACAAGTTGGATTGGCTTGATGGGCACTTCTTGCGTACCATACGGTCAAGCTGCTCCCACAACAGTTCTATGGGTTTGAGATCTGGTGACTGCGCTGGCCACTCCATTACAGATAGAATACCAGCTGCCTACTTCTTCCCTAAATAGTTCTTGCATAATTTGGAGGTGTGCTTTGGGTCATTGTCCTGCTGCAGGATGAAATTGGCTCCAATTAAGCACTGTCCACAGGGTATGGCGTTGCAAAATGGAGTGATAGCCTTCCTTATTCAAAATCCCTTTTACCTTGTACAAATCTCCCACTTTACCAGCACCAAAGCAACCCCAGACAATCACATTACCTCCACCATGCTTGACAGATGGCGTCAGGCACTCTTCCAGCATCTTTTCAGTTGTTCTGCGTCTCACAAATGTTCTTCTGTGTGATCCAAACACCTCAAACTTCGATTCATCTGTCCATAACACTTATTTCCAATCTTCCTCTGTCCAATGTCTGTGTGCTTTTGCCCATATTAATCTTTTCCTTTTATTAGCCAGTCTCAGATATGGCTTTTTCTTTGTCACTCTGCCCTGAAGGCCAGCATCCCGGAGTCACCTCTTCGCTGTAGACCTTGGTACTATTTAATGAAGCTGCCAGTTGAGGACCTGTGAGGCGTCTATTTCTCAAACTGGAGACTCTAATTTTGAGAGTTTAATCGAACCCACAAATGTAATGCTCCAGATTCTCAACTAGCTCAAAGGAAGGTCAGTTTTATAGCTCCTCTAAACAGCAAAACTGTTTACAGTGGTGCTAACATAATTGCACATGGGTTTTCAAGTGTTTTCTAATCATCCATTAGCCTTCTAACATAGTTATCAAACACAATGTACAATTAGAACACTGGAGTGATGGTTGCTGGAAATGGGCCTCTATACACCTATGTAGATATTGCATTAAAAACCAGACGTTTGCAGCTAGAATAGTCATTTAGCGCATTAAAAATGTATAGAGTGTATTTCTGATTAATTTAATGTTATCTTCATTGAAAAAAACTGTGCTTTTCTTTCAAAAATAAATGTATTAGCACAAAGGAGGGGGAGGGTAATAAATGGGGTATTGGGGGTGATTAAAAGGCTTTTTTCTTTCACTTTTATAGAGGTAAAACACACAGCTCCGATATCCTCACAAATCTGACAGGAATGAGGAGAACAGAGCTGTTTGCCCTGCCTCCATGCCTTTACATGCTGTGATTGGTCAGTCAGGTTTGACTGGTTTATCACAGTTGTAGCGTCCAGGTTTACTCATCTCCCGACGCCCGCAGCCATGGATCCGTGAGCGCTGGCCCCCATATCCTTCCTAGGAGACGCCAGCGCTCATTTCCGCTCTGGTCTGCTGGATCCCGTAGGGTGCACACGCACGCTCGTGCCCGGTCTTAAAGGGCCAGCGCGCACAAAAGAAGTCGTCATCATTATCAACTGCCACGATTTCCTGGTCTATAAGAAGGCCCTAGGCCTTCTGATCCTTGCCCGAGCATTGATAGTTTTCCCAGTCTGTCTTGCAAATGGTCCCTTAGTGTTTCCCGTTCCAGTTGTTACCCGTGCCTTGTTACCCGTTCCTGTTTCCCGTGCTGTGCCTTTAGTATTGAGTCTGCCACGTCCTGTGCCATCTGACACATCCAGAGGAATCCGCCACGTCCTGTGTCATCTGCCACGTCCGGAGGAATCACCACGTCCTGTGTCACCTGCCACATCCGGAGGAATCAGCCACGTCATGTGTCATTTGCCACGTCCGGAGAAATCCGCCATGTCTGGCGCAACCTGCGGCTCCTGTGTCATCCGCCATGTTTGGCGTTATCTGCTGCACCCATCCCCATCAGTGCCAGAGCTGCGGCCACCGTCTGGACTATCCAGGTACCCTTGTGCGGGACATTGTATTGCTGGGGTTTCCTGTTGTTTGGCCAGCTGCCTCCCCGCTACGGCGGTATGACGTAGTGGGTCCACTAACCCACTTCGTGACAGTACGCTCAGTCCATGGACCCCACTGGTCAACCTGAGACTTTGACGACACAAGTCATGCTGGCCGAGATGGAGGATCTCCAGTCACGACAAGACCAACTCCTCCTGTCAGTGAACGCCATTGCCCATCGGCTGCTTGCTCCAACCACAGTCGTCACCGCACCCATTCCTGCTGTTCCTCCTGCTACACTTCCTGTTTGTGCTGGTACCAATCCCCTGTGTTTCTTGCCACTACCTCCACGATATGACGGAGACCCGAGGACCTGCAGGGGATTTTTGAATCAGTGCCTGATCCACTTCAGCCTACATGCCAGGTCTTTCTCTTCGGATGACGCCAGGATCGCCTTCATCATCTCTCTCCTTACTGGCAAAGCCCTGGCATGGGCTAACCCTCTATGGGAACATCAGGGACCAGAGACCTGTGACTTGCCGTGCTTCTTACAGACATTCCGCTCGATCTTTGAGGAACCTGGGAGAGTTTCTTCGGCTGCTACATCCTTGCTGACCCTACACCAGGGAGACCTCTCCGTGGGTGAGTATGCCATTCAGTTCCGATCCTGGCTGCTGAATTGACCTGGAACTCGTTGGCTTTGGTGGCCACATTCTGGCAGGGACTATCTTCAGGGATCAAGGACGAGCTGGCTGCTCGCGATCTGCCATCTACCCTGGACGATCTTGTCCTACTTGCCTCCCGGGTTGACATGAGGATCCGGGAGCGTTCCCAAGAGGTTCTCCGGGAGAGAGAGCTTCCTAGGCTGGATTCTACTTTCCAGCAATCCTCCTCAGTCATCCCACCAGAGGATCCGATGCAGAGTAACTATGTCAGATTGTCTACCCAGGAGAAACAACGCAGACGCACTTCTGGACTTTGTTTGTATTGCGGCCTCAGAGGCCATATTGTGCGTCTGTGTCCCCAGAGGCCAGAGAGACCCCATTGCCTAGGTCTGATTGCAGAGACAACCCTAGATGGAATGGTACCTAATAAAGCATTCAGTTCCAAGCTGACTATTCCTCTGACCCTAGTATCCGGCGAGAAGACGTATCAAGTTTCTGCCTATCTTGACTCTGGTTCTGCGGAAAATTTCATCCAGAGAGAGCTGGTGGATCAACTTCAGCTGCCCACTGTCCCCCTAGAGAGGTCTTTGGCTGTTGCCTCAGTTAATGGACTGCCTCTGCCTGATCCCATCATTTCTAAAACAAAGCCGTTGAAGCTCCAGGTTGGAGTCCTTCATTTTGAATTAATTTCTTTCCTTGTTTTGCCCAAGGCCATCAACCCTGTTCTACTGGGCCTGCCTTGGCTTCAACTACATGCCCCAGTCCTGTACTGGAATTCTGGAGAGGTTCTCCAATGGGGCTCCAAGTGCCATGGTCGTTGTCTGTTGCAGATCCATCCTGTCAAGCCTCCTCTGCCTCAGTCATTGGCGGGACTGCCTCCACAGTTTGCTCAATATGCAGATGTTTTCAGCAAAAGGGAGGCTGAGACACTGCCTCCTTATCGGACTTATGACTGCCCCATTGAACTGGTTCCTAATTCCTCCCTCCCCCGTGGCCGAGTATATCCTCTTTCCTTGCCTTAGTCTCTATCCATGTCGGCCTATATCAAGGAGAATCAATCTGGAGAGGTGTTTCATTCGAAAGACTTCCGCCCCGGCCGGGGCTGGATTCTTCTTCGTTAAAAAGAAGAACGGATCCCTTCGACCCTGCATTGACTACCGTGGTCTCAACCAGATCACGGTCAAGAACAAATACCCATTGCCACTTATATCTGAGCTGTTTGATCGCATACGACGAGAAAATTTTTTTTCTAAGCTAGACCTGCGTGGGGCTTATAATCTAGTCCGGATTCGCCGGGGTGATGAATGGAAGACGGCATTTAACACCCAGGACGGGCACTACGAATACCTAGTGATGCCCTTCGGACTGTGTAACGCTCCCGCAGTGTTTCAGGACTTCGTTAATGATATCTTCCGAGATCTCCTCTATATCTGTGTTGTTGTTTATCTCGATTATATTTTGATTTTCTCCCCAGATCCGACGACTCATCGGAGGCATGCCCGTCAGGTTCTACTGTGATTAAGGGAGAATCATTTATACGCCAAGTTGGAGAAGTGCGTCTTTGAGAAGAGTTCTCTGCCCTTCCTGGGCTACATCATCTTGGATCAGGGTCTCAAGATGGATCCTGAGAAAGTCAGAGCTGTCCTGGAGTGGCCACGTCCTCAAGGCTTAAGGGCCATACAGCGGTTCCTGGGATTCGCCAATTTCTGCCAGCAGTTTATTCCTAACTTCTCTTCTCTGACGGCTCCCATCTCTACCCTTACCAAGAAGGGTGTGAACACCAAGGTGTGGACTCCAGAGGCAGAGTCCGCATTCATTAGCCTCAAGAAAGCCTTCACTTCAGCTTCGATCCTCCATCATCCTGACGTATCTCGGCAGTTCTCACTGGAAGTTGACGCTTCCTCTGTTGGTGCAGGTGCACTTCTGTTCCAGAGGAGCTCCAAAGGAAAAGCGGTAGTATGTGACTACTACTCAGGACTTTTTTCTTCTTCTGAGCGCAATTACTCTATTGGAGATCGGGAGCTACTGGCCATCAAATTGGCTCTGGAGGAGTGGAGGCATCTTCTAGAGGGCGCTGCTCACCCCATCCTGATCTTCAGCGACCACATAAACCTTACCTACCTTCAGTCTGCACAACGACTGAATCCCCGTCAAGCCAGGTGGTCGCTGTTCTTCACCAGTTTCCAGTTTGTGCTCCAATACCGTCCCGCGGACAAGAATGTGGGGGCCGATGCCCTGTCCAGATCGTTTGAGACGGAAGACAAGGTGGAGTCCCTTCAGACTATCATAGACCCGTCCTGCATTGTCACTGCTAATCCTCTGCAGGTTAGAGACATCCCTCCGTGGAGGACTTTTGTTCGGTTGGCAGACAGGAGAAGAATTCTAAACTTGCTGGGCACGCTGGTGTCCGTAAAACCCGAGACCTGATTGCTCGTCACTTCTGGTGGCCCACGCTACCTAAAGATGTTCTGGACTTTGTCTCTTCTTGCACAGTGTTTTCCACTTACAAAGTTACTCACTCCAAGCCTGCCGGCCTGCTTCAACCTCTGCCTGTACCCAATGCCCCCTGGCAGCACATTGCGATGGACTTTGTCACAGACCTTCCCCCCTCAGCAGGATGCAACACTGTCTGGGTGGTGGTGGACCGGTTCTCTAAGATGGCACATTTTATCCCGCTGGCCGGCCTACCTTCTGCTCCTCATCTGGGGAGTTTCTTCATTCTACACATCTTTCGCTTGCATGGCTTGCCTCTTCATATCGTGTCAGATCGGGGGGTTCAGTTTACTTTAATGTTCTGGTGAGCCCTCTGTAAACTCCTGAATGTGAGATTGGACTTTTCCTCAGCTTATCACCTCCAGTCCAATGGGCAAGTTGAGAGGATCAACCAGATCATGGAGAATTATCTTTGTCACTTCATCTCTTCACAGCACGATAACTGGGTACAGCTTCTTCCATGGGCCGAGTTCTCATACAACAACCACACAAGTGAGTCCACCGATTCCACTGCATTTCACATTGTGTACAGTCAACATCCTAGAGTCCCTCTTCCAGTGTCGACCACATCTCAAGTATCCGCAGCTAACTCTGCTTATGGGGACTTTTTGCAAAACTGCCAACAGACCCGATCCTCTATTTTACTGGCAGTCGATTGCATGAAGCGAAATGCAGATACTAGGAGAAGAGAGCCACCTCAGTATCTTCCGGGTATTAAAGTCTGGCTGTCCTCTCGGAACATTCGCTTGAAGGTGCCTTCATACAAGTTTGCTCCCAGGTTCCTTGGTCCTTTTGAGATTCTGCAACAGATAAACCCTGTCTCCTATAAGCTGCGGCTGCCTCCTACCCTCAGAATCCCCAACTCCTTTCATGTGTCCCTCCTGAAGCCAGTGGTCCTGAAGCGCTACAGCAAGACTTCTAGATCCATAGTTGCTCCCAGCGGTTCTTCTGATATATTTGAGGTGAGGGAGATCCTGGACTGCAAGAGGGTAGGAGGAAGGACTTTCTATTTGGTGGACTGGAGAGGGTTTGGTCCTGAGGAGAGGTCCTGGGATCCAGAAGAGAACCTCAGTGCCCTTGCGCTTATTAAGAAATTCTTCTCTCGCTCTGGCCCCAAGAAGAGGGGGCGTAAGAGAGGGGATACTGTAGCGTCCATGGCCGCGGGCCGTCGGGTTTACTCACCTCCCGACGCCCGCAGCCATGGATCCGTGAGCGCTGGCCCCCATCTCCTTCCTAGGAGACGCCAGCACTCACTTCCGCTCTGGTCTGCTGGGTCCCGTAGGGTGCACGCGCACGCTCGTGCCCGGTCTTAAAGGGCCAGCGCGCGCACAAAGGAAGTCGTCATCATTATCAACTGCCACAATTTCCTGGTCTATAAGAAGGCCCCAGGCATTATGATCCTTGCCTGAGCATTGTTAGTGTTCACAGTGTCTTGCAAATGGTCCCTTAATGTTTCCCGTTCCAGTTGTTAGCCGTGCCTTGTTACCTGTTCCTGTTTCCCGTGCTGTGCCTTTAGTATTGAGTCTGCCACGTCCTGTGTCATCTGCCTCGTCCGGAGGAATACGCCACGTCCTGTGTCATCTGACATATCCTGAGTAATCCGCCACGTCATGTGTCATCTGCCACGTCCGGAGGAATCCGCCACGTCTGGCGCAACCTGCGGCTCCTGTGTAATCTGCCACGCTTTGCGTTATCTGCTCCACCCATCTCCATCTCCCGTATCTAGAGAGTTGTGGTCAATGATTCCTACTCTGAATGGTCCCCTGTTATAAGTGATAAGTGGTAAACCCCAGGGTTCCATGCTGGGACCACTATTATTCCACTTATTTATTAATGATATAAAGGATGGGATTAATAGCACTATTTCTATTTTTGCAGATGACAACAAGCTATGTAGTATTGTTGAGTCTATGGAAGATGTTCCTAAATTGCAAGCGGATTTAAACAAAGTGTTTGGGCGTCCAGTTGGCAAATTAAATTGAATGTAGATAAATGTAAAGTTATGCATCTGGGTACCAACAATCTGCATGCATCATATGTCCTAGGGGGAGCTACACTGGGGGAGTCACTTGTTGAGAAGGATCATGGTGTACTTGAAGATCATAAACGAAATAACAGCTTGCAATGTCAATCAGCTGCTTCAAAGGCCAGCAAGATATTGTTGTGTATTAAAAGAGGCATGGACTCACGGGACAGGGATATATTATTACCACTTTACAAAACATTAGTGAGGCCTCATCTAGAATATGCAGTTCAGTTCTGGGCTCCAGTTAATAGAAAGTAACCCCTGGAGTTGGACAAAATACAAAGAAGAGCAACAAAGCTAATAAGGGGCATGGAGAATCTAAGTTATGAGAAAAGATTAAAAGAATTAAACCTATTTAGCCTTGAAAAAAAGATGACTAAGGGGGACATGATTAACTTATATAAATATATTAATGGCACATACAAAAATATTGTGAGATCCTGTTCTATGTTAAACCCCCTCAAAAAACAAGGCGGCACTCCCTTCAGAGAAAAAAAGGTTCAACCTGCAGAGGCGACAAGCCTTCTTTACTGTGAGAACTGTGAATCTATGGAATAGTCACCGCAGGAACTGGTCACATCAGGGACAGTAGATGGCTTTAAAAAAGGCTTAGATAATTTCCTAGAACAAAAAAATATTAGCTCCTATGTATAGAAATTTTTCCCTTCACTTTTCCCATCCCTTGGTTGAACTTGATGGATATGTGTCTTTTTTCAACCGTAGTAACTATGTAACTATGTATTGTCAAACTTATATACTTTTTTTGCTCTGATCTAAAGGGCCAACAATGAGGTTGTGTATAGAAATAATGAAGACAAAGCCTCTGTAGATGTTTTTCATTTTTATTTAATTATGCATTATAGATGTTACCATCACACAATCAAGAAAAATAAAGAAGACTGAAGATGAAGTCTTGTCTATGGGCATAAGGTGAAGGAGCTGTTTTCTTTTTCAGCAGTTTCCTTCTATCTGCCCATGGTCGGTAAGTGAAGGAGCTGCTTTCTATTTGAGCAGCTTCCTTCTGTGTGTCTATGGTCGATTGGAAAAGGAGCTGTTTTTTGTCAACACAGCTTTCTTCCGTGGTGACCATTGTCGGTAGGAGAAGGAGCTGCTTTCTGTCTCAGCAGCGTCCTTCTATGTGTCTATGGTCAGTAGGAGCTGTTTTCTGTTTCTACAGCATTCTACTGTCTGACCATTATCGGTAGGAGAAGGAGCTGCTTTCTATCTCAGCAGCTTCCTTCTGTTTGTCTTTGCCACCACATTGGTCGATGAGTTGTCCAGTTAGTTAAATAGCAAGTATGGTTGAAAGAAGTCCTTCAATTTCAACCTCTTAATTACTTGCTATGGTGATCCAGAGGAAGGCGAAAAATAACCCCTGAGGACTACTTGTTGGCTTGTCCTTGTATAAGGGGAAAAAATTCCTTCCTGACCCCAAATATGGCGATCGGAATATATCCCTGGATTGTTGGTGCTCAAATCTACTTGGATGTTCAGTGGTGGAAACTTGGTAAGTTTGTCACAGTCCGGTAAAGATGAAATTTCTCTTCAAAGAGTTGTCTCATCCAGTGGTTGCTGTAAGAAGACATATATAATATGTGCAGATCAGTATCTCTTAGAATAAACACATTCCGCATCCTGTAATCTTTAGACTTTGTTCACATCTGCGCTAGGGATCCGTTCCGATGTTCCGTCTGAGCTTTCTGTCAGAACGGAGCCCTGACAGACACAAATGGAAACCATAGGTTTCCGTTTCCATCACCATTGATTTCAATGGTGATGGATCCGGTGTCAATGGTTTCCGTTTGTCTCCGTTGTGCAAGGGTTCCGTCGCTTGGAAGGAATCAATAGCGTAGTCGACTACGCTATTGATTCAGAAAGCTCAGATGGAACGTCAGAACGGAGCCCTAGCGCATATGTGAATGAAATCTCACAGGGACAGTCAGCTCTTCTCATATAAACTGTATAACTGGGGGCTCTTCAAATATTATTGATCACCAGTACTAGTTACTCAAGGATAGTCATAGTATCTTTGTGGCATAGTAAAGCTAATCTCTATTAACCAATCATTTAATATTCTATCTGCTGTGTCATTGGATGGAAGTGGTTATTAGTTTTCGAGTTACACAATGACTTTTGGCCAAAACGACAACTAACACCCCATGTTTTTTCATGGTTACTTACATTGTACATACCTTTTTTTCCAGGACACGGCCAGGTCTTATGGTGCTGGGAGAGCATGGTGTGCAGATGTCTGGCATTGCATGCAGGGCAGCCTGATCTCTTACAGTATGGGCGTTCTAAAACGGCTGCTATTCGGCGATATATGCTGTGCCTCACTATCCAAACACTATGCCTCCATGTTTTACACACTACACTCACGTTTTTGTATCACTCACAGCCCCGATTTCTACACACTACACTTAGTAATGTCCCCTATACCTCACTTGTACACCATACACAGTACTTTATTATTTTTTATTTTTTCCATTACACATTTACTTCCATGCCCAACACACCACTCCCCTCAAGGTTAGTGGGAGTGGCTATCATTATATAAACACACCTGGGCATTTCCCTTCAGCAGCATTCTCTGACCTGGTCGCGTCCTGTTTGGAACGGGTTTTTTACCCTCCTTCTAATTTGTGAGTATGGCCTTTTCTGTGGTTTTAATGACATTCTATGTCCCAATTTTTTTGCACACAATGACTATGATCACACATGTGAAATTCACACAGGCAACTTTGGTGGACCCTCCATTCGACTTAGTCATGCAGGGTTTTTTTTTAGATAAGAACCACATTTTAATATTACACAAATGATTTTGCTCAGAGACAAATTTTTAGTTTCCTGTAAATTATAAGAGTTATAAAAGCACTAGAAGCTCTATATTAATGCCCTTATATACTAGTTATACAATTTATAGAGTATATTACACAGCAATGATAACAATATTGACTTCACTGGTGTTATACTTACATTGTCTAAATAGAATGGTGGGTGGGTTCTGCAAGATGCCAGCTCGCCGAGTCTACTGAGTGGATGCACAGGTTGGATCTATAGGACGAGGATATTGACAGATGGCTTCATGGAGTTTTGTAGGCATTGCCACATCTACTGATGCTAGTGGTGGCAGTGCTGTCTATTACAGGAGCTGTTTCATGGCTTTGGGTAGGTTATGGAATGTAGTGGGAATTTGTAGATGGAGAATATGGTTGGATTTAGTTCTGCTGGTTTGATCTGGTCATCCAGTAGCTTTTTCCATTGACCAGTTACTTTTTGTTCTTCCTGAATGACCGCTTGGTAAACAGTTTGGCCATCCAAGTTCTGGTCTGAGTGATGACAGGATGATAGTGCTTTGACCACTCTGGGCACACAAAGCTGAATTTATTGAAGATCTTCTGGTCTTTGGTTCTTATTCTATTCGGCATTTCAGCATAGTCCAGTGTTTGGTTAACATTCAGGTCAACAGAAACTGCCAGCAGGCTCGCTGGTGGTGCCATTCTCCTGGCATCCACATTTTCCCAATTGATACTTGAGAAAAATGGATGTTTCTTGATGTCTCCTTTTACTCCCAGCCGCTGAAACTGATCTTTACACAGCAGCCCTTCTAAGATGTTTACTGTGTCAGGAGTTAGATACTTTGGGTAGGGTGGAGCATGGCAGAGGACAGAGCGCTCAATTTCTCTGGGATGTTTTCCAGGAAAAGCTGTCTCTCCTGTAAACAATTGATAAAGAATAGCGCCAATTGCAAAATAATCTACCCCTCGTCCATGTGCCTGGTCCTTCACCATTTCTGGGGCTGCATATCCAGGTGTACCTCTACATGTTTCTTTGGTCTTCTTATACACGCCTGTTACAGCAAGGCCAAAGTCAGTTATTTTGACATGGCCATCAGTGGTCAGAAGAATGTTTTCCATCTTCAGGTCCCGGTGTAGAATGCCTTTGTTATGCAGGAACTCTGTGCCACAGATCACTTCTGCTGAGATGAATTGTATTGTGGCAGTATCAAGAGGAAAGTTCTTTAGTATGAAAGCATGCAGGTCCCCTCTGGTGGCCAATTCCATCACGTAATAGATAAAGTTGTCGGTGTGGAAGGCAGCCAGGCCATGAATCAAGTAAGGACTTTCATGGGATAGTTGTAAGACATGGCGCTCTACGAAACTGTACCCAAGCTCAGTGAAGTCCCGTTTATCTGACACTTTAAGGGCAATTAATTCTTTGCGCATGATATCTCTTGCCAAGGAAACTTTACCAAAGCTTCCTTCTCCCAGTGTACCGTGGAAAGTAAAGGATTTCAATGATAGGGGTACTGTAGCAGATGCTTCCTCGCCAGTCTGATCAGGTTCCTTTACACAGATGTCACTTTTGGTGGATTTCCTGCCACGGCAAATGCTGCTCTGAGATGTTTTGGTACTGTCTGTCACCAGTCCTGTCTCCTTGTCATCGGTCTTGATGCTTTGATTTTCCTCCATGTCATCATGTCCACCATAGTACTGGATGTACAGGTCTTCCAAGCTGTGGATCAGGTCATGAATTTGTTGGTATTCTTCTAGTATATGCTGTTGCCCAAAACTGTCTGTCAGCAGTTCTGTCTCCTTGTCATCGGTCTTGATGCTTTGATTTTCCTCCATGTCATCGTGTCTACCATAGTACTGGATATACAGGTCTTCCAAGCTGTGGATCAGGTCATGAATTTGTTGGTATTCTTCTAGAATATGCTGTGCCCCAAAATTTTCTGTCTCCAGTTCTGTCTCCTTGTCATCGGTCTTAATGATTTTATTTTCCTCCATGTCATCCTGCTTTTCTTTAGATGACACGTTGACTGTGAAAAGAAGAAACGCATAGACATAGAATAAGTCACATAATAAAACATAAAGCCCTCTCTATGAACCAGAAGGGAGAGCCGCTCTATAAGCTGTCCATGTAATACATGGATGGTCATTTATCTAAATGGCTGCTATGTAATACTACATTTCACCTGCAGGGAAAATGTCTGGATGGCCACGATTTCCCCTGGAAAAATCATCTTTAATGGTGGTGGTTTTATTTTAAACCCTTAACGCCATACACGTACGGTGGATGTGCGGAATTGAGCTCGCACCATACACGGCGGGTGCCGGCTGTTTTATATACCTGACACCAGCCTGCCATGGCTAGGAGCGGAGATTTCTCTGATTGTGGTGGATTAACCCAGCCAGATGTCGCGATCAGTAGCAACTACAGATTCTGAGCAGTTAGACAGAGGGAGGGAGCCAAGCAGTTACCATGGCAGCCAAAGGCCTACTGAAATCTTCCAAGTCTGTCTTTTCTGTCCTACTATTTAAGGGGTCATCCGGTTTTAGCAAATTAATATTATTTTCTGTATAATTAAAAGTAATACAATTTTCCAATATACTTCCTGTATTAATTCCTTATGGTTTTTAAGATCTCTGCTTGTTGCTATTTAGAAAGAACATTTATGTCATATGATGGACACACAGGTGCACGGCTCGTTACAGTAAGGGTATGTGCACATGATAACGTCAATTACGGCTGAAATTACGGAGCTGTTTTCAGGAGAAAACAGCTCCTGCATTTCAGACGTAATTGCTTGTACTCGCGTTTTGCGAGGCGTCCATTACGGACGTAATTTGGAGCTGTTCTTCATTGAAGTCAATGAAAAATGGCTCAAATTACGTCAATACGTCATTTGACAACGACGCGTAAAATTACAGGTCGTCGGCATAGTACATCGGCAAACCCATTGAAATGAATGGGCAGATGTTTGCCGACGTATTTGAGCCGTATTTTCAGGTGTAATTCGAGGCGTAAAACGCCTCGTTTACGCCTGAAAATAGGTTGTGTGAACCCAGGCTCACAGTATGTGTATCAGAGCTGTTGTGTCTTGTAATGAGCCGTGCACCTGTGTGTCCATCACATGACCATGGACAGAATTTTATCCACTGGAATTAAATAATGGAATAAAAATTGATCTGAAAGCTTCCCATAAAGACTACATCTGACCCCGCAAAACAACAAGCACTCACACCTCCCCATTGTTGTAAAAATAATAAAATGTATGCGTCTCAGAATATGGCTACACAAAACATGTCATTTTTATTTTTTTTAAATGTCGTATTGCCGTAATTGTTTTGACCCGCAGAATAAATTAAACGTGTAATCTTTACTGCATGATCAACGCAGTAAAAAAAAAAAACAATGGAGGAATTGTGTTTTTTCTTCAAAAACATCCCACAATATTTTTTTTTCTAATTTACTTAATACATTTTATGGTACATTAAATTGTGGGATTAAAAAATACAACTCGTCCAGCAAAAAATTTTTTGTCAAACGGCTATGTCGACGGAAAAATAAAAATGTTGTGGCTACTGGAAGGCGGGGAGGATAAAACAAAAAATCTAAAATTGGCCTGGTCCTTAAGAGGTGAAATGGGAAATGCTCTGTAGCCGAGTACTAGGCCGGGAATTTAATGCCATAACCCATAATGTTCTTTAAGACAAATGTGGAGGCCGAGCATCAGAGGAGACCAGGGAGATCGTCTAACTGAACTCCTAAAATGGCGGCAAGTTTATATATTTATATATATTTACATAAAAGAAACTGGTGCAAAAGAAAACTGGAGCCGTTGCCCATAGCAACCAATCAGATTCCTTTGCACTAGTTTTGATAAATTTCCCCCATTACATCTAGGATTTCGTTTTACAAACCTGATAACAATAACCAAAACCTTGTATTATAAAAAAATTATTCTAGTAAATCTTCATGTACATTCACATTCCTTTAAAATTTTTACACCCCATATTCTAAGTATTGCCGCAAACCCCATTGCCCACAAAACCACCTGTTTTGGGGGTACATTTGCATAAGCCCCACTCCTTTGAGGTACATTTTGGGGAATAATAGTAATTACATGTTGTCTTACCTTTGCTGTCCACCATGTTAATGCCGCTGGGTCCTGGGAGTTCTAAACTTCTCTTTTGTTGGATAGAAGTCCTCCTCCCCTTATGTCCAGCAATCCTCGCCCAGGTTTTTTGCAGGCGAGCTAAGAACCGGATGATTCTTGGTTTCTTAGCTTTACTTGGCTTCTTCTGGTCATCTTCTCCACCATTCTTCTCTTTTTGTTCTTCTTCTTTTCTCTCCTCCTTCTCTCCTTCTTTCTCTAAATTCTTTCTCTTCTTTTTTGCCTTCATTTTGTCAAAGGCTAAGAGATCAAATCGAAGTTCGCAGGGTTCGCTCACACGTGTCTCTGCTGGCTGCAGTGAGTGAATGCAAAGTTTCTTACCTGTACATTTGTGAAAGTAGCCACATGATGTCATCTGCCATTGTGATGTCATCAACTTGTGATATCTTGCGGCAGTTGATGACATCACAATGCCCCCAACACTGTTTATATATCTGTCTGTCTATCTATCTATCTATCTATCTGTCTATCTATCTATCTATCTATCTATCTATCTATCTATCTATCTATCTATCTATCTATCTATCTATCTATCTATCTATCTATCTACCTATCTATATCTATATTTATTTATATATATTTTTAGAGGGAGGAAATAAAGAGATATTGAGTATACTTTATATAGATTAGATTTATATGTATACAATATACAATGCCCCCAATACTGTGTTTACATATATTTATTTATTTAGAGAGAGGGAGAGAAAATAAAGAGACATTGAATACACTGTATATAGAGGAAGCCACATTATGGCGATACACGTGCGGCAATCAGACCCCTTTATCCCATTTTTTGCCTATTTTGTATCCATGTCGCAACCACATTTAAGATTTGATGCAACATTTCTTATGCCTTTGTACTAGCTATATATGCTGAGGGATTTAGGTGGTTTTGGGGGTATTCTCTATTTGTCCACATATCAGGGTGGCAACCCCCTTTGAATTTGGTCCAGCATGATGTGCTGTTTTAAATGTTTTTAAACACATTTATGTAGTGTGCTTATTTCTAAATAAACTTATTTTTGTGTAATTTAGAGTGACTATTTATTCTCCTTGCCACTTATATACCCATATGTGTGTTGTTTTTTCATATTGTAGATTAGATTTCTATACATAATATACATTTTTATATATATTTATTTATATAATTAATATGTTTATAATTATAATTAATAAATTTATATAATATATATATATACACTACCGTTCAAAAGTTTGGGGTCACCCAGACAATTTTGTGTTTTCCATGAAAACTCACACTTATATTTATCAAATGAGTTGCAAAATGACTAGAAAATATATTAGAAATAATGATTTTTATTTGAAATAATAATTTTCTCCTTCAAACTTTGCTTTCGTCAAAGAATCCTCCATTTGCAGCAATTACAGCATTGCAGACCTTTGGCATTCTAACTGTTAGTTTGCTGAGGTAATCGGGAGAAATTTCACCCCATGCTTCCAGAAGCCCCTCCCACAAGTTGGATTGGCTTGATGGGCACTTCTTGCGTACCATACGGTCAAGCTGCTCCCACAACAGTTCTATGGGTTTGAGATCTGGTGACTGCGCTGGCCACTCCATTACAGATAGAATACCAGCTGCCTACTTCTTCCCTAAATAGTTCTTGCATAATTTGGAGGTGTGCTTTGGGTCATTGTCCTGCTGCAAGATGAAATTGGCTCCAATTAAGCACTGTCCACAGGGTATGGCGTTGCAAAATGGAGTGATAGCCTTCCTTATTCAAAATCCCTTTTACCTTGTACAAATCTCCCACTTTACCAGCACCAAAGCAACCCCAGACAATCACATTACCTCCACCATGCTTGACAGATGGCGTCAGGCACTCTTCCAGCATCTTTTCAGTTGTTCTGCGTCTCACAAATGTTCTTCTGTGTGATCCAAACACCTCAAACTTCGATTCATCTGTCCATAACACTTATTTCCAATCTTCCTCTGTCCAATGTCTGTGTGCTTTTGCCCATATTAATCTTTTCCTTTTATTAGCCAGTCTCAGATATGGCTTTTTCTTTGTCACCTCTTCGCTGTAGACCTTGGTACTATTTAATGAAGCTGCCAGTTGAGGACCTGTGAGGCGTCTATTTCTCAAACTAGAGACTCTAATTTTGAGAGTTTAATCGAACCCACAAATGTAATGCTCCAGATTCTCAACTAGCTCAAAGGAAGGTCAGTTTTATAGCTCCTCTAAACAGCAAAACTGTTTACAGTGGTGCTAACATAATTGCACATGGGTTTTCAAGTGTTTTCTAATCATCCATTAGCCTTCTAACATAGTTATCAAACACAATGTACAATTAGAACACTGGAGTGATGGTTGCTGGAAATGGGCCTCTATACACCTATGTAGATATTGCATTAAAAACCAGACGTTTGCAGCTAGAATAGTCATTTAGCGCATTAAAAATGTATAGAGTGTATTTCTGATTAATTTAATGTTATCTTCATTGAAAAAAAACTGTGCTTTTCTTTCAAAAATAAATTTATTAGCACAAAGGAGGGGGAGGGTAATAAATGGGGTATTGGGGGTGATTAAAAGGCTTTTTTTCTTTCACTTTTATAGAGGTAAAACACACAGCTCCGATATCCTGACAAATCTGACAGGAATGAGGAGAACAGAGCTGTTTGCCCTGCCTCCATGCCTTTACATGCTGTGATTGGTCAGTCAGGTTTGACTGGTTTATCACAGTTGTAGCGTCCATGGCCGCGTGCCGTCGGGTTTACTCATCTCCCGACGCCCGCAGCCATGGATCCGTGAGCGCTGGCCCCCATATCCTTCCTAGGAGACCCCAGCGCTCATTTCCGCTCTGGTCTGCTGGATCCCGTAGGGTGCACACGCACGCTCGTGCCCGGTCTTAAAGGGCCAGCGCGCGCACAAAAGAAGTCGTCATCATTATCAAGTGCCACGATTTCCTGGTCTATAAGAAGGCCCTAGGCCTTCTGATCCTTGCCCGAGCATTGATAGTTTTCCCAGTCTGTCTTGCAAATGGTCCCTTAGTGTTTCCCGTTCCAGTTGTTACCCGTGCCTTGTTACCCGTTCCTGTTTCCCGTGCTGTGCCTTTAGTATTGAGTCTGCCACGTCCTGTGCCATCTGACACATCCAGAGGAATCCGCCACGTCCTGTGTCATCTGCCACGTCCAGAGGAATCACCACGTCCTGTGTCACCTGCCACATCTGGAGGAATCAGCCACGTCATGTGTCATTTGCCACGTCCGGAGAAATCTGCCATGTCTGGCGCAACCTGCGGCTCCTGTGTCATCCGCCATGTTTGGCGTTATCTGCTGCACCCATCCCCATCAGTGCCAGAGCTGCGGCCACCGTCTGGACTATCCAGGTACCCTTGTGCGGGACATTGTATTGCTGGGGTTTCCTGTTGTTTGGCCAGCTGCCTCCCCGCTACGGCGGTATGACGTAGTGGGTCCACTAACCCACTTCGTGACAGTACGCTCAGTCCATGGACCCCACTGGTCAACCTGAGACTTTGACGACACAAGTCATGCTGGCCGAGATGGAGGATCTCCAGTCACGACAAGACCAACTCCTCATGTCAGTGAACGCCATTGCCCATCGGCTGCTTGCTCCAACCACAGTCGTCACCGCACCCATTCCTGCTGTTCCTCCTGCTACACTTCCTGTTTGTGCTGGTACCAATCCCCTGTGTTTCTTGCCACTACCTCCACGATATGACGGAGACCCGAGGACCTGCAGGGGATTTTTGAATCAGTGCCTGATCCACTTCAGCCTACATGCCAGGTCTTTCTCTTCGGATGACGCCAGGATCGCCTTCATCATCTCTCTCCTTACTGGCAAAGCCCTGGCATGGGCTAACCCTCTATGGGAACATGAGGGACCAGAGACCTGTGACTTGCAGTGCTTCTTACAGACATTCCGCTCGATCTTTGAGGAACCTGGGAGAGTTTCTTCGGCTGCTGCATCCTTGCTGACCCTACACCAGGGAGACCTCTCCGTGGGTGAGTATGCCATTCAGTTCCGATCCTGGCTGCTGAATTGACCTGGAACTCGTTGGCTTTGGTGGCCACATTCTGGCAGGGACTATCTTCAGGGATCAAGGACGAGCTGGCTGCTCGCGATCTGCCATCTACCCTGGACGATCTTGTCCTACTTGCCTCCCGGGTTGACATGAGGATCCGGGAGCGTTCCCAAGAGGTTCTCCGGGAGAGAGAGCTTCCTAGGCTGGATTCTACTTTCCAGCAATCCTCCTCAGTCATCCCACCAGAGGATCCGATGCATAGTAACTATGTCAGATTGTCTACCCAGGAGAAACAACGCAGACGCACTTCTGGACTTTGTTTGTATTGCGGCCTCAGAGGCCATATTGTGCGTCTGTGTCCCCAGAGGCCAGAGAGACCCCATTGCCTAGGTCTGATTGCAGAGACAACCCTAGATGGAATGGTACCTAATAAAGCATTCAGTTCCAAGCTGACTATTCCTCTGACCCTAGTATCCGGCGAGAAGACGTATCAAGTTTCTGCCTATCTTGACTTTGGTTCTGCGGCAAATTTCATCCAGAGAGAGCTGGTGGATCAACTTCAGCTGCCCACTGTCCCCCTAGAGAGGTCTTTGGATGTTGCCTCAGTTAATGGACTGCCTCTACCTGATCCCATCATTTCTAAAACAAAGCCGTTGAAGCTCCAGGTTGGAGTCCTTCATTTTGAATTAATTTCTTTCCTTGTTTTGCCCAAGGCCATCAACCCTGTTCTACTGGGCCTGCCTTGGCTTCAACTACATGCCCCAGTCCTGTACTGGAATTCTGGAGAGGTTCTCCAATGGGGCTCCAAGTGCCATGGTCGTTGTCTGTTGCAGATCCATCCTGTCAAGCCTCCTCTGCCTCAGTCATTGGCGGGACTGCCTCCACAGTTTGCTCAATATGCAGATGTTTTCAGCAAAAGGGAGGCTGAGACACTGCCTCCTTATCGGACTTATGACTGCCCCATTGAACTGGTTCCTAATTCCTCCCTCCCCCGTGGCCGAGTATATCCTCTTTCCTTGCCTTAGTCTCTATCCATGTCGGCCTATATCAAGGAGAATCTGGAGAGGTGTTTCATTCGAAAGACTTCCGGCCGGGGCTGGATTCTTCTTCGTTAAAAAGAAGAACGGATCCCTTCGACCCTGCATTGACTACCGTGGTCTCAACCAGATCACGGTCAAGAACAAATACCCGTTGCCACTTATATCTGAGCTGTTCGATTGCATACGACGAGCAAATTTTTTTTCTAAGCTAGACCTGCGTGGGGCTTATAATCTAGTCCGGATTCGCCGGGGTGATGAATGGAAGACGGCATTTAACACCCAGGACGGGCACTACAAATACCTAGTGATGCCCTTCGGACTGTGTAACGCTCCCGCAGTGTTTCAGGACTTCGTTAATGATATCTTCCGAGATCTCCTCTATATCTGTGTTGTTGTTTATCTCGATTATATTTTGATTTTCTCCCCAGATCCGACGACTCATCGGAGGCATGCCCGTCAGGTTCTACTATGATTAAGGGAGAATCATTTATATGCCAAGCTGGAGAAGTGCGTCTTTGACAAGAGTTCTCTGCCTCACGTCCTCAAGGCTTAAGGGCCATACAGCGGTTCCTGGGATTCGCCAATTTCTACCAGCAGTTTATTCCTAACTTCTCTTCTCTGACGGCTCCCATCTCTACCCTTACCAAGAAGGGTGTGAACGCCAAGGTGTGGACTCCAGAGGCAGAGTCCGCATTCATTAGCCTCAAGAAAGCCTTCACTTCAGCTTCGGTCCTCCATAATCCTGACGTATCTCGGCAGTTCTCACTGGAAGTTGACGCTTCCTCTGTTGGTGCAGGTGCACTTCTGTTCCAGAGGAGCTCCAAAGGAAAAGCGGTAGTATGTAACTACTACTCAGGACTTTTTTCTTCTTCTGAGCACAATTACTCTATTGGAGATCGGGAGCTACTGGCCATCAAATTGGCTCTGGAGGAGTGGAGACATCTTCTAGAGGGCGCTGCTCACCCCATCCTGATCTTCACCGACCACATAAACCTTACCTACCTTCAGTCTGCACAACGACTGAATCCCCGTCAAGCCAGGTGGTCACTGTTCTTCACCAGTTTCCAGTTTGTGCTCCAATACCGTCCCGCGGACAAGAATGTGGGGGCCGATGCCCTGTCCAGATCGTTTGAGACGGAAGACAAGGTGGAGTCCCTTCAGACTATCATAGACCCGTCCTGCATTGTCACTGCTAATCCTCTGCAGGTTAGAGACATCCCTCCGGGGAGGACTTTTGTTCGGTTGGCAGACAGGAGAAGAATTCTAAACTTGCTGGGCACGCTGGTGTCCGTAAAACCCGAGACCTGATTGCTCGTCACTTCTGGTGGCCCACGCTACCTAAAGATGTTCTGGACTTTGTCTCTTCTTGCACAGTGTTTTCCACTTACAAAGTTACTCACTCCAAGCCTGCCGGCCTGCTTCAACCTCTGCCTGTACCCAATGCCCCCTGGCAGCACATTGCGATGGACTTTGTCACAGACCTTCCCCCCTCAGCAGGATGCAACACTGTCTGGGTGGTGGTGGACCGGTTCTCTAAGATGGCACATTTTATCCCGCTGGCCGGCCTACCTTCTGCTCCTCATCTGGGGAGTCTCTTCATTCTACACATCTTTCGCTTGCATGGCTTGCCTCTTCACATCGTGTCAGATCGGGGGGTTCAGTTTACTTCAAAGTTCTGGAGAGCCCTCTGTAAACTCCTGAATGTGAGATTGGACTTTTCCTCAGCTTATCACCCCCAGTCCAATGGGCAAGTTGAGAGGATCAACCAGATCATGGAGAATTATCTCTGTCACTTCATCTCTTCACAGCACGATAACTGGGTACAGCTTCTTCCATGGGCCGAGTTCTCATACAACAACCACACAAGTGAGTCCACCGATTCCACTGCATTTCACATTGTGTACAGTCAACATCCTAGAGTCCCTCTTCCAGTGTCGACCACATCTCAAGTATCCGCAGCTAACTCTGCTTATGGGGACTTTTTGCAAAACTGCCAACAGACCCGGTCCTCTATTTTACTGGCAGTCGATTGCATGAAGCGAAATGCAGATACTAGGAGAAGAGAGCCACCTCAGTATCTTCCGGGCATTAAAGTCTGGCTGTCCTCTCGGAACATTCGCTTGAAGGTGCCTTCATACAAGTTTGCTCCCAGGTTCCTTGGTCCTTTTGAGATTCTGCAACAGATAAACCCTGTCTCCTATAAGCTGCGGCTGCCTCCTACCCTCAGAATCCCCAACTCCTTTCATGTGTCCCTCCTGAAGCCAGTGGTCCTGAACCGCTACAGCAAGACTTCTAGATCCATAGTTGCTCCCAGCGGTTCTTCTGATATATTTGAGGTGAGGGAGATCCTGGACTGCAAGAGGGTAGGAGGAAGGACTTTCTATTTGGTGGACTGGAGAGGGTTTGGTCCTGAGGAGAGGTCCTGGGATCCAGAAGAGAACCTCAGTGCCCTTGCGCTTATTAAGAAATTCCTCTCTCGCTCTGGCCCCAAGAAGAGGGGGCGTAAGAGGGGGGATACTGTAGCGTCCATGGCCGCGGGCCGTCGGGTTTACTCACCTCCCGACGCCCGCAGCCATGGATCCGTGAGCGCTGGCCCCCATCTCCTTCCTAGGAGACGCCAGCACTCACTTCCGCTCTTGTCTGCTGGGTCCCATATGGGTGCACGTGCACGCTCGTGCCCGGTCTTAAAGGGCCAGCGCGCGCACAAAGGAAGTCGTCATCATTATCAACTGCCACGATTTCCTGGTCTATAAGAAGGCCCCAGGCATTCTGATCCTTGCCTGAGCATTGTTAGTGTTCACAGTGTCTTGCAAATGGTCCCTTAATGTTTCCCGTTCCAGTTGTTAGCCGTGCCTTGTTACCTGTTCCTGTTTCCCGTGCTGTGCCTTTAGTATTGAGTCTGCCACGTCCTGTGTCATCTGCCTCGTCCGGAGGAATACGCCACGTCCTGTGTCATCTGCCATATCCTGAGTAATCCGCCACGTCATGTGTCATCTGCCACGTCCAGAGGAATCCGCCACGTCTGGCGCAACCTGCGGCTCCTGTGTAATCTGCCACGCTTTGCGTTATCTGCTCCACCCATCTCCATCAGTGCCAGAGCTGCGGCCACCGTCTGGACTATCCATGTACCCTTGTGTGGGACATTGTATTGCTGGGGTTTCCTGTTGTTTGGCCAGCTGTCTTCCCGCTACGGCGGTACGGCCTAGTGTGTCCACTAACCTGCTTTGTGACACCAGTGATCGCCGTACAGGGACCACTGTGATTGGTCCCCTGATGGCTCCCTGTCACAATCATCTGTCTACTACAGCTGTTGCCAGGGTTTTATCACTGTGTGTTTACTCTCCTGCACCACTGTCTTGCTTGTTTCATCGTTCTTCTGTCTACTGTCTTCTGTGGTGGGTAACATGTAGGAGTTAATTGTACAACATCAATATCATGAAGCACCTCACCAAGGAGTGACAGCCCAACATGGTGCCGCTGGATTGGTTACTTTCCAATCCAGATGCATGGCTCAGGGCAGAATGCAGAGGATAAGGTTCTACTTCCTGCTTTTCAGCACCGCCTGATTGGTCAGAGCCCAATGTAGCAGTGCAGACTGAGCAGGACCAGGCGCCACGTGAGTCCTGTAGAGGGTCAGCATGCTTTGCATTATATGTTGAGAATTCTGTCCTGGGGCCAGTCAGTCTGGCAGAGAAGGCAGGTGAGAATTGGCCCTACAAAACCGAATAAAGAACAATTTATTTTACAACATTGTCTTTCTAAAGACCCCACTACTCGACAGAAGGCCTGTCTTACAACACTATAGAACAATTATTTATTAAGTGGAGGTTATAGAGACTTAACATTACACTGGGAGCATTTATTGTTTTACACTGGTCCATGTATCTCTGTGTCTACGAGATACATGTATAGCCTTCAATCGCTGCACTTGGGTTTAGACTGGGTAAAACAAATGTCAAATAATGGTACAAATGATAAATGGAAGATTTGAAAATCTACTTTGGGTAATTATAATGCAAAATGTATTCCTATAGGTACCATATATAAACGACTAAAATGAAACCCCACATGGCTTACACCTTCTGAAAAAAGGGCAATACATGACAAAAAAAGGGCATTTGAAAAATACAAATCTGAGGGTACAGCTGTGGCCTTTGCAAATTTATAAAGAGCTTAATAAAATCTTTAAAAAGGTAATAAAATCAGCAAAAATACAAAATGAAAGGCAGGTGGGCAAGGATAGTAAAACAAATCCCCAAAAATTCTTCAAGTATATAAATGCAAAAAAGGCAAGGTCTGAACATGTAGGACCCTTAAACAGTGGTAATGGGGAGTTGGTGACAGGGGATCAAGAGAAGGCAGAGTTACTAAATGGGTTCTACACGGTTTTACTAAGGACAGAAGTTGTCAAACCAACCTGATTTTTTTTTATGAAGAGGTAGGCAGAAGCCTAGACAAAGAGGCCGCTGTGGAGATAGTGTTTTTGTACTTTGCAAAGGCATTTGACACTGTCCATCATAGACATCTAATGAGTAAATTAAGGAATATACGTTTAGAATTTATAGTTTGTAATTGGATTGAGAATTGGCTCAAGGACCGTATCTAGAGAGTTGTGGTCAATGATTCCTACTCTGAATGGTCCCCTGTTATAAGTGATAAGTGGTAAACCCCAGGGTTCCATGCTGGGACCACTATTATTCCACTTATTTATTAATGATATAGAGGATGGGATTAATAGCACTATTTCTATTTTTGCAGATGACAACAAGCTATGTAGTATTGTTGAGTCTATGGAAGATGTTCCTAAATTGCAAGCGGATTTAAACAAAGTGTTTGGGCGTCCAGTTGGCAAATTAAATTGAATGTAGATAAATATAAAGTTATGCATCTGGGTACCAACAATCTGCATGCATCATATGTCCTAGGGGGAGCTACACTGGGGGAGTCACTTGTTGAGAAGGATCATGGTGTACTTGAAGATCATAAACGAAATAACAGCTTGCAATGTCAATCAGCTGCTTCAAAGGCCAGCAAGATATTGTTGTGTATTAAAAGAGGCATGGACTCACGGGACAGGGATATATTATTACCACTTTACAAAACATTAGTGAGGCCTCATCTAGAATATGCAGTTCAGTTCTGGGCTCCAGTTAATAGAAAGTAACCCCTGGAGTTGGACAAAATACAAAGAAGAGCAACAAAGCTAATAAGGGGCATGGAGAATCTAAGTTATGAGAAAAGATTAAAAGAATTAAACCTATTTAGCCTTGAAAAAAAGATGACTAAGGGGGACATGATTAACTTATATAAATATATTAATGGCACATACAAAAATATTGTGAGATCCTGTTCTATGTTAAACCCCCTCAAAAAACAAGGCGGCACTCCCTTCAGAGAAAAAAAGGTTCAACCTGCAAAGGCGACAAGCCTTCTTTACTGTGAGAACTGTGAATCTATGGAATAGTCACCGCAGGAACTGGTCACATCAGGGACAGTAGATGGCTTTAAAAAAGGCTTAGATAATTTCCTAGAACAAAAAAATATTAGCTCCTATGTATAGAAATTTTTCCCTTCACTTTTCCCATCCCTTGGTTGAACTTGATGGATATGTGTCTTTTTTCAACCGTAGTAACTATGTAACTATGTATTGTCAAACTTATATACTTTTTTTGCTCTGATCTAAAGGGCCAACAATGAGGTTGTGTATAGAAATAATGAAGACAAAGCCTCTGTAGATGTTTTTCATTTTTATTTAATTATGCATTATAGATGTTACCATCACACAATCAAGAAAAATAAAGAAGACTGAAGATGAAGTCTTGTCTATGGGCATAAGGTGAAGGAGCTGTTTTCTTTTTCAGCAGTTTCCTTCTATCTGCTCATGGTCGGTAAGTGAAGGAGCTGCTTTCTATTTGAGCAGCTTCCTTCTGTGTGTCTATGGTCGATTGGAAAAGGAGCTGTTTTTTGTCAACACAGCTTTCTTCCGTGGTGACCATTGTCGGTAGGAGAAGGAGCTGCTTTCTGTCTCAGCAGCGTCCTTCTATGTGTCTATGGTCAGTAGGAGCTGTTTTCTGTTTCTACAGCATTCTACTGTCTGACCATTATCGGTAGGAGAAGGAGCTGCTTTCTATCTCAGCAGCTTCCTTCTGTTTGTCTTTGCCACCACATTGGTCGATGAGTTGTCCAGTTAGTTAAATAGCAAGTATGGTTGAAAGAAGTCCTTCAATTTCAACCTCTTAATTACTTGCTATGGTGATCCAGAGGAAGGCGAAAAATAACCCCTGAGGACTACTTGTTGGCTTGTCCTTGTATAAGGGGAAAAAATTCCTTCCTGACCCCAAATATGGCGATTGGAATATATCCCTGGATTGTTGGTGCTCAAATCTACTTGGATGTTCAGTGGTGGAAACTTGGTAAGTTTGTCACAGTCCGGTAAAGATGAAATTTCTCTTCAAAGAGTTGTCTCATCCAGTGGTTGCTGTAAGAAGACATATATAATATGTGCAGATCAGTATCTCTTAGAATAAACACATTCCACATCCTGTAATCTTTAGACTTTGTTCACATCTGCGCTAGGGATCCGTTCCGATGTTCCGTCTGAGCTTTCTGTCAGAACGGAGCCCTGACAGACACAAATGGAAACCATAGGTTTCCGTTTCCATCACCATTGATTTCAATGGTGATGGATCCGGTGTCAATGGTTTCCGTTTGTCTCCGTTGTGCAAGGGTTCCGTCGCTTGGAAGGAATCAATAGCGTAGTCGACTACGCTATTGATTCAGAAAGCTCAGATGGAACGTCAGAACGGAGCCCTAGCGCATATGTGAACGAAATCTCACAGGGACAGTCAGCTCTTCTCATATAAACTGTATAACTGGGGGCTCTTCAAATATTATTGATCACCAGTACTAGTTACTCCAGGATAGTCATAGTATTTTTGTGGCATAGTAAAGCTAATCTCTATTAACCAATCATTTAATATTCTATCTGCTGTGTCATTGGATGGAAGTGGTTATTAGTTTTCGAGTTACACAATGACTTTTGGCCAAAACGACAACTAACACCCCATGTTTTTTCATGGTTACTTACATTGTACATACCTTTTTTTCCAGGACACGGCCAGGTCTTATGGTGCTGGGAGAGCATGGTGTGCAGATGTCTGGCATTGCATGCAGGGCAGCCTGATCTCTTACAGTATGGGCGTTCTAAAACGGCTGCTATTCGGCGATATATGCTGTGCCTCACTATCCAAACACTATGCCTCCATGTTTTACACACTACACTCACGTTTTTGTATCACTCACAGCCCCGATTTCTACACACTACACTTAGTAATGTCCCCTATACCTCACTTGTACACCATACACAGTACTTTATTATTTTTTATTTTTTCCATTACACATTTACTTCCATGCCCAACACACCACTCCCCTCAAGGTTAGTGGGAGTGGCTATCATTATATAAACACACCTGGGCATTTCCCTTCAGCAGCATTCTCTGACCTGGTCGCGTCCTGTTTGGAACGGGTTTTTTACCCTCCTTCTAATCTGTGAATATGGCCTTTTCTGTGGTTTTAATGACATTCTATGTCCCAATTTTTTTGCACACAATGACTATGATCACACATGTGAAATTCACACAGGCAACTTTGGTGGACCCTCCATTCGACTTAGTCATGCAGGGTTTTTTTTTAGATAAGAACCACATTTTAATATTACACAAATGATTTTGCTCAGAGACAAATTTTTAGTTTCCTGTAAATTATAAGAGTTATAAAAGCACTAGAAGCTCTATATTAATGCCCTTATATACTAGTTATACAATTTAGAGAGTATATTACACAGCAATGATAACAATATTGACTTCACTGGTGTTATACTTACATTGTCTAAATAGAATGGTGGGTGGGTTCTGCAAGATGCCAGCTCGCCGAGTCTACTGAGTGGATGCACAGGTTGGATCTATAGGACGAGGATATTGACAGATGGCTTCATGGAGTTTTGTAGGCATTGCCACATCTACTGATGCTAGTGGTGGCAGTGCTGTCTATTACAGGAGCTGTTTCATGGCTTTGGGTAGGTTATGGAATGTAGTGGGAATTTGTAGATGGAGAATATGGTTGGATTTAGTTCTGCTGGTTTGATCTGGTCATCCAGTAGCTTTTTCCATTGACCAGTTACTTTTTGTTCTTACTGAATGACCGCTTGGTAAACAGTTTGGCCATCCAAGTTCTGGTCTGAGTGATGACAAGATGATAGTGCTTTGACCACTCTGGGCACACAAAGTTGAATTTATTGAAGATCTTCTGGTCTTTGGTTCTTATTCTATTCGGCATTTCAGCATAGTCCAGTGTTTGGTTAACATTCAGGTCAACAGAAACTGCCAGCAGGCTCGCTGGTGGTGCCATTCTCCTGGCATCCACATTTTCCCAATTGATACTTGAGAAAAATGGATGTTTCTTGATGTCTCCTTTTACTCCCAGCCGCTGAAACTGATCTTTACACAGCAGCCCTTCTAAGATGTTTACTGTGTCAGGAGTTAGATACTTTGGGTAGGGTGGAGCATGGCAGAGGACAGAGCGCTCAATTTCTCTGGGATGTTTTCCAGGAAAAGCTGTCTCTCCTGTAAACAATTGATAAAGAATAGCGCCAATTGCAAAATAATCTACCCCTCGTCCATGTGCCTGGTCCTTCACCATTTCTGGGGCTGCATATCCAGGTGTACCTCTACATGTTTCTTTGGTCTTCTTATACACGCCTGTTACAGCAAGGCCAAAGTCAGTTATTTTGACATGGCCATCAGTGGTCAGAAGAATGTTTTCCATCTTCAGGTCCCGGTGTAGAATGCCTTTGTTATGCAGGAACTCTGTGCCACAGATCACTTCTGCTGAGATGAATTGTATTGTGGCAGTATCAAGAGGAAAGTTCTTTAGTATGAAAGCATGCAGGTCCCCTCTGGTGGCCAATTCCATCACGTAATAGATAAAGTTGTCGGTGTGGAAGGCAGCCAGGCCATGAATCAAGTAAGGACTTTCATGGGATAGTTGTAAGACATGGCGCTCTACGAAACTGTACCCAAGCTCAGTGAAGTCCCGTTTATCTGATACTTTAAGGGCAATTAATTCTTTGCGCATGATATCTCTTGCCAAGTAAACTTTACCAAAGCCTCCTTCTCCCAGTGTACCGTGGAAAGTAAAGGATTTCAATGATAGGGGTACTGTAGCAGATGCTTCCTCGCCAGTCTGATCAGGTTCCTTTACACAGATGTCACTTTTGGTGGATTTCCTGCCACGGCAAATGCTGCTCTGAGATGTTTTGGTACTGTCTGTCACCAGTCCTGTCTCCTTGTCATCGGTCTTGATGCTTTGATTTTCCTCCATGTCATCATGTCCACCATAGTACTGGATGTACAGGTCTTCCAAGCTGTGGATCAGGTCATGAATTTGTTGGTATTCTTCTAGTATATGCTGTTGCCCAAAACTGTCTGTCAGCAGTTCTGTCTCCTTGTCATCGGTCTTGATGCTTTGATTTTCCTCCATGTCATCGTGTCTACCATAGTACTGGATATACAGGTCTTCCAAGCTGTGGATCAGGTCATGAATTTGTTGGTATTCTTCTAGAATATGCTGTGCCCCAAAATTTTCTGTCTCCAGTTCTGTCTCCTTGTCATCGGTCTTAATGATTTTATTTTCCTCCATGTCATCCTGCTTTTCTTTAGATGACACGTTGACTGTGAAAAGAAGAAACGCATAGACATAGAATAAGTCACATAATAAAACATAAAGCCCTCTCTATGAACCAGAAGGGAGAGCCGCTCTATAAGCTGTCCATGTAATACATGGATGGTCATTTATCTAAATGGCTGCTATGTAATACTACATTTCACCTGCAGGGAAAATGTCTGGATGGCCACGATTTCCCCTGGAAAAATCATCTTTAATGGTGGTGGTTTTATTTTAAACCCTTAACGCCATACACGTACGGTGGATGTGCGGAATTGAGCTCGCACCATACACGGCGCGTGCCGGCTGTTTTATATACCTGACACCAGCCTGCCATGGCTAGGAGCGGAGATTTCTCTGATTGTGGTGGATTAACCCAGCCAGATGTCGCGATCAGTAGCAACTACAGATTCTGAGCAGTTAGACAGAGGGAGGGAGCCAAGCAGTTACCATGGCAGCCAAAGGCCTACTGAAATCTTCCAAGTCTGTCTTTTCTGTCCTACTATTTAAGGGGTCATCCGGTTTTAGCAAATTAATATTATTTTCTGTATAATTAAAAGTAATACAATTTTCCAATATACTTCCTGTATTAATTCCTTATGGTTTTTAAGATCTCTGCTTGTTGCTATTTAGAAAGAACATTTATTGTTTACTTCCAGTGGATAAAATTCGGTCCATGGTCATGTGATGGACACACAGGTGCACGGCTCGTTACAGTAAGGGTATGTGCACATGATAACGTCAATTACGGCTGAAATTACTGAGCTGTTTTCAGGAGAAAACAGCTCCTGCATTTCAGACGTAATTGCTTGTACTCGCGTTTTGCGAGGCGTCCATTACGGACGTAATTTGGAGCTGTTCTTCATTGAAGTCAATGAAAAATGGCTCAAATTACGTAATTACGTCATTTGACAACGACGCGTAAAATTACAGGTCGTCGGCATAGTACATCGGCAAACCCATTGAAATGAATGGGCAGATGTTTGCCGACGTATTTGAGCCGTATTTTCAGGTGTAATTCGAGGCGTAAAACGCCTCGTTTACGCCTGAAAATAGGTTGTGTGAACCCAGGCTCACAGTATGTGTATCAGAGCTGTTGTGTCTTGTAATGAGCCGTGCACCTGTGTGTCCATCACATGACCATGGACAGAATTTTATCCACTGGAATTAAATAATGGAATAAAAATTGATCTGAAAGCTTCCCATAAAGACTACATCTGACCCCGCAAAACAACAAGCACTCACACCTCCCCATTGTTGTAAAAATAATAAAATGTATGCGTCTCAGAATATGGCTACACAAAACATGTCATTTTTTTTTTTTTAAATGTCGTATTGCCGTAATTGTTTTGACCCGCAGAATAAATTAAACGTGTAATCTTTACTGCATGATCAACGCAGTAAAAAAAAAAAACAATGGAGGAATTGTGTTTTTTCTTCAAAAACATCCCACAATATTTTTTTTTCTAATTTACTTAATACATTTTATGGTACATTAAATTGTGGGATTAAAAAATACAACTCGTCCAGCAAAAAAAATTTTGTCAAACGGCTATGTCGACGGAAAAATAAAAATGTTGTGGCTACTGGAAGGCGGGGAGGATAAAACAAAAAATCTAAAATTGGCCTGGTCCTTAAGAGGTGAAATGGGAAATGCTCTGTAGCCGAGTACTAGGCCGGGAATTTAATGCCATAACCCATAATGTTCTTTAAGACAAATGTGGAGGCCGAGCATCAGAGGAGACCAGGGAGATCGTCTAACTGAACTCCTAAAATGGCGGCAAGTTTATATATTTATATATATTTACATAAAAGAAACTGGTGCAAAAGAAAACTGGAGCCGTTGCCCATAGCAACCAATCAGATTCCTTTGCACTAGTTTTGATAAATTTCCCCCATTACATCTAGGATTTCGTTTTACAAACCTGATAACAATAACCAAAACCTTGTATTATAAAAAAATTATTATAGTAAATCTTCATGTACATTCACATTCCTTTAAAATTTTTACACCCCATATTCTAAGTATTGCCGCAAACCCCATTGCCCACAAAACCACCTGTTTTGGGGGTACATTTGCATAAGCCCCACTCCTTTGAGGTACATTTTGGGGAATAATAGTAATTACATGTTGTCTTACCTTTGCTGTCCACCATGTTAATGCCGCTGGGTCCTGGGAGTTCTAAACTTCTCTTTTTTTGGATAGAAGTCCTCCTCCCCTTATGTCCAGCAATCCTCGCCCAGGTTTTTTGCAGGCGAGCTAAGAACCGGATGATTCTTGGTTTCTTAGCTTTACTTGGCTTCTTCTGGTCATCTTCTCCACCATTCTTCTCTTTTTGTTCTTCTTCTTTTCTCTCCTCCTTCTCTCCTTCTTTCTCTAAATTCTTTCTCTTCTTTTTTGCCTTCATTTTGTCAAAGGCTAAGAGATCAAATCGAAGTTCGCAGGGTTCGCTCACACGTGTCTCTGCTGGCTGCAGTGAGTGAATGCAAAGTTTCTTACCTGTACATTTGTGAAAGTACCCACATGATGTCATCTGCCATTGTGATGTCATCAACTTGTGATATCTTGCGGCAGTTGATGACATCACAATGCCCCCAACACTGTTTATATATATATATATATATATATATATATATATATATATATATATATATATATATATAAACGTATACCTATCTATCTATCTATCTATCTGTCTATCTATCTATCTACCTATCTATATCTATATTTATTTATATATATTTTTAGAGGGAGGAAATAAAGAGATATTGAGTATACTTTATATAGATTAGATTTATATGTATACAATATACAATGCCCCCATTACTGTGTTTACAAATATTTATTTATTTAGAGAGAGGGAGAGAAAATAAAGAGACATTGAATACACTGTATATAGAGGAAGCCACATTATGGCGATACACGAGGAGGCAATCAGACCCCTTTATCCCATTTTTTGCCTATTTTGTATCCATGTCGCAACCACATTTGTGCTGTTTTAAATGTTTTTAAACACATTTATGTAGTGTGCTTATTTCTAAATAAACTTATTTTTGTGTAATTTAGAGTGACTATTTATTCTCCTTGCCACTTATATACCCATATGTGTGTTGTTTTTTCATATTGTAGATTAGATTTCTATACATAATATACATTTTTATATATATTTATTTATATAATTAATATGTTTATAATTATAATTAATAAATTTATATAATATATATATATACACTACCGTTCAAAAGTTTGGGGTCACCCAGACAATTTTGTGTTTTCCATGAAAACTCACACTTATATTTATCAAATGAGTTGCAAAATGACTAGAAAATATATTAGAAATAATGATTTTTATTTGAAATAATAATTTTCTCCTTCAAACTTTGCTTTCGTCAAAGAATCCTCCATTTGCAGCAATTACAGCATTGCAGACCTTTGGCATTCTAGCTGTTAATTTGCTGAGGTAATCGGGAGAAATTTCACCCCATGCTTCCAGAAGCCCCTCCCACAAGTTGGATTGGCTTGATGGGCACTTCTTGCGTACCATACGGTCAAGCTGCTCCCACAACAGTTCTATGGGTTTGAGATCTGGTGACTGCGCTGGCCACTCCATTACAGATAGAATACCAGCTGCCTACTTCTTCCCTAAATAGTTCTTGCATAATTTGGAGGTGTGCTTTGGGTCATTGTCCTGCTGCAGGATGAAATTGGCTCCAATTAAGCACTGTCCACAGGGTATGGCGTTGCAAAATGGAGTGATAGCCTTCCTTATTCAAAATCCCTTTTACCTTGTACAAATCTCCCACTTTACCAGCACCAAAGCAACCCCAGACAATCACATTACCTCCACCATGCTTGACAGATGGCGTCAGGCACTCTTCCAGCATCTTTTCAGTTGTTCTGCGTCTCACAAATGTTCTTCTGTGTGATCCAAACACCTCAAACTTCGATTCATCTGTCCATAACACTTATTTCCAATCTTCCTCTGTCCAATGTCTGTGTGCTTTTGCCCATATTAATCTTTTCCTTTTATTAGCCAGTCTCAGATATGGCTTTTTCTTTGTCACTCTGCCCTGAAGGCCAGCATCCCGGAGTCACCTCTTCGCTGTAGACCTTGGTACTATTTAATGAAGCTGCCAGTTGAGGACCTGTGAGGCGTCTATTTCTCAAACTAGAGACTCTAATTTTGAGAGTTTAATCGAACCCACAAATGTAATGCTCCAGATTCTCAACTAGCTCAAAGGAAGGTCAGTTTTATAGCTCCTCTAAACAGCAAAACTGTTTACAGTGGTGCTAACATAATTGCACATGGGTTTTCAAGTGTTTTCTAATCATCCATTAGCCTTCTAACATAGTTATCAAACACAATGTACAATTAGAACACTGGAGTGATGGTTGCTGGAAATGGGCCTCTATACACCTATGTAGATATTGCATTAAAAACCAGACGTTTGCAGCTAGAATAGTCATTTAGCGCATTAAAAATGTATAGAGTGTATTTCTGATTAATTTAATGTTATCTTCATTGAAAAAAACTGTGCTTTTCTTTCAAAAATAAATGTATTAGCACAAAGGAGGGGGAGGGTAATAAATGGGGTATTGGGGGTGATTAAAAGGCTTTTTTTCTTTCACTTTTATAGAGGTAAAACACACAGCTCCGATATCCTCACAAATCTGACAGGAATGAGGAGAACAGAGCTGTTTGCCCTGCCTCCATGCCTTTACATGCTGTGATTGGTCAGTCAGGTTTGACTGGTTTATCACAGTTGTAGCGTCCAGGTTTACTCATCTCCCGACGCCCGCAGCCATGGATCCGTGAGCGCTGGCCCCCATATCCTTCCTAGCAGACGCCAGCGCTCATTTCCGCTCTGGTCTGCTGGATCCCGTAGGGTGCACACGCACGCTCGTGCCCGGTCTTAAAGGGCCAGCGCGCGCACAAAAGATGTCGTCATCATTATCAACTGCCACGATTTCCTGGTCTATAAGAAGGCCCTAGGCCTTCTGATCCTTGCCCGAGCATTGATAGTTTTCCCAGTCTGTCTTGCAAATGGTCCCTTAGTGTTTCCCGTTCCAGTTGTTACCCGTGCCTTGTTACCCGTTCCTGTTTCCCGTGCTGTGCCTTTAGTATTGAGTCTGCCACGTCCTGTGCCATCTGACACATCCAGAGGAATCCGCCACGTCCTGTGTCATCTGCCACGTCCGGAGGAATCACCACGTCCTGTGTCACCTGCCACATCCGGAGGAATCAGCCACGTCATGTGTCATTTGCCACGTCCGGAGAAATCCGCCATGTCTGGCGCAACCTGCGGCTCCTGTGTCATCCGCCATGTTTGGCGTTATCTGCTGCACCCATCCCCATCAGTGCCAGAGCTGCGGCCACCGTCTGGACTATCCAGGTACCCTTGTGCGGGACATTGTATTGCTGGGGTTTCCTGTTGTTTGGCCAGCTGCCTCCCCGCTACGGCGGTATGACGTAGTGGGTCCACTAACCCACTTCGTGACAGTACGCTCAGTCCATGGACCCCACTGGTCAACCTGAGACTTTGACGACACAAGTCATGCTGGCCGAGATGGAGGATCTCCAGTCACGACAAGACCAACTCCTTCTGTCAGTGAACGCCATTGCCCATCGGCTGCTTGCTCCAACCACAGTCGTCACCGCACCCATTCCTGCTGTTCCTCCTGCTACACTTCCTGTTTGTGCTGGTACCAATCCCCTGTGTTTCTTGCCACTACCTCCACGATATGACGGAGACCCGAGGACCTGCAGGGGATTTTTGAATCAGTGCCTGATCCACTTCAGCCTACATGCCAGGTCTTTCTCTTCGGATGACGCCAGGATCGCCTTCATCATCTCTCTCCTTACTGGCAAAGCCCTGGCATGGGCTAACCCTCTATGGGAACATCAGGGACCAGAGACCTGTGACTTGCAGTGCTTCTTACAGACATTCCACTCGATCTTTGAGGAACCTGGGAGAGTTTCTTCGGCTGCTACATCCTTGCTGACCCTACACCAGGGAGACCTCTCCGTGGGTGAGTATGCCATTCAGTTCCGATCCTGGCTGCTGAATTGACCTGGAACTCGTTGGCTTTGGTGGCCACATTCTGGCAGGGACTATCTTCAGGGATCAAGGACGAGCTGGCTGCTCGCGATCTGCCATCTACCCTGGACGATCTTGTCCTACTTGCCTCCCGGGTTGACATGAGGATCCGGGAGCGTTCCCAAGAGGTTCTCCGGGAGAGAGAGCTTCCTAGGCTGGATTCTACTTTCCAGCAATCCTCCTCAGTCATCCCACCAGAGGATCCGATGCAGAGTAACTATGTCAGATTGTCTACCCAGGAGAAACAACGCAGACGCACTTCTGGACTTTGTTTGTATTGCGGCCTCAGAGGCCATATTGTGCGTCTGTGTCCCCAGAGGCCAGAGAGACCCCATTGCCTAGGTCTGATTGCAGAGACAACCCTAGATGGAATGGTACCTAATAAAGCATTCAGTTCCAAGCTGACTATTCCTCTGACCCTAGTATCCGGCGAGAAGACGTATCAAGTTTCTGCCTATCTTGACTCTGGTTCTGCGGCAAATTTCATCCAGAGAGAGCTGGTGGATCAACTTCAGCTGCCCACTGTCCCCCTAGAGAGGTCTTTGGCTGTTGCCTCAGTTAATGGACTGCCTCTGCCTGATCCCATCATTTCTAAAACAAAGCCGTTGAAGCTCCAGGTTGGAGTCCTTCATTTTGAATTAATTTCTTTCCTTGTTTTGCCCAAGGCCATCAACCCTGTTCTACTGGGCCTGCCTTGGCTTCAACTACATGCCCCAGTCCTGTACTGGAATTCTGGAGAGGTTCTCCAATGGGGCTCCAAGTGCCATGGTCGTTGTCTGTTGCAGATCCATCCTGTCAAGCCTCCTCTGCCTCAGTCATTGGCGGGACTGCCTCCACAGTTTGCTCAATATGCAGATGTTTTCAGCAAAAGGGAGGCTGAGACACTGCCTCCTTATCGGACTTATGACTGCCGCATTGAACTGGTTCCTAATTCCTCCCTCCCCCGTGGCCGAGTATATCCTCTTTCCTTGCCTTAGTCTCTATCCATGTCGGCCTATATCAAGGAGAATCTGGAGAGGTGTTTCATTCGAAAGACTTCCGCCCCGGCCGGGGCTGGATTCTTCTTCGTTAAAAAGAAGAACGGATCCCTTCGACCCTGCATTGACTACCGTGGTCTCAACCAGATCACGGTCAAGAACAAATACCCGTTGCCACTTATATCTGAGCTGTTTGATCGCATACGACGAGAAAAAAAAATTTCTAAGCTAGACCTGCGTGGGGCTTATAATCTAGTCCGGATTCGCCGGGGTGATGAATGGAAGACGGCATTTAACACCCAGGACGGGCACTACGAATACCTAGTGATGCCCTTCGGACTGTGTAACGCTCCCGCAGTGTTTCAGGACTTCGTTAATGATATCTTCCGAGATCTCCTCTATATCTGTGTTGTTGTTTATCTCGATTATATTTTGATTTTCTCCCCAGATCCGACGACTCATCGGAGGCATGCCCGTCAGGTTCTACTGTGATTAAGGGAGAATCATTTATACGCCAAGTTGGAGAAGTGCGTCTTTGAGAAGAGTTCTCTGCCCTTCCTGGGCTACATCATCTTGGATCAGGGTCTCAAGATGGATCCTGAGAAAGTCAGAGCTGTCCTGGAGTGGCCACGTCCTCAAGGCTTAAGGGCCATACAGCGGTTCCTGGGATTCGCCAATTTCTGCCAGCAGTTTATTCCTAACTTCTCTTCTCTGACGGCTCCCATCTCTACCCTTACCAAGAAGGGTGTTAACACCAAGGTGTGGACTCCAGAGGCAGAGTCCGCATTCATTAGCCTCAAGAAAGCCTTCACTTCAGCTTCGATCCTCCATCATCCTGACGTATCTCGGCAGTTCTCACTGGAAGTTGACGCTTCCTCTGTTGGTGCAGGTGCACTTCTGTTCCAGAGGAGCTCCAAAGGAAAAGCGGTAGTATGTGACTACTACTCAGGACTTTTTTCTTCTTCTGAGCGCAATTACTCTATTGGAGATCGGGAGCTACTGGCCATCAAATTGGCTCTGGAGGAGTGGAGGCATCTTCTAGAGGGCGCTGCTCACCCCATCCTGATCTTCACCGACCACATAAACCTTACCTACCTTCAGTCTGCACAACGACTGAATCCCCGTCAAGCCAGGTGGTCGCTGTTCTTCACCAGTTTCCAGTTTGTGCTCCAATACCGTCCCGCGGACAAGAATGTGGGGGCCGATGCCCTGTCCAGATCGTTTGAGACGGAAGACAAGGTGGAGTCCCTTCAGACTATCATAGACCCGTCCTGCATTGTCACTGCTAATCCTCTGCAGGTTAGAGACATCCCTCCGTGGAGGACTTTTGTTCGGTTGGCAGACAGGAGAAGAATTCTAAACTTGCTGGGCACGCTGGTGTCCGTAAAACCCGAGACCTGATTGCTCGTCACTTCTGGTGGCCCACGCTACCTAAAGATGATCTGGACTTTGTCTCTTCTTGCACAGTGTTTTCCACTTACAAAGTTACTCACTCCAAGCCTGCCGGCCTGCTTCAACCTCTGCCTGTACCCAATGCCCCCTGGCAGCACATTGCGATGGACTTTGTCACAGACCTTCCCCCCTCAGCAGGATGCAACACTGTCTGGGTGGTGGTGGACCGGTTCTCTAAGATGGCACATTTTATCCCGCTGGCCGGCCTACCTTCTGCTCCTCATCTGGGGAGTTTCTTCATTCTACACATCTTTCGCTTGCATGGCTTGCCTCTTCACATCGTGTCAGATCGGGGGGTTCAGTTTACTTCAAAGTTCTGGAGAGCCCTCTGTAAACTCCTGAATGTGAGATTGGACTTTTCCTCAGCTTATCACCCCCAGTCCAATGGGCAAGTTGAGAGGATCAACCAGATCATGGAGAATTATCTTTGTCACTTCATCTCTTCACAGCACGATAACTGGGTACAGCTTCTTCCATGGGCCGAGTTCTCATACAACAACCACACAAGTGAGTCCACCGATTCCACTGCATTTCACATTGTGTACAGTCAACATCCTAGAGTCCCTCTTCCAGTGTCGACCACATCTCAAGTATCCGCAGCTAACTCTGCTTATGGGGACTTTTTGCAAAACTGCCAACAGACCCGATCCTCTATTTTACTGGCAGTCGATTGCATGAAGCGAAATGCAAATACTAGGAGAAGAGAGCCACCTCAGTATCTTCCGGGCATTAAAGTCTGGCTTTCCTCTCGGAACATTCGCTTGAAGGTGCCTTCATACAAGTTTGCTCCCAGGTTCCTTGGTCCTTTTGAGATTCTGCAACAGATAAACCCTGTCTCCTATAAGCTGCGGCTGCCTCCTACCCTCAGAATCCCTAACTCCTTTCATGTGTCCCTCCTGAAGCCAGTGGTCCTGAACCGCTACAGCAAGACTTCTAGATCCATAGTTGCTCCCAGCGGTTCTTCTGATATATTTGAGGTGAGGGAGATCCTGGACTGCAAGAGGGTAGGAGGAAGGACTTTCTATTTGGTGGACTGGAGAGGGTTTGGTCCTGAGGAGAGGTCCTGGGATCCAGAAGAGAACCTCAGTGCCCTTGCGCTTATTAAGAAATTCCTCTCTCGCTCTGGCCCCAAGAAGAGGGGGCGTAAGAGGGGGGATACTGTACCGTCCATGGCCGCGGGCCATCGGGTTTACTCACCTCCCGACGCCCGCAGCCATGGATCCGTGAGCGCTGGCCCCCATCTCCTTCCTAGGAGACGCCAGCACTCACTTCCGCTCTGGTCTGCTGGGTCCCGTAGGGTGCACGCGCACGCTCGTGCCCGGTCTTAAAGGGCCAGCGTGCGCATAAAGGAAGTCGTCATCATTATCAACTGCCACGATTTCCTGGTCTATAAGAAGGCCCCAGGCATTATGATCCTTGCCTGAGCATTGTTAGTGTTCACAGTGTCTTGCAAATGGTCCCTTAATGTTTCCCGTTCCAGTTGTTAGCCGTGCCTTGTTACCTGTTCCTGTTTCCCGTGCTGTGCCTTTAGTATTGAGTCTGCCACGTCCTGTTTCATCTGCCTCGTCCGGAGGAATACGCCACGTCCTGTGTCATCTGCCATATCCTGAGTAATCCGCCACGTCATGTGTCATCTGCCACGTCCGGAGGAATCCGCCACGTCTGGCGCAACCTGCGGCTCCTGTGTAATCTGCCACGCTTTGCGTTATCTGCTCCACCCATCTCCATCAGTGCCAGAGCTGCGGCCACCGTCTGGACTATCCATGTACCCTTGTGTGGGACATTGTATTGCTGGGGTTTCCTGTTATTTGGCCAGCTGTCTCCCCGCTACGGCGGTACGGCCTAGTGTGTCCACTAACCTGCTTTGTGACACCAGTGATCGCCGTACAGGGACCACTGTGATTGGTCCCCTGATGGCTCCCTGTCACAATCATCTGTCTACTACAGCTGTTGCCAGGGTTTTATCACTGTGTGTTTACTCTCCTGCACCACTGTCTTGCTTGTTTCATCGTTCTTCTGTCTACTGTCTTCTGTGGTGGGTAACATGTAGGAGTTAATTGTACAACATCAATATCATGAAGCACCTCACCAAGGAGTGACAGCCCAACATGGTGCCGCTGGATTGGTTACTTTCCAATCCAGATGCATGGCTCAGGGCAGAATGCAGAGGATAAGGTTTTACTTCCTGCTTTTCAGCACCGCCTGATTGGTCAGAGCCCAATGTAGCAGTGCAGACTGAGCAGGACCAGGCGCCACGTGAGTCCTGTAGAGGGTCAGCATGCTTTGCATTATATGTTGAGAATGCTGTCCTGGTGCCAGTCAGTCTGGCAGAGAAGGCAGGTGAGAATTAACATTACACTGGGAGCATTTATTGTTTTACACTGGTCCATGTATCTCTGTGTCTACGAGATACATGTATAGCCTTCAATCGCTGCACTTGGGTTTAGACTGGGTAAAACAAATGTCAAATAATGGTACAAATGATAAATGGAAGATTTGAAAATCTACTTTGGGTAATTATAATGCAAAATGTATTCCTATAGGTACCATATATAAACGACTAAAATGAAACCCCACATGGCTTACACCTTCTGTAAAAAGGGCAATACATGACAAAAAAAGGGCATTTGAAAAATACAAATCTGAGGGTACAGCTGTGGCCTTTGCAAATTTATAAAGAGCTTAATAAAATCTTTAAAAAGGTAATAAAATCAGCAAAAATACAAAATGAAAGGCAGGTGGGCAAGGATAGTAAAACAAATCCCCAAAAATTCTTCAAGTATATAAATGCAAAAAAGGCAAGGTCTGAACATGTAGGACCCTTAAACAGTGGTAATGGGGAGTTGGTGACAGGGGATCAAGAGAAGGCAGAGTTACTAAATGGGTTCTACACGGTTTTACTAAGGACAGAAGTTGTCAAACCAACCTGATTTTTTTTTATGAAGAGGTAGGCAGAAGCCTAGACAAAGAGGCCGCTGTGGAGATAGTGTTTTTGTACTTTGCAAAGGCATTTGACACTGTCCATCATAGACGTCTAATGAGTAAATTAAGGAATATACGTTTAGAATTTATAGTTTGTAATTGGATTGAGAATTGGCTCAAGGACCGTATCTAGAGAGTTGTGGTCAATGATTCCTACTCTGAATGGTCCCCTGTTATAAGTGATAAGTGGTAAACCCCAGGGTTCCATGCTGGGACCACTATTATTCCACTTATTTATTAATGATATAGAGGATGGGATTAATAGCACTATTTCTATTTTTGCAGGTGACAACAAGCTATGTAGTATTGTTGAGTCTATGGAAGATGTTCCTAAATTGCAAGCGGATTTAAACAAAGTGTTTGGGCGTCCAGTTGGCAAATTAAATTGAATGTAGATAAATGTAAAGTTATGCATCTGGGTACCAACAATCTGCATGCATCATATGTCCTAGGGGGAGCTACACTGGGGGAGTCACTTGTTGAGAAGGATCATGGTGTACTTGAAGATCATAAACGAAATAACAGCTTGCAATGTCAATCAGCTGCTTCAAAGGCCAGCAAGATATTGTTGTGTATTAAAAGAGGCATGGACTCACGGGACAGGGATATATTATTACCACTTTACAAAACATTAGTGAGGCCTCATCTAGAATATGCAGTTCAGTTCTGGGCTCCAGTTAATAGAAAGTAACCCCTGGAGTTGGACAAAATACAAAGAAGAGCAACAAAGCTAATAAGGGGCATGGAGAATCTAAGTTATGAGAAAAGATTAAAAGAATTAAACCTATTTAGCCTTGAAAAAAAGATGACTAAGGGGGACATGATTAACTTATATAAATATATTAATGGCACATACAAAAATATTGTGAGATCCTGTTCTATGTTAAACCCCCTCAAAAAACAAGGCGGCACTCCCTTCAGAGAAAAAAAGGTTCAACCTGCAGAGGTGACAAGCCTTCTTTACTGTGAGAACTGTGAATCTATGGAATAGTCACCGCAGGAACTGGTCACATCAGGGACAGTAGATGGCTTTAAAAAAGGCTTAGATAATTTCCTAGAACAAAAAAATATTAGCTCCTATGTATAGAAATTTTTCCCTTCACTTTTCCCATCCCTTGGTTGAACTTGATGGATATGTGTCTTTTTTCAACCGTAGTAACTATGTAACTATGTATTGTCAAACTTATATACTTTTTTTGCTCTGATCTAAAGGGCCAACAATGAGGTTGTGTATAGAAATAATGAAGACAAAGCCTCTGTAGATGTTTTTCATTTTTATTTAATTATGCATTATAGATGTTACCATCACACAATCAAGAAAAATAAAGAAGACTGAAGATGAAGTCTTGTCTATGGGCATAAGGTGAAGGAGCTGTTTTCTTTTTCAGCAGTTTCCTTCTATCTGCCCATGGTCGGTAAGTGAAGGAGCTGCTTTCTATTTGAGCAGCTTCCTTCTGTGTGTCTATGGTCGATTGGAAAAGGAGCTGTTTTTTGTCAACACAGCTTTCTTCCGTGGTGACCATTGTCGGTAGGAGAAGGAGCTGCTTTCTGTCTCAGCAGCGTCCTTCTATGTGTCTATGGTCAGTAGGAGCTGTTTTCTGTTTCTACAGCATTCTACTGTCTGACCATTATCGGTAGGAGAAGGAGCTGCTTTCTATCTCAGCAGCTTCCTTCTGTTTGTCTTTGCCACCACATTGGTCGATGAGTTGTCCAGTTAGTTAAATAGCAAGTATGGTTGAAAGAAGTCCTTCAATTTCAACCTCTTAATTACTTGCTATGGTGATCCAGAGGAAGGCGAAAAATAACCCCTGAGGACTACTTGTTGGCTTGTCCTTGTATAAGGGGAAAAAATTCCTTCCTGACCCCAAATATGGCGATCGGAATATATCCCTGGATTGTTGGTGCTCAAATCTACTTGGATGTTCAGTGGTGGAAACTTGGTAAGTTTGTCACAGTCCGGTAAAGATGAAATTTCTCTTCAAAGAGTTGTCTCATCCAGTGGTTGCTGTAAGAAGACATATATAATATGTGCAGATCAGTATCTCTTAGAATAAACACATTCCACATCCTGTAATCTTTAGACTTTGTTCACATCTGCGCTAGGGATCCGTTCCGATGTTCCGTCTGAGCTTTCTGTCAGAACGGAGCCCTGACAGACACAAATGGAAACCATAGGTTTCCGTTTCCATCACCATTGATTTCAATGGTGATGGATCCGGTGTCAATGGTTTCCGTTTGTCTCCGTTGTGCAAGGGTTCCGTCGCTTGGAAGGAATCAATAGCGTAGTCGACTACGCTATTGATTCAGAAAGCTCAGATGGAACGTCAGAATGGAGCCCTAGCGCATATGTAAACGAAATCTCACAGGGACAGTCAGCTCTTCTCATATAAACTGTATAACTGGGGGCTCTTCAAATATTATTGATCACCAGTACTAGTTACTCAAGGATAGTCATAGTATCTTTGTGGCATAGTAAAGCTAATCTCTATTAACCAATCATTTAATATTCTATCTGCTGTGTCATTGGATGGAAGTGGTTATTAGTTTTCGAGTTACACAATGACTTTTGGCCAAAACGACAACTAACACCCCATGTTTTTTCATGGTTACTTACATTGTACATACCTTTTTTTCCAGGACACGGCCAGGTCTTATGGTGCTGGGAGAGCATGGTGTGCAGATGTCTGGCATTGCATGCAGGGCAGCCTGATCTCTTACAGTATGGGCGTTCTAAAACGGCGGCTATTCGGCGATATATGCTCCATATTTTACACACTACACTCACATTTTTGTATCACGCACAGCCCCGATTTCTACACACTACACTTAGTAATGTCCCCTATACCTCACTTGTACACCATACACAGTACTTTATTTATTTATTTTTTTTCCATTACACATTTACTTCCATGCCTAACACACCACTCCCCTCAAGGTTAGTGGGAGTGGCTATCATTATATAAACACACCTGGGCATTTCCCTTCAGCAGCATTCTCTGACCTGGTCGCGTCCTGTTTGGAACGGGTTTTTTTACCCTCCTTCTAATCTGTGAGTATGGCCTTTTCTGTGGTTTTAATGACATTCTATGTCCCAATTTTTTTGCACACAATGACTATGATCACACATGTGAAATTCACACAGGCAACTTTGGTGGACCCTCCATTCGACTTAGTCATGCAGGGTTTTTTTTTAGATAAGAACCACATTTTAATATTACACAAATGATTTTGCTCAGAGACAAATTTTTAGTTTCCTGTAAATTATAAGAGTTATAAAAGCACTAGAAGCTCTATATTAATGCCCTTATATACTAGTTATACAATTTATAGAGTATATTACACAGCAATGATAACAATATTGACTTCACTGGTGTTATACTTACATTGTCTAAATAGAATGGTGGGTGGGTTCTGCAAGATGCCAGCTCGCCGAGTCTACTGAGTGGATGCACAGGTTGGATCTATAGGACGAGGATATTGACAGATGGCTTCATGGAGTTTTGTAGGCATTGCCACATCTACTGATGCTAGTGGTGGCAGTGCTGTCTATTACAGGAGCTGTTTCATGGCTTTGGGTAGGTTATGGAATGTAGTGGGAATTTGTAGATGGAGAATATGGTTGGATTTAGTTCTGCTGGTTTGATCTGGTCATCCAGTAGCTTTTTCCATTGACCAGTTACTTTTTGTTCTTCCTGAATGACCGCTTGGTAAACAGTTTGGCCATCCAAGTTCTGGTCTGAGTGATGACAGGATGATAGTGCTTTGACCACTCTGGGCACACAAAGCTGAATTTATTGAAGATCTTCTGGTCTTTGATTCTTATTCTATTCGGCATTTCAGCATAGTCCAGTGTTTGGTTAACATTCAGGTCAACAGAAACTGCCAGCAGGCTCGCTGGTGGTGCCATTCTCCTGGCATCCACATTTTCCCAATTGATACTTGAGAAAAATGGATGTTTCTTGATGTCTCCTTTTACTCCCAGCCGCTGAAACTGATCTTTACACAGCAGCCCTGCTAAGATGTTTACTGTGTCAGGAGTTAGATACTTTGGGTAGGGTGGAGCATGGCAGAGGACAGAGCGCTCAATTTCTCTTGGATGTTTTCCAGGAAAAGCTGTCTCTCCTGTAAACAATTGATAAAGAATAGCGCCAATTGCAAAATAATCTACCCCTCGTCCATGTGCCTGGTCCTTCACCATTTCTGGGGCTGCATATCCAGGTGTACCTCTACATGTTTCTTTGGTCTTCTTATACACGCCTGTTACAGCAAGGCCAAAGTCAGTTATTTTGACATGGCCATCAGTGGTCAGAAGAATGTTTTCCATCTTCAGGTCCCGGTGTAGAATGCCTTTGTTATGCAGGAACTCTGTGCCACAGATCACTTCTGCTGAGATGAATTGTATTGTGGCAGTATCAAGAGGAAAGTTCTTTAGTATGAAAGCATGCAGGTCCCCTCTGGTGGCCAATTCCATCACGTAATAGATAAAGTTGTCGGTGTGGAAGGCAGCCAGGCCATGAATCAAGTAAGGACTTTCATGGGATAGTTGTAAGACATGGCGCTCTACGAAACTGTACCCAAGCTCAGTGAAGTCCCGTTTATCTGACACTTTAAGGGCAATTAATTCTTTGCGCATGATATCTCTTGCCAAGTAAACTTTACCAAAGCTTCCTTCTCCCAGTGTACCGTGGAAAGTAAAGGATTTCAATGATAGGGGTACTGTAGCAGATGCTTCCTCGCCAGTCTGATCAGGTTCCTTTACACAGATGTCACTTTTGGTGGATTTCCTGCCACGGCAAATGCTGCTCTGAGATGTTTTGGTACTGTCTGTCACCAGTCCTGTCTCCTTGTCATCGGTCTTGATGCTTTGATTTTCCTCCATGTCATCATGTCCACCATAGTACTGGATGTACAGGTCTTCCAAGCTGTGGATCAGGTCATGAATTTGTTGGTATTCTTCTAGTATATGCTGTTGCCCAAAACTGTCTGTCAGCAGTTCTGTCTCCTTGTCATCGGTCTTGATGCTTTGATTTTCCTCCATGTCATCGTGTCTACCATAGTACTGGATATACAGGTCTTCCAAGCTGTGGATCAGGTCATGAATTTGTTGGTATTCTTCTAGAATATGCTGTGCCCCAAAATTTTCTGTCTCCAGTTCTGTCTCCTTGTCATCGGTCTTAATGATTTTATTTTCCTCCATGTCATCCTGCTTTTCTTTAGATGACACGTTGACTGTGAAAAGAAGAAACGCATAGACATAAAATAAGTCACATAATAAAACATAAAGCCCTCTCTATGAACCAGAAGGGAGAGCCGCTCTATAAGCTGTCCATGTAATACATGGATGGTCATTTATCTAAATGGCTGCTATGTAATACTACATTTCACCTGCAGGGAAAATGTCTGGATGGCCACGATTTCCCCTGGAAAAATCATCTTTAATGGTGGTGGTTTTATTTTAAACCCTTAACGCCATACACGTACGGTGGATGTGCGGAATTGAGCTCGCACCATACACGGCGGGTGCCGGCTGTTTTATATACCTGACACCAGCCTGCCATGGCTAGGAGCGGAGATTTCTCTGATTGTGGTGGATTAACCCAGCCAGATGTCGCCATCAGTAGCAACTACAGATTCTGAGCAGTTAGACAGAGGGAGGGAGCCAAGCAGTTACCATGGCAGCCAAAGGCCTACTGAAATCTTCCAAGTCTGTCTTTTCTGTCCTACTATTTAAGGGGTCATCCGGTTTTAGCAAATTAATATTATTTTCTGTATAATTAAAAGTAATACAATTTTCCAATATACTTCCTGTATTAATTCCTTATGGTTTTTAAGATCTCTGCTTGTTGCTATTTAGAAAGAACATTTATTGTTTACTTCCAGTGGATAAAATTCGGTCCATGGTCATGTGATGGACACAGGTGCACGGCTCGTTACAGTAAGGGTATGTGCACATGATAACGTCAATTACGGCTGAAATTACGGAGCTGTTTTCAGGAGAAAACAGCTCCTGCATTTCAGACGTAATTGCTTGTACTCGCGTTTTGCGAGGCGTCCATTACGGACGTAATTTGGAGCTGTTCTTCATTGAAGTCAATGAAAAACGGCTCAAATTACGTCATTACGTCATTTGACAACGATGCGTAAAATTACAGGTCGTCGGCATTGTACATCGGCAAACCCATTGAAATGAATGGGCAGATGTTTGCCGACGTATTTGATCCGTACTTTCAGGTGTAATTCGAGGCGTAAAACGCCTCGTTTACGCCTGAAAATAGGTCGTGTGAACCCAGCCTCACAGTATATGTATCAGAGCTGTTGTGTCTTGTAATGAGCCTTGCACCTGTGTGTCCATCACATGACCATGGACAGAATTTTATCCACTGGAATTAAATAATGGAATAAAAATTGATTTAAAAGCTTCCCATAAAGACTACATCTGACCCCGCAAAACAACAAGCACTCACACCTCCCCATTGTTGTAAAAATAATAAAATGTATGCGTCTCAGAATATGGCTACACAAAACATTTGTCTTTTTTTTTTTTTTTTAAATGTCGTATTGCCGTAATTGTTTTGACCCGCAGAATAAATTGAACATGTAATTTTTACTGCATGATCAACGCAGTAAAAAAAAAGCAATGGAGGAATTGTGTTTTTTCTTCAAAGACATCCCACAATATTTTTTTTTCTAAATTACTTAACCCCTTAGTGACCAGCCCATTTTAGGCCCTAATGACCAAGCTATTTTATTCGTTTTTCTATAGTCGCATTCAAAGAGCTATAGCTTTTTTATTTTTTCGTCTACATAGCTGTATGAGGACTTGTTTTTTGCGGGATTAGTTGTGCTTTTTAATGTCACCATTTTTGGGTACATATAATTTTTTATAATTAAATTATAAAAAATTATAAAAAAAACCTGAAATTCCGCCATTGTTCTATGCGTTTTTAAATTGACGCCATTCACTGTGCGACGTAAATAACACATTACCTTTATTCTATGGGTCGGTGCGATTACGGCGATACCACATATGTTGAGGTTTTTTTATGTTTTACGACTGTTGCACAATAAAAACACTTTTTTTTTTGTAAATTCTTTATTTTTTTATTTTTTTGTATTAAAGTATTCTAGGGGGTGGGTTTTGAACTAAAATTATTTGTTTTTGCATCGTCGCTTTCCAAGAGCCGTAATTTTTTTATTTTTCCATCAATGTAGTGATTTTTTGGGCTTGTTTTCTGCGGGACAAGACGTAGTTTTGAATGGTACTGTTTTGGGGTGCATGGGACTTATTGATTCATTTTTATTATGACTTTTTTGGGGGGAAATGGAAAAAAAATGCAATTTCGCCATGGTTTTTTGCGTTTTTTTTTTACGGTGTTCACTTTGCGGTTTAAATTACAAATTAACTTTATTAATGGAGTCATTACGGTCGCGGCGATACCACATATGTGTACTTTTTTTTTTTTTTTTACACTTTTACTAAATAAAACCACTTTTTATGGAAAAAAATGGTTTTATTTATTTTTTTACTGTACTTTTTATTATTAATCTTTATTTCACTTTGATGACTTATTTTATTAGTCCCACTAGGGGACTTTACTGTGCGATATTCCGATCGCTGCTATAATGCTCTGGTATACTTCGTATACCAGAGCATTATTGCCTGTCAGTGTAAATCTGACAGGCAATCTGTTAGGACGTTCCTCCGGCGCGTCCTAACAGGCATATGTCCAGGGCAGACATGGGGGCTTTTATCAGGTCCCCGGCTGCCATGACACCCCATCGGAGACCCGCGATTGCATTCGCGGGCCGCCGATGGGTGACAGAGGGAGCGCACTCCCTCTGTAAACAAAGGCAAAATGCCGCGGTCGCTATTGACGGCGGCATTTAACGGGTTAAACGGCCGCGATCGAAGTAAACTTCGATCGCGGGCGTTGGAGCAGGAGCTCAGCTGTCATCAGACAGCAGAGCCCCGGCTCCTTGCCTGCATGGGAGACCCGTGCAGGACTTAGACTAAGCTGACGTGAAAAGGCGTCACCCTAGCCTAAAGCCCATTAGTGACTCACGTGAAAAGGCGTATTGGTGGTCACTAAGGGGTTAATACATTTTATGGTACATTAAATTGTGGGATTAAAAAATACAACTCGTCCAGCAAAAAAAATGCACTCAAACGGCTATGTCGATGGAAAAATAAAAATGTTGTGGCTCCTGGAACGCGGGGAGGAAAAAACAAAAAAACTAAAATTGGCCTGGTCCTTAAGAGGTGAAATGGGAAATGCTCTGTAGCCGAGTACTAGGCCGGGAATTTAATGCCATAATCCATAATGTTCGTTAAGGCAAAGGTGGAGGCCGAGCATCAGAGGAGACCAAGGAGACTGTCTAACTCAACTCCTAAAATGGCGGCAGGGTTATATATATTTACATAAAAGAAACTGGTGCAAAAGAAAACTGGAGCCGTTGCCCATAGCAACCAATCAGATTCTTTTGCACTAGTTTTGATAAATTTCCCCCATTACATCTAGGATTTGGTTTTACAAACCTAATAACAATAACCAAACCTTGTATTATAAAAAAATTATTATAGTAAATCTTCATGTACATTCACATTCCTTTAAAATTTTTCCACCCCATATTCTAATTATTGCCGCAAACCCCATTGCCCACATAACCACTAGTTTTGGGGATACATTTGCATAAGCCCCACTCCTTTGAGGTACATTTTGGGGAATAATAGCAATTACATGTTGTCTTACCTTTGCTGTCCACCATGTTAATGCCGCTGGGTCCTGGGAGTTCTAAACTTCTCTTTTTTTGGATAGAAGTCCTCCTCCCCTTATGTCCAGCAATCCTCGCCCAGGTTTTTTTCAGGCGAGCTAAGAACCGCATCATTCTTGGTTTCTTAGCTTTACTTGGCTTCTTCTGGTCATCTTCTCCACCATTCTTCTCTTTTTGTTCTTCTTCTTTTCTCTCCTCCTTCTCTCCTTCTTTCTCTAAATTCTTTCTCTTCTTTTTTGCCTTCATTTTGTCAAAGGCTAAGAGATAAAATCAAAGTTCGCAGGGGTCGCTCACACGTGTCTCTGCTGGCTGCAGTGAGTGAATGCAAAGTTTCTTACCTGTACATTTGTGAAAGTAGCCACATGATGTCATCTGCCATTGTGATGTCATCAACCTGTGATATCTTGAGGCAGTTGATGACATCACAATGCCCCCAACACTATATATATATATATATATATATATATATATATATATATATATATATATATACACACGTATACATTTCTATCTATCTATCTATCAATCTATCTATCTATCTATCTATCTATCTATACATCTATATCTATATTTATTTATATATATTTTTAGAGAGGGAGGAAATAAAGAGATATTGAGTATACTGTATATATATATATATATATATATATATATATATATATATATATATATATATATATAATATACGATGCCCCCAATACTGTGTTTGTATATTTATACACTACCGTTCAAAAGTTTAGGGTCACTTAGAAATGTCCTTATTTTTGAAAGAAAAGCACAGTTTTTTTCAATGAAGATAACATTAAATTAATCAGAAATACACTCTATACATTGTTAATGTGCTAAATGACTATTCTAGCTGCAAATGTCTGGTTTTTAATGCAATATCTACATAGGTGTATAGAGGCCCATTTCCAGCAACCATCACTCCAGTGTTCTAATGGTACATTGTGTTTGCTAACTGTGTTAGAAGGCTAATGGATGATTAGAAAACACTTGAAAACCCTTGTGCAATTATGTTAGCACCGCTGTAAACAGTTTTGCTCTTTAGAGGAGCTATAAAACTGACCTTCCTTTGAGCTAGTTGAGAATCTGGAGCATTACATTTGTGGGTTCGATTAAACTCTCAAAATGGCTCGACAGTCTATTCTTGTTCTTAGAAATGAAGGCTATTCCATGCGAGAAATTGCCAAGAAACTGAAGATTTCCTACAATGGTGTGTACTACTCCCTTCAGAGGACAGCACACACAGGCTCTAACCAGAGTAGAAAGGGAAGTGGGAGGCCCCGCTGCACAACTGATCAACAAGACAAGTACATTAGAGTCTCTAGTTTGAGAAATAGACGCCTCACAGCTCCTCAACTGGCAGCTTCATTAAATAGTACCCGCAAAACGCCAGTGTCAACGTCTACAGTAAAGAGGCGACTCTGGGATGCTGGCCTTCAGGGCAGAGTGGCAAAGAAAAAGCCATATCTAAAACTGGCTAATAAAAGGAAAAGATTAATATGGGCCAAAGCACACAGACATTGGACAGAGGAAGATTGGAAAAAAGTGTTATGGACAGACGAATCGAAGTTTGAGGTGTTTGGATCACACAGAAGAACATTTGTGAGACATAGAACAACTGAAAAGATGCTGGAAGAGTGCCTGACGCCATCGGTCAATCATGGTGGAGGTAATGTGAATGTCTGGGGTTGCTTTGGTGCTGGTAAAGTGTGAGATTTGTACAAGGTAAAAGGGATTTTGAAAAAGGAAGGCTATCACTCCATTTTGCAACGCCGTGCCATACCCTGTGGACAGCGCTTGATTGGAGCCAATTTCATCCTACAACAGGGCAATGACCCAAAGCACACCTCCAAATTATGCAAGAACTATTTAGGGAAGAAGCAGGCAGCTGATATTCTATCTGTAATGGAGTGGCCAGTGCAGTCACCAGATCTCAACCCCATAGAGCTGTTGTGGGAGCAGCTTGACCGTATGGTACGCAAGAAGTGCCCATCAAGCCAATCCAACTTGTGGGAGTGCCCTCTGGAAGCATGGTGTGAAATTTCTCCCGATTACCTCAGCAAATTAACTGCTAGAATGCCAAAGGTCTGCAATGCTGTAATTGCTGCAAATGGAGCATTCTTTGACGAAAGCAAAGTTTGAAGGAGAAAATTATTATTTCAAATAAAAATCATTATTTCTAACCTTGTCAATGTCTTGACTATATTTTCTAGTCCTTTTGCAACTCATTTGATAAATATAAGCATGAGTTTTCATGGAAAACACAAAATTGTCTGGGTGACCCCAAACTTTTGAACGGTAGTGTATACATATATATATATATATATATATATATATATATATATATATATATATATATATATTTATATATATATATATATATATATATATACAGGGTGGGCCATTTATATGGATACACCTAAATAAAATGGGAATGGTTGGTGATATTAACTTCCTGTTTGTGGCACATTAGTATATGGGAGGGGGGAAACTTTTCAAGCTGGGTGTTGACCATGGCGGCCATTTTGAAGTCGGCCATTTTGTATCCAACTTTAGTTTTTTCAATGGGAAGAGGGTCATGTGACACATCAAACTTATCGAGAATTTCACAAGAAAAACAATGGTGTGCTTCGTTTTAACGTTACTTTATTCTTTCATGAGTTATTTACAAGTTTCTGACCACTTATAAAATGTGTTCAAAGTGCTGCCCATTGTGTTGGATTGTCAATGCAACCCTCTTCTCCCACTCTTCACACACTGATAGCAACACCGCAGAAGAAATGCTAGCACAGGCTTCCAGTATCCATAGTTTTAGTTGCTGCACAACTCGTATCTTCACAGCATAGACAATTGCCTTCAGATTACCCCAAAGATAAAAGTCTATGGGGGTCAGATCGGGAGACCTAGGGGGCCATTCAACTGGCCCACGATGACCAATCCACTTTCCAGGAAACTGGCCATCTAGGAATGCTCGGACCTGACACCCATAATGTGGTGGTGCACCATCTTTCTGGAAAAACTCAGGGAACGTGCCAGCTTCAGTGCATAAAGAGGGAAACAAATCATCATGTAGCAATTTCAGATATCCCGTGGCCTTGAGGTTTCCATTGATGAAGAATGGCCCCACTATCTTTGTACCCCATATACCACACCATACCATCAACTGTTGTGTTCCAACAGTCTTGGAGGGATCTATCCAATGTGGGTTAGTGTCAGACCAATAGCGGTGGTTTTGTTTGTTAACTTCACCATTCACATAAAAGTTTGCCTCATCACTGAACAAAATGTTCTGTGTAAACTGAGGGTCCTGTTCCAATTTTTGTTTTGCCCATTCTGCAATTCAGTGCGCCGATCTGGGTCATCCTCGTTGAGATGCTGCAGCAGCTGGAGTTTGTAAGGGTGCCATTTGTGAGTAGCTAATATCCGCCGAAGGGATGTTCGACTGATGCCACTCTCCAGTGACATGCGGCGAGTGCTACGCTGTGGGCTCTTGCTGAATGAAGCTAGGACAGCCACTGATGTTTCTTCATTAGTGACAGTTTACATGCGTCCACATTTGGGCAAATCCAACACTGAACCAGTTTCACGAAACTTGGCAAGCAGTTTGCAAACTGTAGCATAGGAGATGGGTGGTCCCGTAGGGTGTCTTGCATTTAAATCTGCTGCAATGACCCGGGTACTGCGTTCACCAGACATCAACACAATTTCTATCCGCTCCTCACGTGTTAACCTCTGCGACATGTCAATGGCTGTAAACAAAGAGAAGCTTGTAAATAACTCATGAAAGAATAAAGTAACGTTAAAACCAAGCACACCATTGTTTTTCTTGTGAAATTCTCG